>NW_017731783.1:1713276-1740711 GCF_001890085.2 Hipposideros armiger
TCAAGTACACTCTTCACATGTACCTTTTCAAATGCTAATGGTCTATTCTTATAAGACAAACATGCTCACTATAGAACATTTAGAAGATATCAGTAATCATACAGGAAAAAGGGGTAAAAATTCATCAATCCGATTATCCAGAGATAACTACTATCAATTTAGTATATAGCACTCCCTAGCTGTTTTCTCTATATACAAATAATATGCATAAACAAACATGAAATCTTACTGTTTTCTAATCAGTCTTTTCCATCTACAATACCATGAATATATTTTAATGTAATTATATTGCATATTCTCTAAATCACATTCTAAGCAGAGATTCCTTGGGATCATTGGACCCAAATATCACATATGAAAACTTGATTTATAAAATGTCTTATATTCTTATCAAGCTCCTACTTTGCACTGTTTCAGGCACATAAGAGATTTTACAATGATGATTTCATTGCAATATGGTACTATGAGATATATGTTTGAGGATAATGGTTTGAGCTTTGACCTGGGATTTGTGATTTTAAATGCATAGCACTGCTTCTCAGCATACTTACACTCACAACTTAGAAGTAACAAACCTTTTTCCCAGAAGCATTTCACTTATTGTCTTTTCTTCATAAGATGAGGAGAACTAGGGATTTTAAAAATTCTGGACAATGCATATATAAGGCAATTTAATAAAGTTCTCTGGGTTATGATTATGGGTCATATTGATTAGAGCACGTGACTGAGGAACTTTTAAAAAATGTATCTTGATTGCTTTGAAGAACCATGAATGAGGTGAACCAGTACTATAAACATCCTAAAACTGGCCTATATTCAGTATAAATGTGCCTGAGATAAACCATCACATTTTTATTAAAAGAATTAAGTACCCTAAAGAAAGAAGAGATGCAATATGGCTTTAATTCTAATGCATGACATAGGACAAATTACATTTTTCTTTGAACTGGGAAAATTTTACTGGGATTCTGCTAAAATAGTACTAGTAAACAATAATGTAAGGATTCAAAATCATTTTGAACATAGTAGGCTCATTCATAAATGTGTTCTGTCATTTACTTATTTATTTAAAAATATTCAATACCTAGTGTATGTCAGGCTCAACTCATTTTTAAAAAATAATTTTTATTTTCAATACAATTGAAGTTGTCATACAATATTATATTAGTTTCAGGTGTACAACACAGTGACTAGGCATTTATATAACTTACGAAGTGATCACTCTGATAAACCCAGTACCCGTCTGACACCATACCTAGTTATTATGATACCAAAGAGTATATTCCCCATGCTGTACTCTACACCCCCATGACTATTTTGTAACTACCAATTTGTACCTCTTAATCCCCTCTCCCCTTCCACCCACCCCCTGAGCCCTCCCCATCCAGCAACCATCAAAATGCTGTCTGTATCTATAAGCTAATTTTTTTTAAATTGGGGGATTGGGAGAGGTAAACAGTGTTTGGGAATTGCGGAGGGGGACCAGCCAAGTTGTTGTTCTTCAATCTTAGTTGTGGAAGGCGCCAGTCACCATCTGGCTGCCATTGGCAGCTGGTGGCCTCTAAGCTGTGGGTGGGCATAGCCACCATCCCATGCAGGAGTTGAAGCAGGAGCCTTGCTGTTAAGAGCGCATGCTCTATCCACTGAGCCATCTGGGCAGTAGCTCAGCTCAAAATGCGGAGTTCAGTCTTAGTTGCGGGCGGGCATAGACCACCATTGAGCAGGCAGTCTTGTTGTTAGGAGCATGTGCTCTCACCAGCTGAGCCATCCTGCCACGTGTTGATAGCTCAGTGGCAGCTCAGCTTGGGCACAGCATCACTGGCCCATATGGGAACGGAACCAGAGCCTCTGTTGCTCAGACCTCGTGCTCTTAAGCTAATGCTTAACCACTGAGCCACTCAGCTGGCCCTTCCATAAACTAATTTTTGTTTTATTTGTTTGTTTATTTTGTTCTCTAGATTCCACATATAAGTGAAATCATATGATTTTTGTCTTTCTTGGTCTGACTTAGTACACTCAGCACAATACTCCCTAGGTCCATCCCTTTTGTTGCAGATGGCAAGACTTCATTCTTTTTTATTGCTGAGTAATAGTCCATTGTATATATATGCCACCTCTTTTTTTATCTGTTAATCTATTGATAGATACCCAGGTTGCTTCTATATCTTAGCTATTATAAATAATGCTGCGTTGAACATATGGATGTGCACCTCCTTTCAAAGTAGTGTTTTATTTTACTTTTGGAAAATATCCAAAAGTGGGATTAGTGGGTACTTTTTTGTCTCTTGTTATATATAGCCTTTATTCTAAAGTCTATTTTGTCTGGTATAAGTATTGCTACTTAAGCTTTTTGTTGTTGTTGTTCATTTCCATTTTCATGAAATACCTTTTTTCATTCCTTTACTTTCAGTCTTTGGGTGTTTTTTGATCTGAGTGAATCTCATGTAGGCAGCATACACAGGGTCTTGTTTTCTTATCCATTTAGCAACTCTGTCTTTTGATTGAAGCATTTAATCCATTTACATTTAAAGAAATTGTTGATAGATATGTAGTCATTGCCATTTTATTATTTGTATTTTTGATCTGTTTTTCCCCTTTGTTCTTTTTAAAGAAGTTCCTCTAACATTCCTTGTAATACTGATTTGGTGGTGATGAACTCCTTTAGCTTTTTCTTGTCTCGGAACTATAAAATGAATCACCACTAAGTATCACAATTTGCCTACAAGGTAAGAGGCATTTTATTTATTTTTACATGAAGAAATTAGATTTAAAAGAGAGGAAACAACTTATGAAGTTTCAGTTGCTGAGGACAGAAATCACTCTAACCATTACAAATGAAAAGGAAAATGTAATTTAAGAAATTCAGGTGTTTACAAAATTATGGAAAGAACTGAAGCAGTATCACCTAACCTGGGCATCCTGGAATGACTCGCAGAACACCACCACAGAAGTGTCTGGCCACGGGAACTTTTACCTGTACTACATTTGGGAAAGTGGGAATCATGAGGTTTCATGCCAGTTGCTGCCCCAAGACCATACTGACACCAGAACTAGTGGTCCCAGAGCCAAGCTGAGCCTGCAACACCTATACTAGCAAAATGGATAACTTGCTTCCTGCCTTTCAGCACTCACTAAGCTAGTTACTGGACACTCAGACCTTTGCTAATGCTGTTTTAGGGAAACAAAATCCCTATGACTCCTAGATCCGTTCATGCCAGCAGAAATAGTAAAAGCTGCAAAAGTGGCTTCTAGAAACTTCTGTTTTCCAAATATCCTATGAGTGCTTCATATTGATAGAACCTAAAGCACATCCTGAACCTTAGCTGCAAGGGAACCTGGGAGAAGTGGTTTTCAGAACAAGAAATGAAACTGAAAATAAGGCAAAACAAATGTGCATCAAATGACTATACAAGTGGGGAGCTGTTATTTGGACTCAGGGTTGTCTAAATTTAAAGTCTTTCTCTAAAAGTGTGTGCTCAATAGAGAGTTTTAGTGTGAATGAATAAATGCATGTATTTATGAATGAGTTATGGATGTATGAATAGCACCTCTTTCTCAACTCATCTTTGTCTAGGGAATAGTTAGCTAACCAACCTTCGTGGGATGTTGTTCCTGGGATCACAATGGAATTAGACTATAATCCTAAGCCTAACTCATTCTTGATATCGCTGGAGTGTTCAAGTGACCACATTTGCCCAAATCCTACCTGTTAATAGCTATCTGAAGCCTGGAACCTGGCCCTGAATCTCAATCTTCAGACTAGGGAACCTACCCTTGTCATTTAAAAAAAAATTTTATTGGGGAAAAGAGTGTTTTTCCCAGGACCCATTAGCTCCAAGTCAAGTTGTTATCCTTCAATCTTAGTTGTGGAAGGCACAGCTCAGCTCCAAGTCCAGTCGCCATTTTCAATCTAGTTGCGGGGGGCACAGCCCATCATCCCATGTGGGAGTCAAACTGGCAAGCTTGTTGTGAAGAGCACGCTCTCTAACCAACTGAGACATCTTGCCACCCACTGGCCTCTCAGCAGCAGCTCAGCTCAAGTAATTGTCTTCAATTTAGTTGCGGAGGGCACAGCTCACTGGCCCATGTGGGAATCGAACCATCAACCCTGTTGCTCAGAGCTAACTCTTTAACCAACTGAGCCATCCAGCCACCCCTACCCTTGTCATCTTGATCATGCTGGCCTCTTCTTAGGGGACTATTGTCTAGTTTGTAGGTTCTGTGAATTTTCTTTAAGTTACCAGATTTCAGATGTAATGATCCATCTGATGTTAAGAAACTCAGTCATTCTGAAATATTGGTATTGTTTTCATCTCCATTTTTACCCTGTGTATATGGACTTCTGTTAGTTTTTTTTTGTGCTTCACATTCCCCCCACACTCTTTGAACTTCAACAGTGAACTTAGACTCTTTCCACACCATCCCATTCTAGATGCCTGACAACAACTTTTGTTGTTGCTTTTGTTCAGTTAGTTTGCTCTCCTAACTGCAGTGTTCTCCACAAACATTTTGAAGTTGAAACAATTATGACAGCTGTCTTTAAATTAGGTTTCAAGCTCCTGCAAAAGTAGGGATCATGTTCTATACTTTTGTAAACTCAGAGACTTACTGTTTCCTGTCACATGTAAAAAGTAATGGATGAGGAATTCTGTTACTAGCTACCCAGTAACAATAAACCTCTGAATAGTCTCCAAATAATGTAAGGCTAAAAAGTCTCTATGTGCAGGGCATGATGAACACATCCAATAAGTGCCAAAGCTAAGATGACCTAAGTAACTCATAAGTCACTGACTAACAGAAATATGCACTCTCATTAATTTACAAAATTACTGAAGCCAAGAAACAGGCAAGAAAAGGTGAGGGAAGAAGGGTAGTGGTAATGAAGACAGTAACAATTATGAAAAGTCTTTACTCTGAAATACCAGGTCTGACAATTAAGTTCACAAACTTGCCACCTTGTGCTTTGGCAGCACTGTACAAACAGCTCGGTAAGGTCTCATAACCTTGGTATATCAGTGTATCACAGCTGTGTTCATGTCCAAGTGTGGCGGTGTCTTGCTGAGTGGTGTTCATTATTGTTGTTGCGTGTTTTTGTGCACCATTGCGAGAATGTCTGAGCTTGAATTAGAGCAATGAACAAATATTAAATTTCTTATTAAACTTGGCAAGAGTGGAAATGAAATCAGGGACATGTTACTCCAAGTTTATGGTATAATGCCATGAAGAAGACAGCAAAGTACAAATGGATTAAACGTTTTTCTGAGGGGAGAGAACACGTTACTGATGAAGAAAGGTAAGGGCAGGCAGTAACGAGCAGAGCTGATGAAAACATTGCAAAAATTCGTGGAATTGTGCATCAAAATCATTGGCTGGCTATGAGAAGCCTAGCAGACCAAGTAAACATTGACAGAGAAACAGTTATGAAAATCTTAACTGAAAATCTTGGCATGAGAAAGGTGTGTGCAAAAATGGTCCCGAAGGAGCTCTTGCATCACAACAATGCACCAGCTCACACAGCACTGTCTGTGAGGAAGTTTTTAGCCAGCAAACAAATAATTGTATTGGAACACCCTCCCTACTCACCTGATCTGGCCCCCAATGACTTCTTTCTTTACCCAAAGATAAAGGAAATATTGAAAGGAAGCATTTGGTTGACATTCAGGACATCAAGGGTAGTATGACAACAGTTCTGATGTCCATTCCAAAAAAAGAGTTCCAAAATTGCTTTGAAGGGGGAACTAGGCACTGGCATCAGTGCATAGCTACCCAAGGGGAGTACTTTGAAGGTGACCATAGTGATATTCAGCAATTAGGTATGTAGCACTTTTTCTAGGGTGAGTTCTCAAAACTAATTGTCAGACCTTGTATATTATTTAATCTAATCATTGCAATAAGTCATTTAAGTAAACAGAGTATTTATTTTTTAATTTAAAGACAAAGAAATTGAGGATTAGTGAGGTTTGGTAATTTGCCTAAGATCATCTTCACATGGTTTTGGTGGACCTGATATTCCAATCTTTATCTATTTGACTCTTGGGGTAGAATTTTGTTTCCCTTTGCTAATTGATTCATGTATGAAGGTATTTATTGGTATTTTCTTACCTCTCTGTACCCCTCACTCTTGTAGAAGTTACTGGTTAATTCAGGAGCAGGATTTTAGCTTTTTTCTTCTTCTTCTGGGAACTAGCTGCTTATGGGAAGCAGAATTCTGGTCTTCACTCTCTATCCAATACTTTTTATAGGGCCAGCACCTAGAACACAGCCTGGTACTGATAGGTAAGCCTGTCATGTTCTGGGGCTCAGTTTCAAGAATCTTATGTTTGTCAGAACCTAAGTCACGTTCATGAATATCATGTTATCAATATTAAAACTGATGTTTTATCATTCATTTATCTATTCTTTTTTGATCAGTTTGGTACAGAAGTTGGGGAAAAGAGGAGTTTATGTTTTGACTTCAAACTATGTTTCTTTTCTTATATGATCCTAAAAACAAAACAAAACATAAAATGTACAGAAGATAAAAAGAAGACAGTAAATATCAGACATTGAGTTGAAAGAAAAAGAAAAAATAAAACAGCTCAGCTGTTGGGGAAGATTGAGAGGAGGAATAATCAACTCCATATATCATAATCCCAGAGTGCACAGCATAGCACAATAATTAGTGTTTATGATGACAATCCTTGATCCATCAAGAAAAATTAAATTATGTTCAGCAGACTTTCTTTTCTTTACCTAAGCTTAGGAAGAATGTGTAATAAATTTTCAAAAGATGTATTTGTTTGATAAAGGAAATATTATTTTATTTATATTTGTTATACTCTCTAAGGAACACTATTGTGGAAATACTTAAATATAGAAAAGCAGAAGGGATTGAGGAAGAATACATTACCTTTAAAATTAAAGATTTTACCAGAGCATCTGCATTTTCCTCCTCTACCTCAGTCTGCCTAATGAGATAAATAGTTTTTTAAAGTTTTATGTTAATTGGTAAAATCAACTCTAAGTGCCTGTTTTTAATATGATGGATCAATTTTATTTTGTTTTAAAGCAAAAGATGTGACACATATAAATTAATTTGAATCTTAGGAGTTCAGGTTCATCAGTCTTAAATTTTAATTAAATAAGCTATCAGTAATGGATAAACAATGTTATATTCATTCCAGATCAAGGATATTTTATTTGACATTGCAGGTAAGAAAGGAAGCTTGGCAGTTTGGATGTCTTCAGGAGAAGGTGTGAAGTTGTAAAATTTTCACTAAGAAACCCCACATGGTGGCATTATGTCAATGTTTACTCTTTGTCAGAGTCCTGGAGTTGAGCAAACTGAGAGAAGCTGGTCTCAAGCTAATCATTCCATAAGAGATTAAAATACACAAAGCAGACTGACAGTTTATCAAATCACAATGGAACAGGGAAAGATGAGGAGGAATATTAATAACCTCATACAAGGCATCCTCTCTGTTGCATCAGGATACCTGGGAGACCAAATTAATAATTTAAAGGTTGTTTAGGGAAGGGGGGTTGTCACTTCGAGGGGTAAAAAGTATAACTATTGCACTGTGTTGTACAGCTGAAACTAATTCTAAAAAATGTATTTCATAATAAAAAATAATTAAAAGAAAAAAAAGGTTGTTTAGGAAGCATGGAATTAAAGCAAAGGGTAGTGGGTAATTTTGAAGATTTCAACAAGAAGATGGGACTATTGCATCATCCCTGAGCCACAAGGGAGTTATAATAATACATGATAATATTTATTAATCACTTTGTCAGGTATATTACATTAATAAATGTTTTACTTATATTGATTCATAAATGCTCCCAGCAACACCTACGAGGTGTCCTCCCACTAAGTAGAAGAGAGATTGGAAGAATCAGTGTTTAACTCTAAGTTGACAGGGATGGCAAATTTCTAGGGGTAATTTGTTTTCCCCAGATTCAGTGTTTCTTCTCTCCTGGTAGTGTGGGATAAACAAGTTCTCATTTCTTCCACTTTCTGTTACAAGCTCTCCATATTATTTTGTTCTTAGGGTCTTGCTCCAGAGAAATTACAATCATATGGGTTGTAATGCTTTATAACTTAAAATTACATGCTAGTTCTTTTACTCTGAGGTTTTATCCAGTCCATTTGGATTGAGTGTTAGCTTTTGCAAATTCTCTGGTCATCATGTATACAGTGTTTGGATTACTCTCAGAGGGGCTGAGAGTCTTGAAGCGCATTCCCATTTAATTGTGTATATACTTTACTGCAACTTCATTCCTGTTACTTTTAGGTTCTTGGGAATCCAGTAGGATGTGCTTCATATTGTTCTCTTCATATGCCAGCAACAATTAAAAGATAAAATATTGATGTAAAGAGTCTCAAAATGGATTATAAAATTATTTAACTTTTGACAAGTGGGTACATCCTTGAGAATTCCGAAATTACTCGCTATTAGATGAATCCCAACCTTTTACAATTTTCTAAGTTCATTGAATTTTAAGAGCTGGAACTGACGAAAAGTTTTGCTTGTCATAGTTTCTTTCTTTTCTTTTTAATCTGCACTTAAAGATTGTCTAATAATAGCCTGGCATGGGATTTTACATTTGTGGTTTCTGATATGATCAATTTCCCATCACTAATCACATGAATCATAGCTTTGAAATGAGCTTAAATTTCCCCTCAATGTGTTTTATATTCTCTCACAAGTGAAAAGGTAATATCTGACTTGAATGCTAATGTTAGGGTATATTTCAGATCCTCTGAGCAGTTCCTTGAGATCCTTGAAAGAAAGGTGTTTTATATAACCTTCTACAAAGTATTTGAGATAGCTACTTATGAATTACTATGTGCTGGCAACTTTATCTGACTGTGCCAGAAAACATGGGTGGATTATGAATCAGCTTGTGGAGGCAACTCCATTTTCTGGACTGTCAATCACCTTAAAGACAGGTGATGTTGTGATGTTGTGTAACAAATAACCTCCAAAATCCTACATGGACTCTCAGACCTTATGAAAGCTTTGACTGGATTTTCCTGCCTTGGCAGTAAACTGTCAGATGACCAGCAAAGTCAGTGTGTCACTTGGTAGAGTGTCAGGGCTGGCTGCAGCACACAGCAGTGGGAGACAGAGAAGGGAATGGGCCTTTCTAACCTACTGTACAGATGTGAGGCCTGGATTATACCTTGGGTTCCATTCAGTCTTTGCAGATGTTTCAATTCATAAATTATAAATGTTGTCTATTGCTGCACAGGTCATGAGAGAATAGCAGATAATTCTAAGACTCTTATTAGAGAAAAACAATTCTTTGGAAGAAGGAGAGGTGGGATGAAGGACAAAGAGAGGGAATTAAAAATGAATTTAGTCCAGAGAGGCTGAAGTAATGCTCCGATGACAGAGTTTGGAAATGTCAGTAGCAGATGGGATCTGCCATCTCTCGCCAATAGCAGACTTTTGGTTCCCATAACAAATGTATGGTTCCCTTGGAGCAAAGGATGATTTTACAAAACAATAGCAGAAATATCTAAGGAGTTTGAAACTACAGAACAGCTATTTAGCCATCCGCATATCCTTTTGGGAGAGATATTGTGTGAGAGAGTAAGAGACAAACAACGAGAACACATGGGGGAGTCAGCTAAAGATTAAGAATTGTGTGAGTCATGTTTAAAACTTCATTTAGTCACAATCATAAAAAATTATCTTTTAATACTTTCTTGGATTGCCTGTTTTTGAATGAAATAATCTGCCTTTTGTGTTGGAAAATCTGTTTTAAAATAATATCCCATAAATTGATTTCAAGATCAAAAGTAAAAAAATAAAGTCATACTGAAAAACTATGTTTTTCCAAGTTCAAAATATATTTTTTTCACATCACATGATGTAGCACCTTTCTTTAGGTGGATAGGAAATAATGCAAATATAACCGTTACCTGCTTAATGTTTCCATTTTGTTAACTAACAGGCAAACAAGCTGGTCAGCAAGCAAATAAAATGTAGAAAGACAATAGAAAGAAGGCTGTCACCTTACTACAAAAGCATTCTAAGTAAGTATATTGTATCTTTTGTCCTCCAGTCAATTTCAGTCAAATGTACATTCCCTCTCACTAATTAGGTGGTAAAGAAAAACCACTACTCTATATCTTGATCTATTTCTCACTCCCTTTCCACATCAGGCCATTGAGTAGTGTGGTGTACATTTCAAGTTGAGCTTTTGTTTCATTTTTATTACTGATTATAAATGTTTGTTAATTTGGAAATTCACTATCAATATATTCTGACAATAGGACTGATCATCTAGGCCATAATAAGCAATACCATTAAATTTTGTAGTTTAATTAGTTTTAAAGGGTATAAAATTTTCTCTTGGACCTAAGCTTGCTTGTAGAACTTGATTATTACTGAAACTGTAAAATCACATGTTTCTAAACATGTGGAAGAAATGGCCTCAAAGCCTAAAGAATATTTCTTTGTTTTTTTTTTAATTAAAATTTATTGAGGTGACAATGGTCAACAAAACTACATAGGTTTCAAGTGTACAAAGCCTATAACACATCATCTACATATAGCATTATTTACTCACCACCCAGAGTCAATTCTCCTTCTATCACCATATATTTGACCCCCTTTACTTGCTTCTACCATCACCCCTCCACCCTTACCTCTGGTAACCACTAAATTGTTGTTTGTGTCTATGAGTTTTGTTTCTTTATGTTTGTCTTGTTCCTTTGTTGCCTTCAGTTTGGGAGCTAATATCCAAAATATTTGAGGAACTTATAAAACTCAACAGCAAAAACACAAATAATCCAATTAAAACATAGGCAGAGGACATGAACAGAAACTTCTTCCAACAAGACATACAAACTGCCAACAAATATATGTAAAAATGTTCAATTTCACTAGCTCTTAGGGAAATACAAATCAAAACCACAATGAGATATCACCTTACACCTGTTAGAATGGCTATCATAAACAAGACAAATAATAACAAGTGTTGGAGAGGCTGTGGAGAAAAAGGAACCCTCATATATTGTTGGTGGGAATGCAGATTGGTGCAGCCGCTATGCAAGGCAGTGTGGAGGTTCCTCAAAATATTAAGAATAGAATTACCATATGACCCAGCAGTTCCTCTCCTGGGTATCTACCCCAAAAATCTGAAAACATTTATCTGTAAAGATATATGTACTCCAATGTTCATTGCAGCATTATTTACAGTGACCAAGACATGGAAACAACCAAAGTGTCCTTTGATAGATGATTGGATAAAGAAGATGTGGTATATATACACAATGGAATACTGCCATAAGAAAAGATGAAATACTGCCATTTGTGACAACATGGATGGATCTTGAAATTATTATGCTAAGTGAAATAAGATAGAAAAAGTCAAGAGCAATATGACTTCACTCATGTGTAAAATATTTCTTCATTTTTGGTCCATATTCAGTATTTCTTTTAAAAGGTAGAAGCCATGAAACTCAATTCAACTAGTTGAAATTAATATATTTTTATTGGTTGCTTTTAATATCAGGGAAGTGATAAATAATGCAACTTATTTCTTCATTACTGAGAGCTGGAGAAGGGGGTAGGACTATTTCAACTTTCCTACTTATGTTCATTGAAACTGAGGCAGACACTTGTGGAGACTCACATTGCAATTGTGTGCAGAACACAATGATTTTCTGCCTCAGAGCAGACCATATGGAACCACCAAATTTATGCTTATTTGTTCCATAAAGAATTTGAGGGGATCAAAATAAATGCATTGGCTGCAGAAGGTTGATAGTGACATAGCAGAAGAGTTTCTCAAACATGTGACAGAACTTCATGCAGAGGAGTCCTGGGTGGAGGCAGGCAGTTGGTAAAAGAGATCTTTCCTTGCAGAAGCAAATTTCTTAGTCTCTTACCTGAAGTTCTGGGGTAGAGTCCTACAGTCTGGGAGGAATGTTAGTGTGACAAGGTCCCAGGTCACACGAGGGTAGCGGCAAGAAAGCTACACAGATTGAGGAAACAGCAACTTTGAATAGCTTCAATTTTTGTTTGAAGAAGTCCCATTCTCAGTCCATGTGGTTTGAGTGGGCTGATCCCACAATTAGGTCCAGGGATGGGCCCTTATTGGCCTAAATCAGGGAGCACATGCTACCCCCCACCCACCCCAGTCATGGTTTAGAGATTATACTAGGACCCAAACAATGAAGCTTTAATGAGACTTCAGGAAAAGAGGTCTGTTTTCTGCTAGAATTGAACAAGAGAATACCTGAAGCAGAACTACAGCCACCTCACTTCCACATAGATTTTGAGCATGACATCAATACTGAAGACTTTGGAGCCAAGGGATGGAAAAAGAAGAATCAGATCCTGGTCACATTGTTTGGAGCTCCAGCATCAAGCATTGTAGGATGGGGTTCCTAGGTTTCAGATGCTAACAGAGCTAGGAATACAGAAAGTTTGTTGAGGAATAACACCAGTGAAAGGAAAAGGGAGGAAACAAAATTGGGCCAGAAGAGTTATTGGACCACAATGAAGGCCTAACAAAGCCTCTGCCAGCCCGTGGGAACTCTAGAGCAAAAACGGCTCACTAAAGGAGTGTCTTGCTGCATAGATATGTCCAGGTTCTTGTAATAACGCCTAGCTCAATCATTGGCTGGGGGTGCCTGGAGAACACGATCGTGGCTCAGAAGCCAGGTTGACTATACAGGAGCTAACAGTTAGAGGTTGTTAACAAACCACATTCCGCACAGCTGGACAGCCCATCTTTTCTCAAAGGGTGATCTCAGAGGGGCATCACTGTGTCTGCCACATGAGCTACTGAAAAAGTCAACCATACAAGGTATGATCAAAATATACTGTGAATGCTGCTGCCGAGTGCCATCAAACAGAAAAGCAGGGATCTTCAATAGAGGAAGCAGTGAGTGGAACCTTAGTAACAATGTGTGACAAGTTTCAACTTGTTCGGTGCAGGCAGTTGGGTGTGAGCTATGGTTGAGAGAAGGTGTGTTTTAAAGTGTGCCATAAATCATGGATCATGAACAACGGGTTAACATGAAATGGGCAAACAGTTTCATCCTCCATCATGACAATGCTCCGTGTCACACATCGCTTCTGGTATGGCAGTTTCTGTCAAATAAAAACATTATGGTGTGTCCTCATCCACCTTATTCACTGGATCTGGCACCATGAGGCTTCTGGCTTTCCCCCAAAGTCAAAATGACCATGAAAGGCAAACGTTTGAATTGATTCAGAACATCTAGGCAGCCATGATAGTGCAACTAAAGACACTCGTGAAAGAGTACGTCAAGAACTGCTTCAGAAAGTGGCAAGAGAGATGAGATAAGTGTGTTTGAAGCAAGGGGAAGTATTTTGAGGGTGATTAATGGCAATGTGTCTTTTACTGTAATACATTTTTTTCCTTTAAATGTTCACCTTATTGTTTGATCATACCTCATATATATCATTTATGTGGTCCAATATATCCACTTTAGTCTTGAGATACTGAAAGACAACTGAAAAAGTTCTGACTTAGAGCAGCTGGGTTTGTGTTCTAGGGTATCAGATGAGAACATGCCTTGAGGGTCTGAGATTCAGGAACTCACTGGTGTCCACTGATGATCACTGGGTAATGAAGCCAGATTATCACTTAGGAGGGGTTTCATAATCAGCACCTGTAGGTGAGAAACTGGAGAAAGAAACCAATGTATTTTCTCTCCATCAGGTTGGCTTGCTCACCTATTCATAGTGTTCCTTTCTATGCCTGTGTCTGCCTTGGGTGATTTCAACATTCACGTGGATGAGTTTTCCAAACCTAACCTCGCAGCTTCAATCTCAACTACCTTAGTGGTTTTCACCTCAAATCCATTTTAGCAACTGATCCCTTAGTCCATGCTCTGGATTTCATCATCAATTAGAATGGTTTACTTCCCAAATCTTAGACTCTAAGAACTCATTTTACAATCACACTCCCAATCCTTCCATCTTTCTCACTCTCTGTCTATAATTAATGTGATATACAAACATATAGACGTTTCTAGATTTCTGAATTATCTTTTTTTCCCTTCTCGTTCTAATTTTTAGCCTGCTTTGGCTGCACTTTATTTCTGGTGGCTCAATATGGACCCCATATCAGTTAACCTTGCTCTCCTTCCTCCCTCCAGGTTCTAGTGTGGTACCATCTAGACTTCTACTCTCAATCTGTTTGCTTTTCTTGGATGATATCATAATCCTATAGTTTCCACTGCATTTATTCACAGATGAATTCAAGTGTATCTTAGTGTAGTTTTAATTTATTTTTACATATCAGATTGGCAAAAAATCCCAAAGCTTGACAAGAGACACCTGAGATTATAGGGAAACAGTTTCTCTCATCCATTTCTGGGGGAATGGAAAAAAGTAAAACACCTTTGGAGGGGAATCTATCAATATCTAGAAAAATCACATACACATTTACTCTTTAACCCAGAAATTCCACTTCTAGGTATCTAACCCAAACATGTTAGAAAAAATGTGAAATGACAAATGTGTAAAGTTTTTCAATGCTGCATCATTTGTAATAGCTAAAAACTGGAACTAACAGTTATCCAACATCAGGGGATTAGTTATATAAATTATGATACTTAATGGAGTACCATGAAGCTAAAAAAGAGAATAGAGTAATTTATTTCTCAGTTTCTTGGAAAAGTCCTAAAATGAATTGGTACAGGCTATAGGTAAATATACAAATAGTTATGTTTCTAATGAAGGTAAAAGAAAGCACTTGTATTCTTTTGTTTTGTTTTGCCTTTGTAAGCATTACTGTGATGTAAATAGGTCAAGTTACTTTATTTAGCTTCTTAAGCCTTTGTATTAGTGCATCAATTAGGGTATCATTGCAAAGAAAGGAAGTTATTGGAAATTTAGTGAAGACATACAGACATGTAAAGGAAGGCCTCTGTCAGCATGTTTTATGCACTAAGTGGAAGCATGGAATTCTCTTTGAAGCCCACATGGTGGGGTGACCTTTGATAAGGGGCCAGGTCACCTGGATGGTGATTTCATAGGTCCTTCTGTAAAGGGCAGGCCATATAATCCTTATCTTAACCACTCAAGTCTGCTATTATAGCAAGAAAGCAGCTATAGACAATATGTAAACAAATGAGTGTGACTATGTTGTAGTAAATGTATTTACAAACATGGGTGGTGGCTGGATTTGGCCCATGGGCTATTGTTTGCCATGTCCTGCTTTAGGCCAGACTCTGAGACAAGGAAGGCTCAACTTTGGTGCATCCTCTCTGCTTTTTCTTAGTTAGCCTCTTCACCTGTGTTGTCATTCTCACTCCCCAAAACCACTCTAGTATCCTGTTTTCTCAGAATGATGCACCATAGATGATCTGGTTGGCAAGTGACCTGACAAGGTGTTCTGTCAATCTCAAAATGTTATCCTACTAAGGGCATATTAGCATTTAATAAGGAATTGTAAGATAAAATTTAAAAGACCTGACTATGAAAATAAGGCTGATTTAATTTAATTTTATCAATAGGTTGCCTGAATATGATGCCTATTGATTATAAAAAATTTGGAAAAGAAAACAACACAAGTTCTACTATATTGAACATTTTGGGGCACTAATGGATTAATTTCCTATTGGAGTACTTCAGACTCTTAGTCATGCAGTTGGCATTACTACCTACCTTACACAGTGTACTTTTCTTAAGCATACCATAATGAAGGCTGCTGTCTATTTCTATTATTCGTAAGTCAGCTGTATTTCCAAATTGTCTTTCATTCTGCCTGGCCCTTAATTTCTTATCTCTCCAATGAGACAAATTCTTTGACAGAAGTATTGAGTTGTAATATCAATTTTTAAAAAAGCAGAACTGAGAGAAAATAATGTATGACTTCAGTCAAGTTGCTTATTTTCTGTGGTTCTGTTTTCTTTCCTGGCAGATGAGGGTGTGGGCTTAGATGACCACTAAGATTTTTCCAGCCCTCAGATTCTAATATTTGGTGAAAACAATCTGACTTAAAGATTGCAATTTCAAGGTCACTTTAGAAGGATACAATACAGGTTAGTAAAGTCAGAGACTTAATGAAACCAGTATGAAATTAAAAGCAGAATCAATTAAAAGTAGATTCCAGGGTCCAAGAGTATTATGAAATATACTTGTAAGAGAAAGCCAAAGTTAAAGACATTGTGGGAGAAATGAGAAATAAAGCTATAACTTATTTGGAGAGAATAGGTTTTGAACAGAAAAATAGAAGGGGTAAGAATTATTCATTTATTTCATCAGATATGTGTTAGGAGTCCTTTATATACCAGTCCAATAGGCTTTAGGGGTATAAATATATAAAAGACATCCCTTTCTTTGAGAAGCCAATTATCCAAAGGTGGAGACATTAACAAATAATTACCATAGTCTAGTAAGTGCTTCATTGGAATAGAGAGGTCACAATGCTGGGTAGTTACAGGTCAAAATGATCTTGTGTTAAAAAGTGGCAGATTTGTAAAGGAGTTTTTATCAAAGACAACACTATTATAACTCTATAACTAGACTTACTCTTAGACAAGAGTAGTTTTTTTGACAAGTTATTCACACTCCAAAATCATAAAACATACTGAAATAGAATTTCTATGATTAAATTTGTTTACTAATTTAACAAAATACATGCAATGCCAAAATTTTAATTTAGGACCAAACCTTACTTCATTTTTCTGAGAAAGATGGAAGAGGGAGAATAAGCTTTTAAAAGTTAAATCTAGCAATTGCTGGAACAATTTCACAAACCCTAGCCAATAGCTTGTTATACTCTAAATATAACTTGTCATCGTGTGACAAAACTCAATTTTGAGAATAATTGAAAATTCCATTTCAATTTTCAATTATTTAATATACTTGAAACCCCAAAATTTTCAGAAGGCTTTTTCATATTTATTTTGTGTCAAGTGATGGGGAATTATATCCTCTGTGTCCTTAGAAGATGGCAAGATCGATGAGTTGTTTATGCAGGAAATCAGATTCAGTTTAGACACTATTAAATAATGCATTGTCTCCACTTACTTTAGCTTAACATGATTTCACCCCTTAGTCATTTCTGAATGACACCCGCAAAGAAGTTGAATTCACTGACTGATCCAAAGAGTGAGTCTATATGGTAGTTGTATGATAGTTAATGTAATTAACCAACTGCTAATTGTTCTTGTTGACTTATAGAAATTCTCAAAATTATTTGTATTTTAGAGGTTAAAATACAATATTTAATTTTCAATGTAAGGAAAAAGCTACATTTAAAGCCTAAGTTAGAGGGCAAAAGCATAATGAGGAGAAACCTTAAGAACATAAAGAAACAATAACAATATTATGATCTTGTTTCAAAAACATTCTTTTACTATCCAATGCTTAGCTACAGACAGCCAAGCAAAAATAAACCATCTTCTATAGTAAACAAAACAGCATGGTACTGGCAAAAAACAGACCCATAGATCAATGGAACAGAATAGATAGCTCAGAAATAAAGGCATACTTCTAAGGTCAATTAATCTATGACAAAGGAGGCGAAAATATACAACGGGGAAAAGACAGTTTCTTAAACACATGCTATTTAAAAAACTGGATAGATACATGCAAAAAAAGGAAATTAGACCATTTTCTTAACACTATATCACAAATAAACTCAAAATGGGTTAAAGACTTAAATGTAAGTCCCCAAAACATAAAAAACTCCTATAGGAAAACATAGGCAGTAACTCTCTGACATTGCTCTTAGTGGTTTTTTTTTCTGACATATCTCCTTAGGCAAGGGAAACAAAAGAAAAAAGCAAACAAATGGGACTACATCAAATTAAAAAGCTTTTGCATAGCAAAGGCAACATACTGAATGGGAGAAGACATTTGCAAATGATATATCCAATAAGGGGTTAATATCCAAAATGTATAAAGAACTCATACAAATCAACATCAGAAAACCCCAGACAAAACCAATCCAATTAAAAATACATAATTCTCCAAAGAATACATACATATGGCCAACAGACACATGAAAAAGATGCTGAACACTGCTAATCATCATGGAAATGCCAATCAAAATCATAATGAAATATTATCTCACATTGTCAGAATGGCTATTATCAAAAGACAGCAAAGAATAAGTGTTGGTAAGGATATGGAGGAAAAGGAACCCTCATGTACTGTGGTGGGATTGTAAATTGGCACAGTCACTATGGAAAACAGTATGGAGGTTCTTTAGAGCATTAAAAATTGATTTACCATACAACCAAGTAATTCCACTGCTGCGTATTTATCTGAAGAAAAAAAAACCCCACTAATTTGAAAAGATTTATGCACTCCTATGATCACTAAAGGATTATTTACGATAGCCAAGATATGGAAGCAGCCTAGGTGTCCATTGCTGGATGAGTGCATAAACAAGATGTGGTACACAATCACATACACACACACACACACACACACACACACACACACACACACACGAAAGGCCTACCAATTAAGTTTGCGAACTTGTTGCAATGATGTTGCTAACCTTTTTTTGGTATCCCTCTAATATCAAAGGGATTATTCATTATGAATTTGTACCAACTGAACAAACAGTACACCAAGTTTACTATTTGGAAGTGCTGAAAAGGCTGTGTGAAAAAGTAGATGACCTGAACTTTTTGTCAACAATTCATGGCTCTTGTATTATGACAATGTACCAGCTCACATGGCGCTGTCTGTGAGGGAGATTTTAGCCAGTACATAAATAACTCTATTGGAACACCCTCCCTACTCACCTGATCTGGTCCCCGATGACTTCTTTCTTTACCCAAAGATAAAAGAAATATTGAAAGGAAGACATTTGGATGACATTCAGGACATCAAGGGTAACACGATTACAGCTCTGGTGGCCATTCCAGAAAAATAGTTCTAAAATTGCTTTGAGGGTGGACTAGGTGCTGGCATCAGTGCATAGATTTCCAAGGGGAGTATTTCAAAGGTGATTATAGTGATATTCAGCAATGAGGTATGTAGCACTTTTTCTAGGATGAGTTAGTGAACTTAATTGTCCAACATCATACAATGGAATATTACTTGGCCATAAAAAAGAATGAAATCTTGCCATTTGTGATAACATGGATGTATCCATTAGAGGGTATTATGCTAAGTGAACTAAATCAGACAGAAAAAGACAAATACTGTGTGATTTCACTTATGCATAGAATCTAAAAAACTAAATAAATGAACAAATGAAACAAAACAGAAATAGACTTACAGGTACAGAGGACAAACTAATGGTTGCCAGAAGGGAGGGGATGGACATAAAAGGTGAAGGGGATTAAGAAGTATAAACTCCCAGTTATAAAAAACTCATGGGAATGTAATGTGCAGCATACGGAATATAATCAATAATGTCATATAATTTTGTACAGTGACAGATGGTTACCAGACTTAGTGTGGCCATCACGTCATAGGGTATATAAATATTAAATCACTTTGTTGTACACCTGAAACTATATATAATATTAATATAATATTGTATGTGTTATAATTTAAATCAATCAATCACCTTAATGTAGTCAGGTTAACATAAACAAATTTTTATTACAAAAAATGTAGGTGAATTTAGTTTGTCCATGCCAGTTGCCAGTTCTTACTAGTAATGTTTCTGTTTTATAGGTCAGAGAAGGAAGTGTTTTTAAAATTTTGTCTTTCTTCAACCCTACCTAAATAATTCTGTCTTTCACTAAGTAAAATGAATAGGATTTGATGGTGGGAGGTGGAATATCTGCTTTTGTAGAAGAAAAAAACATTTCAGTGCTGACATTCATTTATATTGAGTGGTTAAAGATAAATATATTTGTAAACTAGGAACAGATAAAATGAAGCAGTTCTCAGACTTTATCCTCTTTTATATTTGCATTTTAAAAGTTGAGGCATAATTTACATACAGTAAAATGCTCAGATCTTAGATATAACAATGAACCAGATTGAGATGAGATAAAGAGCATTTTCATTTCCTCAAGAGTTCCTTTTTGCTCCTTTCTAACTAATAAGATTCTCTCCCAAGATGTATCTGTTTTTCTGACTTCTATCATGATAACTAACTTTGTCTGTTCTTGAAGTTCATATAAATGGATAGTTCAGTTCAGTGATTATTACTTTTTTAAACCGTTTCTATATCATTATTATCTATTTGTTAAGGTGTTATGGTATACCAGACTTAAGGCTTCAAATTTACCATGTTCTCTTTCGAATATTGGATTTCCTATCTGTATCATAATTAAAAGTGGATTATTTTTGCTGAAGTTAAATAATTCTGAATTCTGGTGGGATGGAGATGAAGCAGTTCATTTTGGCAGAATAGAGCACCCTGGCAGAGCTGGGGCACAAAGCAGGCTAGCATGTGGCAGAGGGCTGGCTGTGCTGGGGGTAGCAGAGTCATGAACACATTTCTGTGTTGGGACACATTTTGGATTGCTGGAACAGAGAATACATTAGGATTTCTTTCCAGAAATAGGGTACATGGTGAGGCTTAAATTTTGTGAATAGGATAAGAGCCCATATTAGGGTCAGGGGTGAGCAAGGAGAATATGATATAGCTCAGAACTGGGGCCTCTGGATCTGCCTGTATCCATTCCTTCTACCAAATGTCAAGATTAGGCCTTCTGTCTGTGATAGCTGGTAACAGCCTCCAGATGGAGGTCAGGTGGCTCCATCCTTCAGTTATGAGAGGTGACATAGAATTTAGGATAAAGCAGGACCAATTTTCCTAGAGAATCTGCAAGATAAAGTCTGAGCTGGCTCCTGACAGGGCATATATGCCCCTTGTTATCAGGCACATGCTTTAGCTGGCTTTAGCAGCCAGCACTCTGCTAGATGCACTCTAACTTTTAGGCAATCAGAACTCTACAAACTGCTCCATCTGCCTGCATTGTCCTTTCCCTCTTACCTACCAGAATAAACACCTATGTGCAGATAGGGTGAAAGCAAACTCAGAGGATTGGCTTGTCTGGAATCTGAGCACTACCTCTTACTAGCTTTATGATTCTGGGCAAGTTACTTTACTTCTCCAAGTCTCAGTTTGCCCATTTGTGTGTGTGTGTGTGTGTGTGTGTGTGTGTGTGTGTATATATATATATATATATATATATATATATATATATTTACTGGATGTGGTGTACAGCATAAGGAATAGAGTCAGTGGAACTGTACAGCTATATACAATGTCAGAGGGGTAGTAGATTGGGGAAGGGGGTTATCACTTTTTGTCTGACTATTACATTGCTTTGCACACCTGAAACTAATATAAATAAATAAGAGAAAAAAGGGACATAATAATACCTATCTGATGGGATTAAATGAGATAATCTATGTAAGTGGCTGGTAGCCCAGTTGATCACCATTTCAAATGAATGGAAAAGAAGAAAGGAACCTATTTAAACTATGGGCCCTCAAAATTCATCTAAAACATTGTATCCAGAAGTCTTCTCTAATCCTACCAAAAAGAGTAAAGTTTTCATCACATAGCAGTCTGTGATGGTGCTTCCCACACTTAAAACAAAAAGGCTATTTCCTTTCTAACTCCTCATTTGGACATTATTACTACCTGCAGGTAGGGATTGTGTCTCATGTTTACAGTTCTAGAACCACCAGTGGGTACTCAGGAAATATTTGTCATGTGCATGAATGGTCTGTTTTTGACAGTTATGTATTTTACCTCATTTGTTTTTGGTAATTTTCCTTCAGTGCAGGATTCACGTTCAAGATTACTTTGTAGGGAAGGTATGAGTTTCACTGAATCCTTCAAATTTACTCGTCAGGATAGTCTCTATCTTAACTTACTACCTTAAATTGGCTTGACAATCAATACCAACACAAAATTACTATTTATGAGATGATTCTCTGTTGGAAGGCTCAGCAGTGACACTGTGAAAATAGCTGTAATTTAGCAATTCAGTAGCATTTGACTCAATGAAGGAGCTAGTAGAAATAATAACCTTTAGCTCCGACTGACACCATAAAACCTGTGTCATACTTCTGGAATATTTACATAGAAACCTGGCTATCAATTTTACTTTATGCTTTCACCATTTTCATAATATATGTATAAAAATAAAAGTAAGTTTACGTTATGATTATAAGCTCCAAGGCTTGAAAAATGAGACTAGCAAAATCGAAAACATTCACATCTACCAGATATGTAACTACAAGGTTCTTTTGGTATGAAATTATTAATATTGTGACAAAAGAAGAAAAGAAAAAAAAGCTTCCCTGTATGCCTCCTAACAAGGAAGCAGGATGAATGCCACAAGCAATTCCTGTGATGTTGCTAGCAGCCTCCATTCCTCTCTTGGCTCTTCCTAATATCCTTCCTAATTAACATAGACACAAATATCCTCTATGTGCACTAACAGTTAAATTCTAAAGAAACAAAACATTATCATGTTAAGCAAAATAAGTCAGACAGAAAAAGTCGAGAGCCATATGATTTTACTCATATGTGGGATATAAAACTGAAAGCAACAAATGAACAAGGCAAACAAACAAGTAAAAACTCATAGATACAGACAGCAGTTTAGTAGTTACCAGAGGGTAGGGAGGGAGAGGGGGAGGTAGAAGAGAACTAAGGGGGTCAAACATATGATGGTGGAGGGAGAATTGACTTTGGGTGGTGAACACACAATGCAACACATAGATAATGTATTATAGAATTGTACACTTGAAACATATATAATTTTACTAACCAATGTCACCCCAATAAATTTAATAAAAAAGTTTGAAAAATTAACCCTAAAAACAGAAAGAAACAAAAGAACTCACCCTAAACCCATAAAACTCTAGGCAAGAGTTAAGGCAACAACTCAGCTCTCAATACCTATGGCAACCAGGACATTGTGGAATTGATATCCTAACCATTTTTATCAGTAAGTTCTGTTTTATATTCTACTTTATTCAGTATAAAAACACACTTCAGAACATGCATAATCATTCATGCTTTAGGGGAAATTTGAGAAATCATTTAAACAATTATTTAACACATTTTTGATGTAATAGTCATTTTAGTTCACTGTTGTTACCTTGTGGACTAAAACTGGATGGAAACGAAAAAAGAACCTATTTAAATTAACTTTAGTTTTTAAAGATAATATAGGGAACTTAGGAGATGTCTTAAAGATTTTATTTTGGTACCATGATATTAGCTTTACAGAAAAAGATACGGGGACTGAGAAGAACTCGTGGAATAAAGCAGTAAGTCCCTTCTCTGCTTTGCTGTGATAAACTATTGACGGACCCATTTTAACTATAGTTATTGAGAATTCCTGGTTGCAACCAATATAATCAAAATTTTTTTAGTCTATCTGCTACTGTGTTTCCCCAAAAATAAGACCTAACTGGAAAATATTTCAGGATGCTTGTAATATAAGCCCTACCCCAAATATAAGCCCCAGTTAAGATTGTCAGCCAGATGGACTTCCGGTAAGATTGCAAAATAGACAGACGCTGTGCCAACTGCCTCCCAGGATCACATTGTATAAATTACAAATAATTTATACAACATTCAGCCTTGGAAGTCCCATGAACACTAGATGAACAGAACCTCTAAACAAAGGACTGAAAGAGAAGGCCCCCTCGAGTCTGGTAGGAGGAGCAGAGATGAGAGAAGGGGAACCCCTTGAGGGACACCTCAGCAGTGGGAAGGCTTCTCCAGTTGGGGGAAAGACCCACTGGCTTCACACTGAGCTCACCAGCTCAGAGTTACTTTGCCAGGAAGAGGAGTTCTACGATAGCTGGGAGTAGAAATTAATGAGGACTCTTTGCTCAACTCGGTGAGGCTGAGGGCGGTTGGAGAACCAGTGGAGCCAGCACATGGACTTGCTCGCTGGTGAGCACTCACCCGGTCCCTGGTGGAGGGAGTAGCTGTATGAGCGGGGCCCAAGAGCCTGTGGGGAAGGACTGAACTGAGTGCCTTTGGCGTGGGAGCTGGAGGTTTTGGGACCATTGTTCCCCTGGTGTGGAACTTGCACATGAGTAGTGCACAGGAGGGCACCATTTTTTCAGGGCTGGGCCCTCCCACAGAGGCTCAGGTCTGGGACCGCATTGGTCTGGTGGAATTGGCACAGGAGTGCATGTGTGCGTGTGCTCACATGCGACCTTGGATCCCCACCCTCCATACTGCTTGTGCTGCGTAGCCAGGGAAACGCCTGGCAGGTGTGCTCCAGCTCCAATAGGCTTTTCATTGAAACGTTGGAGTGCATGAGTTGCCTTGGGTCCCTGCTCCACGCACTGTGTGTGCAGAGTTGCCAGGGTGGGGATTGGCTGTTGGGCTGCTCAGCCTGATCTGTGAGTGGCTGATTGGGACAGGCTGAGACTGGGAGTTTTCCTGGGAGTGCTGGGCCATGAGCTGTGCACCTGCCGTGATCCCTCCAGGGCTTTCCTGGCAAGTTTGTGCGGGCTGATTGCCGATGCAGGAGTGCATGCTGCTCTGACTAAGTGGGGGCCACTGACCACATCCTGTGGACCTTGGGGGCCTGCCCCACTCACCTAGAGCTGTGTTGCTGGGGGCACCCTGAGCCCCTAGTCCCTGGCCCCCACCTCCGCAGGCCACAGAGGTGGTTTTTTTTTGCAGCAGATAGCCCACAATAACCTGTGAGGATTTTTAGTGGTGAGCATGGTTCAAGAGCACACAGCAGCTAATTGCTGGAAACTCACTGCAAGCCTGACAGGGAGGCCGGTGCATGACACACTGAGCCCTTCCCCCCAACAACTGGTGCTGAGTCACCCAGAGTCTCCCTATTGCTAAGCAAGTGGTCTGCAGATTAAAGCGGGAGGAGAGCCACCCCCTCTTTTTTCTTTTTTTTTTCTTTTTCTTTTCTAGGTGATCTATCTAATACATTGAAGCAATCACAGAGCAACAACCAGAATGAAGAAACAAAGAAACATGTACCACGTAAAAGATCAGAAGAAACCTCTAGAAATGGAACTAAATGAAACAGAGGTATCCAACATTTCAGAGACAGAGTTTAGGACACTGATGATAAGAATGTTTAAGGAACTTAGTGAGGACATAAAGAAGGATAGAGAAATTATATAAAACAACCAGTTAGAACTAAAGAATATAATAACTGAAATGAAGAACACACTCGAAGGAATCACCAGTAGATTAGATGAAGCAGAGGATCGGATTAGCGATTTAGAAGACAAAATAGCAGAAATCACCCAATCAGAAAAACAAAAGAACAAAAAACAGTGGAAATAGTTTAAGAGACCTGTGGGACAATATCAAGCACAACAACATTTGCATCATAGGAATACCAGAAAGAGAAGAAAAGAAGCAAGGGATCAAGAATGTATTTGAAGAAATAATGACTGAAAACTTTCCTACATTGGTGAAGGAAATCAACATACAAGCACAGGAAGTGCAGAGAGTTCCAAAAAAGCTAAACCCAAACAGCTCACACCAAGACACATTATAGTTAAAATGGCAAAGGTTAAAGACAAAGAGAATCCTAAAAGCAGGAAGAGAAAGACAGCAGGTTACATACAAAGGAACTCCTATAAGACTAACAGCTGACTTTTCTACAGAAACTCTGCAGGCCAGAAGGGAGTGGCCAGAAATACTCAAAGTGATGCAAAATAAAGGCCTGCCACCAAGACTGCTCGACCCAGCACAGCTATCACTTAAAATTGAAGTAGAGATAAAGAGCTTCTCAGAAAAGAATAAGCGAAAGGGATTCATTACCACCAAGCCAGCATTGCAGGAAAAAGGGTTTTTTTAAACAGAAAAAAGGGGAAAAAAAGCTAACCCAGGAAGATCAGAAATACAAATAACAAAATGGCAATAAATATGCCCCTATCAATAATCACTTTAAATGTGAATGGGCTAAATGCTCCAATCAAATCACATAGAGTGACTGAGTGGATAAGAAAACAGGACCCATGCATATGCTGTTTACAAGAGACTCATCAAAAGACACACACAGACAGGAAGTAAAGGGATGGAATAAAATATTTCACACAAACAGAAATGAGAAAAAAGCTGGAGTAGCAATACATATTTCAGACAAAATAGACTTTAAAATGAAGAGTACAATAAAAGACAAAGAAGAACACTACATACTAATAAAAGGATCGATTCAACAAGAGGACATTACCCTAGTAAACATCTATGCACCCAACATAGCAGCTCCTAAATATATAAAACAGATTTTGACAGACATAAAGACAGAGATCAACACTATCACTATCACTAACACTGTCTTAGTAGGGGACTTCAACACCCCATTGTCACCAATGGACAGATCCTCCAGACAGAAAATCAATATGGAAACAGTGGCCTTAAACAGCTGAATTTAATTGATATTTTTAGAGCACTTCACTCCAAAGCAACAGAATATACATTCTTCTCAAGTGCACATGGAACATTTTCCAAGATAAACCACGTTAGGACACAAAACAAGGCTCAATAAATTTAAGAAGATTGAAATCATATCAAGCATCTTATCTGACCACAATGCTATGAAACTGGAAATCAATTATAAGAAGAAATCCAGAAAGCATACAAATACATGGAGACTGAATAACATGCTACTAAATAGTGAGTGGGCCAAAACTGAGATTAAGGAAGAAATCAAAACCTATCTCAAGACAAACAAAAATGAAAACACAACAACCCAAAATCTATGGGATGAAGTGAAAGCAGTCCTAAGAGGAAAATTCATCACAATGCAGGCCTATCTAAAGAAACAAGAACAATCTCATATAAACAGACTATCTTTACATAAAGATATCTTAAGATATGTTTACCTTAAAGGAATTGGAGAAAGAACAGCAAAACAAGTCCAAAGGGAGTACAAGGAAGGAAATAATAAAGACCAGAGCAGAAATAAATAAAGCAGAGACCAAAAAAAAAAAAAAACCAAACAATACAAAAGATCAATGAAACCAAGAGCTGGTTTTTTGAAAAGATAAACAAAATCGACAAACCCTTAGCCAGACTCACCAAGAAAAAGAGAAAGAGGACTCAAATTAATAAAATCAGGGATGAAAGAGGATAAGTGACAACAGATACCACAGAAATACAGAAAATTGTAAGAAAATACAGCAAGCAACTATATACCAACAAATTTGACAATCTGGAAGAAATGGATAAATTTCTAGAAGCATACAATCTACCAAGTCTGAACCAAGAAACAGAAACTCTGTACAGACTGATTACCACCAAAAAAATTGAATCAATAATCAACAAGTTTCCAACAAAAAAACGTCCTTGACCAGATGGCTTCACAGATGAATTTTACAAAACATTCATAAAAGGATTAATACCTATTCTCCTCAACTATTCCAAAAAATACAGAAGGAGGGAAGGCTCCCAAGCACATTTTATGAGGCCACTATTACTCTGACCCCAAAATCAGACAAAGATATTACAAGAAAAGAAAAATACAGGCTGATATCCCTAATGAACATTGATGCAAATATATTCAACAAAATA
>NW_017731783.1:1743200-1747732 GCF_001890085.2 Hipposideros armiger
TATGTTAAGTATAAGTGAATATATATATAGTCACGGGACGTGGAGTATAGTGTGGGAGTGGAGTCTCAAGGGACTTGTAATAGAGATGTATGATATGGGAGGGGGGGAAGTGGAGCGGCAGGTTGGGGGAGGGGTTTTGTCACTTTGAGGGGTAAAAAGTGTAACTATTGCACAGTGTTGTACAGCTAAAACTAATTTAAAAAATGTTTATTTCACAATCAAAAAATAAATAAATAATTAAAAAATATCAGCTAGACATGACTTTTTGAATAAATGTGGATTTTTGTACACGAGTAAATGAATAAATGTAGATTGTTGGAGCAAAAATTAATATAAGACCCGGTCTTATTTATGGGGAAACACGGTAACTATCTTCGTTTTTGAAATAACTGGAGACTTGGTTTATTAAAATTTGCAATACATACATTTTTTATTGTGATAAAAAACACAACATAAAATTTAGCATCTTAGCCATTTTAAATGGTTCAGTATTGTTAAGTATGTGCACATTGTTGTACAACATGTCTCTAAGACTTTTTCATGTTGCTAAACTGAAACGGTACCTATTGAGTAATACTCTCCTACCTTCCCCCCACCCCCCACAAGTCTAGCCCCTGGTGGTCACCTTTATACTCCTTGTATCTAAGAGGTTGACTGCTTTAGATATCTCATGTGAGTGCAGTCTTGCAGTATTTGTCTTTTTGTGACTGGCTTATTTCACTTAGCATAATGTCCTCAATGTTCATCCATGTTGTAGCATATGATATGATTTCCTTCTTTTAAAAACTGAATAATATTCCATTGTATGTATATATCACATTTACTTTATGCATTCATCCACTGATAGGCATTTAGCTTTCTTCTATGTGTTGACTGTTGTGAATAATGCTGCAATGAACCCACATGCGAATATCTCTTTGATTCTTGCTTTCAGTTCTTTTGGGTATATACTCAGAAGTGAGATTATTGTATCATATGATAATTCTATTTTTAATATTTTGAAGACACTTCATACTGTTTGTTTTTCATAGTGGTGGCACCATTTTGCATTTCCACTAACAGTGCATAAGGGCTTCAGTTTCTTAACATTCTTGCCATTTCTTCCTTCCTTCCGTCCTTCCTTCCTTCCTTCCTTCCTTCCTTCCTTCCTTCCTTTCT
Organism: Hipposideros armiger; assembly: GCF_001890085.2. NCBI lineage: Eukaryota > Metazoa > Chordata > Mammalia > Chiroptera > Hipposideridae > Hipposideros > Hipposideros armiger. The sequence continues at coordinate 1,744,359 of NW_017731783.1, forward strand.
TTCTCCTCCTTCTTCTTTTGATAGTGGCCACCCTAAGAGATGTGAGGTGATGATATCTCATTGTGTTTTTTATTTGCATTTACCTGATGATTTGTGATGTTGAGCCTCTTTTCATACTCTTGTTGACCGTTTGTATGAGTTCTGACAATTAAGTTTGTGAACTTGTTGCAACAATGTTGCTAATCATTTTTTATATCAGAGGGGTTATTCACTATGAATTTGTACTAATTGGGCAACCAGTTAACAAAGTTTACTATTAGGAAGTGCTCAAAAGGTTGTATGAAAAAGTTAGACAAAAATGACCTGAACTTTTCTCCAACAATTCATGACTCCAGCATCAGACATAGGGCACTGTCTGTGAGGGAGTTTTATCTAGTAAACAAATAATTGTATTGGAACACTCTCCCTACTCACTTGATCTGGCCCCCAATGACTTCTTTGTTTACCCAAAGATAAAGGAAATATTTAAAGGAAGACATTTGGATGACATTCAGGACATCGAGGGTAATACAATGACAGCGCTGATGGCCATTCAAGAAAAAGAGTTCCAAAATTGCTTTGAAGGGTGAACTAGGCACTGGCATTGGTGCATAGCTTCCTAAGGGGAGTACTTTAAAGGAGTCCATAGTGATATTCAGCAATGAGATATGTAGTACTTTTTTTAGGATGAGTTTGTGAACTTAATTGTCCGACATTGTATATATTCTTTGGAAAAATGTATATTTAAGCTCTTTGCCCACTTTTTAATTGCATTATTTTGTTATTGATTTGTAGGTGTTCTTTATATACATCCCAGATATTAATCCCTTATTAGATATATAGTTTTTAGTATTTTCTCTCATTCTGTAGGTTGCCTTTTTCTTCTGTTAATGGTATCCTTTCCTGCACAAAAGTTTTAAAGTTTGATGTAGAGCTATTTGTCTATTTTTGCTTTTGTTGCCTGTGTTTTGGGCATCATATTCAAGAAATCATTGCCAAATCCAATGTCATGAAGATTCTCTCCGCTTTCTTCTAGAACTTTTATAGTTTCAGGTGTTATTTTAAGGTCTTTAAGCCATTTTGAATTAATTTTTGTATATGGTATAAGGTAAGGGTCCAACTTAATTCCTTTTCATGTGGATATTCACTTTTCCCAGAACCATTTGTTGAAGACTATATTTTCCTCATTGTGTAGCCTTTGCACCTTTATTGAAGATCATTTGACTATATATACACAAAGGTTTATTTCTGGGCTCTGTACTCTGTTCCATCAGTCTATATGTCTCTCTTTATGACACACCCATATTTTTTAGATTAATGTAGATTTTTAGTATGTATGAAATCAGAAATGGGTCAGTCCTCCATCTTTGTTTTTCTAATCAAAATTGTTTGGGTTGTTTGGGATCTCTTGAGTTTTCATAGATATTTTATGATGGATTTTTCTATTTCTGTGAAAAACATCATTGGGATTTTGATAAGGATTACATTAAATCTGTAGATTGGGTAGTTTGGGCATTTTAACAATATTGTGTTCCAATCCATGAACACAGAATGTGTTTATATTTATTTATGTCTTCTTTAATATCTTTCAGCAATGTCTTGTAGTACAAATTTTTATGTCCTTGGTTATGTTAATCCTGAATATTTCTTTATGATGCTGTTATAAATGAGACTGCTTTCTCAGTTTCTTTTTTGAATTGTTTGTTGTTAGTGTGTAAAAAAGGTACTGATTTTTGCATATTGATTCTGCAACTTTGCTAAATTTGTTTATTAGTTCTAACCTTTGTGTGTGTGTGTGTGTGTGTGTGTGTGTGTGTGTGTACGTGTGTGTAATATTTAGGATTTTCTACACTTAAGATTATGTCATCTGCTAACAGAGATAAATTAACTTCTTCCTTTCTTATTTGGATGCTTTTTATTTTTTTTCTTGTCTCATTTCTCTGGCTAGAACTTCCAGTAGTATTTTGAATAAAAGTGGTGAGATTGGGCATGCTAGATTTGATTTGACCTTAGAGGAAACATTTTTTTGTTTTCTACCATTGAGTATGCATGATGTCAGCTATGAGTTTTTCATATATGGCCTTATTGAGGTAGTTTCCTTCTATTTCTAGTTTGTTAAATGTTTTTATTATAAAAAATATTGGGCTGGCCGAGTGGCGTGTTGGTTAAGAGCTGTCTTGGGACGCCGGCTCTGAGCAGCAGGGCCCTGGTTTGGATCCCACATGAGGGCCAGTGACACTGCCCTCTATAGCTAAAATGGTGAACAACAGCTCAACCTGAAGCTGGGCTGCTTTGAGTTGCCAGTGAAGATATAGGCTGCAGTGAAGCTGCAGTGGACTGCCATAAGTTACCATGTGTGGCCGGCAGCCAGTGTGAGCAACTGGCAGCCAATGTGAGCTGCCAAGAACCGCTGTGAGTGGCCGTCCAGAGGCCGGCGACCGATCTACCTCACCCAGGAAGAGCGCAATGATGATACCAACATGGGCCTGTGAAGCAACGTCCTCCACAACTAGACTGAAGAACAAAAGGAGAGCAACTTGTCTGTTCCCCTTCCCCCCAATTCCCCAATAAAATCTTTAAAAAAAATGTTGAATTTTTGTCAAGTGTTTCCTCTGCATCAATTTAAATGATCATGTGGTTCTTTTTTTCATTTTGTTTATGTGGTCTGTCATATTTAGTGTTTTTCATATGTTGAACCAGCCTTACATTCTGGGAATTAACCTCACTTGGTCATGATGATAATCCTTTTAATGTGCTGTTGAATTCTGTTTGCTAGTATTTTGTTAAGGATATTTGCATAAGCATTCATTGGGGATATTGTTTTGTAGTTTTCTTATCTTGTAGTATTTTTGTTTCAGTATAATTGTAATGATGGCCTCATAAAATGAGTTTAGAACTGTTACATCCCCTTTTCTTTTTAAAATTTTAGATAGAATTTTCCACTTAAGCCATTTAGTCCTAGGTTTCTCTTTGTGGTGAGATTTTGAACTGATTAAGTCCCCTACTAGTTATAAATATGTTCATATTTTTATTTCTTCATGATTCAGTCAGTAGATTGTATGTTTCTAGAAATTTAGCCATTTTTTCTATGTTCAATTTGTTAGTGTATACTTATTCATAGCATTCTCTTATGTTCCTTTTTATTTCTGTAGTATCAGTTGTAATGTTTCCCTTTTCATTTTTTATTTTATTTACTTGTCTTCTCTTTTTTCTTAGTCTAGCTAAGGTTTTGTCAGTTTTGTTGATCTTTTCAAATAACTAATTTAGTTTTGTCGATATTAATATATGCTCCAATCTTTATTATTTCTTTCCTTCTGCCTACTTTGGGTTTGTTTTGTTCTTTTTCTAGTTTCTTGAGGTGAAAATTTAGGTTGTTGATTTGAGATTTTTTTTTT
>NW_017731783.1:1747812-1759576 GCF_001890085.2 Hipposideros armiger
AATTTGTTGACATTCAATATTATTTCATATTACTTTCAGGTGTACAGCGCAGTAGTTAGGCATTTATATAATCTATGAAGAGATGCCCCTGATAAATGCAGTACCCATCTGACACCCTACATAATCTTTACAACATTATTGATTATATTCCCCATACTGTACATAATTCATATTCCCGTGACTATTTTGTGACTACCAATTTGTACTTCCTAATTCCTTCACTTTCTCCCCCATCCCCCAACTCCCCTCCCATCTAGCAACCATCAATTTATTTCTCTGTATCTATGAGTCTATTTGCTTTGTTTGTTCATTTATTCTGTTCTTTAAATTCCATATATAAGTGAGATCATATGGTATTTGTCTTTCTCAGTCTGACTTATTTCACTTAGTATAACACCCTCTAGGTCCTTTCATAGTGTTGCAAATGGTAAGATTTCATTCTTTTTTATGGAAAAGTCATACTCCATTATATAAATGTACTACAATTTCTTTATCTAATCATCTATTAATGAGCATTTCAGTTGTTTCCATATCTTGGCTATTATAAATAGCGCTGCAGTTAACATAGGGGTGCATATATTTTTTTTAATTAGGTTTTGGGTTTCTTTGAATAAATATCCATGAGTAGAATTGCTGGATCCCAAGGTAGTTCTATTTTTTTGAGGAACCACCATGCTGTTTTGCATAGTGGCTCTGCCAATTTGTAATCCCACCAAGAGTGCATGAGTGTTCACTTTCTTCTACACCCTCACCAACACTTGTTTGTTGATTTATTGATAAAAGCTATTTTGACAGGAGTGAGGTGGTATCTCATGGTGTTTTTTATTTGCATTTCTCTGATGTTTAGTGACATTGAGCATTTTTCATATGTCTACTGGTCATCTGTATGTCCTCTTTGGAGAAATGTCTCTTCATGTCTCTGCCCACTTTTTTAATTGGATTATTTATTTTTGTGGTGTTGAGTTGTATGAGTTTTTTATAAATTATGAATATTAACCCCTTATCAGACATATCATTGGCAAATATTTTCTCCCACTCAGTAGGATGTCTTTTTGTTTTATTGATGGTTTCTTTTCCTGTGAAAAAAATTTTTTAGTTTGATATAGTTCCATTTGTTTATTTTTTCTTTTGTTTCCCTTGCCCTTAGGGAAAAATCAGTAAAAATTTTATTAAAGATAATGGCTGAGAGCTTATTTCCTATATTTTCTTCTAGGAGTTTTATTGTTTTGCATCTTACACTTGAGGCTTTGATACATTTTGAATTTATTCTTGTATATGGCATTAAGAAGGTGGCCCAGTTTCATTTTTTTGCATGTACCTGTCCAGTTTCCCCAGCATCATTTATTAAATAGTCTGCTTTTACCCCAATGTAAATTCTTGCTTTCTTTGTCATAGATTAACTAACCTTATAGACTTGGATTTATTTCTGGGCTCTCTATTGTTTCATTGATCTGTGTCTGTTTTTATGCCAATACCATGCTGTTTTGAGTATTATATGCTTGCAGTATAATTTGATATCAAGTAGCGTGATACCTTCTGCTTTGTTCTTATTTCTCAGTATTGTTATGGCTATTCAGGGTGATATTTCTTCTTTTTTAATGTTGGCATTTACTGCTATAAACTGTCCTTGTAATACTGCTTTTGCTACATCCCATAAGTTTTGGTATGCTGTGTTTTTATTTTGATTTCTCTCAAGATATTTTCTAATTGCCCCTGTGATTTCTTCTTTGATCCATTATCCATTGGTTGTCCAAGAGTGTGTTTTTAAACCCACATATTTGTGAATTTTCCAGTTTTCCCTTTGCTATTCATTTCTAGTTTCTAGTGTGTGTGTGTGTGTGTGTGTGTGTGTGTTTGTGGTTGGAAAAGATTCTTAGTATAATTTCAGTCTTCTTAAATTTGTTCAAACTTGTTTTGTGGCCTAACTTGTGACCTATCCTGGAGAAATATTTATGCACACTTGAGACCAAAGTGTATTCTGCTTCTGTTGGATGAAATGTTCTGTATATATCTGTTAGGTCCACTTGATCTATAGTATTTTTCATGTCTTCTCTTATTGACCTTTTGACTCATTGTTCTATCCATTATTGAAAGTGGAATATTGAAATCTCTTATTATTATTGTGCTACTATTTCTTTCTTTAGTCAATGTTTGCTTCGTATATTTGTGTGCTATGCTGTTAGGTGCATATATATTTTTAATTGTTATATCTTCCTGGTGAATCAATACTTCTGTCATTATATAATATTCTTTTTTGCCTCTTCTTATAGTTTTTGACTTAAAGTCCATTTTGTGTGATCTAAGTATGTCCACTGCTGCTCTGTTTTGGTTGCCATTTGCATACAATATCTTTTTTTATCCTGTCACTTTCAGTCTATACATAACATCTAAAGTAATACTTGTGTAAGCAGCACATAGATGGATCTTGTTTTATTTAAATCCACTCAGGCACTCCATGTCTTTTTATTGGAGAGTTCAATTCATTTGTATTTACAGCAATTATTGATAGGGAAGGACTTACTATAGCCCTTAAAATGTTTTCTGTATATCTTGTAATTATTTTGTCTCTCTTTTCCTCCCTTGCTGCCTCTTTGATTGATTTTGTTTTTTGTAGTGGCATAGCCATACCTTGAATTCTTGTTTTCTTTTGTGTATCCTATCTATGTATTTTCTATGTTGCTACCATGGGAATTACTAAAACAACTTATAGTTGTAACAATATATTTTAAACTGATGAAAACTTCAATTACATAGAAAAACTCTACTCCTTTACATCTCCCCCCTTTATGTTATCAATGTCACAAAATATATCTTTTATATTTTGTGTCCATCATCATAGGTTTACAGTTATAGTTATTTTTATGTTTTTGTGTTTTAAGTTCTATATCAAAATTAACTGATTAACACTCTACCATTACAGTATTATAGAATTAGGTATCTGTATATATCAGAGAGCTTTATATTTTCACATTGCTGTCTTGTATTCTTTCATTATAATTTTGAAGACTCAGTTTAGTATTTCTTGTAAGGCAGTTCTACTGGTGATGAAATCTCTAAGCTTTTGTTTATCTGCAAAGGTCTTTAGTTCTCCATTTTTGAAGGGACAGTTTTGGCAGATACAGTACTCTTGGTTTGTGTTATTATTTTTTCAGCACTTTGAAAATATTCCACTCCCTTCTTACCTGTAATGTTTCTGCTGAGAAGTCCACTGATAATCTTATGAGAGTGCCCTTGTACATGATGAGTTGCTTTTCTCTTGTCCCTCTTTCATAATTTTTCTCTGTGTTGTTGATGTTTGAAAATTTGATTATAATGTGTCTCAGTGTGGGCCTCTTTAGGTTTGTTATAGTTGGAATATTTTGAGTTTATTGAATTTCATTGTCCATTTCCTCCTTAAAATTTGGGTATTTTGTACTTATTTCTTAAATATGCTCTCTGCCTCTATCTCTCTCTCTTCTCCTTCTGAGACTTACATAATGTATATATTATGTGTGTCCCATTAGTCACTTAGATATTTTCCACTTCATTTTTTTCCTTTTTGTTTATCTGCCTTGTTAATTTTAAATGAGCTATCTTCAAGTCATTCTTTTTTGCTGATTTTTCCTTCTGTTTGATCAAGATTACTGTTGAATCCTTCTACTGAACTTTTTAAAGTTATTGTGTTCTTCACAATAAACTTTTGTTTTTCTGAGTATCTATCTCTTTGTTTATATTTTCATTTTTTTCATGCATCATTTTTTGCTCAAGTCATTCCACAGGAACATTTAAAAAGTGTATTTATTTCCCAATTTTAAACTTTGCAATATGACTGGTAACTGTTGTGCCTGAAATGGTAATGCTAGCTATAATATTTTAAATACCTTAAGGAAATTTACAGATATTATATTCTTATTCTTAGAAAGCCTAGCAACAGAAACATTTTATTCCTACTTTCCATGTTAGGAAACAAGTGTCCTAAGAAGTTTAGCAACTTGTCCAATGTTAATAATAAATTGGGATTCAGCTTCAGGCCTGCCAGACTCCCAAGCCCTCACTTTTCCTCTCTACCTGCTATGGAGTACCCTATTAGGAAAGAACACACATAATTGAAGTACATAGGTCATGGAGAGGCTTGTTTTATATATTTTATGAAAACTATTGAATGTAATTATCAGTTAATTACTCTTTCTGTAATGCTTTAGATGTAAAGAAGATATTGGTTTGGTTATATGTTGACCTTTGCACCTTTTTCTTACTAAGTTTAATTTTTTTATTAAAGATTTGAGTTACTTTAGATTTTCTAGTAATCACAACATTGTCATAGGGTATTAACTTTAGTCAATACATCACTATTCTGGTATAGATTTCTCAGAAATAATTCTGTAGAAGATTAGTTTTCTGAAAGCAATAAACTTGACACATAACCAAATAAGAGCAAATCTGAAGATTGTAATGATGACCATTTAACTCTCCTAGCTTTACATTAAAAGCAACTAGAGATGCTGTTATAGATTCACATGTGTGCATAAATAGTGAAGAATAATTACCTAACACTCTAACAGAAGAATCTTTTCCATACCTAATTAATTTATTTTTCAAAGAATCAAATGTCTTACAGGCATCTTATAATTAATCTTTCCATACCTTAGCTTTTTCCTGTAATTCTGCTTGATTGGAATCAATAGCACATATTTGTTAGGTAGGCAAATGATGTAGGTTGTATACCCAATGGTTAAGAATCATTATGAATTCTCAGTCTGGCTTTAACACTTACCACTGTGTGACCTTACACAAAATCATTAACTTTTCTATGCCTCACTTTTCTCCATCTGTAAAATGCATCTGGAAAATAATAGAACACATTTCCTTGCTGATTATCAAGGTTTAGATACAATAAGTTGAAAAGTGTTCAGAACATAGAGATAAATCAATGACTCTTAGCTATTATACTTTAAAGAAATCTGGTACCAGTAGAAATTTCAATCAATCAATATATATATATATATATATATATCCCTAAATAAAATAATATACACATATATATTTAAATTATTCTGAGGCACAAAATAAACTTTAAAGAGTCAGTAGGATTTGGTATAAAATAAAATCAGCTTTCTAAAATGTGAAAATATTCAAATGGTTTTCAGCCTAGAAAGTATTGCAGCAATTTATTTGATGTATAAACATTTATCATCTATCCAGATGTATGGGGGAAAGCAAATGAAGCTTTTGCTCAGGCAATTACAATATAGTTAGGGAAAGCCAAAATATTTTGAGAAAAGATAAATAGAATATTAAGTGCCAAAATGAGTGGAGATTTGGAACAGGCATTCTGTGAAAGAGTGAGCATGTTGAATTGGAATGGTATGGGACAGCCTCATGGAGAAGGACAGCTCTGAGCTTCGGGAGTTTAAAGAGAGGAGAGAAGACCCTTTAAATGAGGGGGCGTTTTGGTACCAGTAAGTAAAAAGCTTTACAAACATCAGTGAAAGTATAAAACATCCTGCAGGCTTGTTAAAATGCACAGTCTGATACCACATGGGGTGGAACCCAAGATTTTTCATTCTTAACCAGATTTCAGATGATGCTGAGTGGCAAGAAAATATATTTGAGGGACAGTAAGAAAAGATTACAGTGGTGAGAATAATAAGAGGCTTTATCATATTCTAAGCACAAACTGTAAGGGACTAAATTGAGATGGTGACAATGGTAATAGAAAGAAAGGGACTGTAATAAGAGATTATTTAAAAGAGAAATAAAAAGTACATAACACTTGGCTAAACACAGAGGGTGCCAAAAAATGTACATACATTTTAAGAAAGGAAAAAACTGTATTAAAATTGTAATACAATGAATGACACTAGCATTCATTTGATTAACGCCATCTTTTGAGCAAACATCATGCTACACATTGCTACTGTAATTCAATTCAACTTAGAAAAGTAATGCATAGATAACATGTCTTAAAATGTGTACATTTTATTTTTAGCACCCCTGGTATACAGGGGAAGGGACAGGTTGCAATGATATGTTTCAACAGGGATATGAACTGACACAAGTAGTGAAGTTAAGAGGAGAACTGGCTTAAAGCTTGAGGTGGGAGGTGATCATTATAGTTTTTGAGATATTGAATTTGAGGTAGAGGTGTGGCCTTCAAGATGAGGGTCCAAAAGCAGAGCTTGAAATGAATATTGGAATTGATCTTTGTAGAGGTGATAGCTGAAGTTATAAAGAGAGAATTTTGGAGTTCTCAATAGCTTAATGAAGAGTGATATAGGTAGAAGAATTGAAGACTGCATTTTTGGAGATGTCCTCACTTGGTGAAAAGAAGAGAGAGGTGAACAAAGAAGAGTAGAAATGGACTTGAAATTTCATAGTACCAGAAAATAATAAAAAGTGCTATCAAGGTTCCCATCACCATGTGGTGTGCCTGAAGATGGGAAAGTAAGAGAAACAAATCAGAAGACAGATTTTTATTCATATATAAAGTCAATAACATTTTTTATGAGTTTTTAAATTAAAAAAGTATTATCTATAGGAGAAAATTTTGAAAATATAGAAAAAAAGGCAGAAAAATGTATGGAAGACAAAAATAGGAACAAAGAACAAGGGTAACAAATAGAAAATAGTAACAAATATGATAAATATTAATCTAAATATATCAATTATCATTTTAGGTGTCAATGGTCTAAACTCCAATTAAAAGACAGAGATTGTAAGAGTGGATCAATAAACAAGACCCAACTATATATTGTCTATAGGAAACCTATATTAAATATAAAGACACGTGTGGGTTAAAAATAAAGGAATAAAAAAAGAATGCCCAGTTAATGATAATCAAAAGAAAGCAGAAGTAGCTATATTAATTTGAAACAGAACTTACATCAGAGTAAGAAAAGTTATCAGGGATAAAGAGAGACATTACATAATAATAAAGTAGTCAATACTCCAAAAGACTGAACAATCCTTAATGTATATATACCTAACAACAGAGTATCAAAATACATGAAATAAAAGCTGATAGAACTGTAAGGAAAAATAGATGAATCAACTATTATAGGTAAAAACAGTTGAAAGTGTTACCAGTCTCATAAATGGACATATCCTACCAGCTTGGGCAGGATGAAGACATTTTAGATACAATACCAAAGGCACAATCCATGAAAGAATTAATGGACAAGCTGGACTATATTAAAATTAAAACCTTATGCTCTGCAAAAGAAAATGTCAAGAGAATGAGAAGTCACAGACTGGTGAAAATATTTGCAAAAGACACATCTGATAAAGAACTGTTATCCAAAATATACAAATAAACTTCAAACTCAACAATAAGAAAACAAACAATCCCATTAAAAAATTGGCAACAGACCTAAACAAACTCCTCACCAGAAAAGATGTAAAGATGGCGAATAAGCATGTGGAAAGAAGCTCTTCATCATGTGTCATCAAGGAAATGCAAATTAAAACAGCAGTGAAATACTACTACATTGAAATACTACTACTACTACTACAATGAAATACTATTAATACTCTATTAAAATAGTCAAAAACCTGGAACACTGCTAACACCAAATATTGGAGAGATATGGAGCAATAGGAACCCTCATTCATTTTGCTGGGAATGCAATATGGCCACATTGGAAGACAGTTTGACAGTTTCTTACAAATCTATACATACTCTTACCATATGATCCAGCAATCACACTCCTTGGTATTTACCCATAGGAGTCAAAATCTTATGTCCATACCAAACCTGCACACAGATGCTTATAGCAGCTTTATTCATAGTTGCCAAAACTTTGGAGAAATCAAGATGTTCTTTAGCATGGAATGACACAGTGGACCCTTAAATGACACAGTGAAAGAAGCCAATATGAAAAGGCTACATACTCTGATTCCAGCTTCATGACATTTTGGAAAAGACAAAACTATGGAGACAGTAAAAAGATCAGTGTTTACCAGGGCTTAGAGAGATAGAGAGGGATGAATCCGCAGAGCACAGAGGATTTTTTATGTAGTGTAAGTACTCTATATAATAGTATAATGATGGATGTATTTTATTATATGTTAGTCCAAACTCATAGAATGTACAACATTAAGAGTGAATGGTAATGTAAACTTGAAACTTTGGATGATAATGATGTGTCAATGTAGGTTCATCGATTGTAATAATTGTTGTGGGATGTTGATTGCAGGGGAGGCTGTGTGTGTGTGTGTGTGTGGAGCGGGGGCGGGCAAGCAAGGTTCTGCTGGAATTCTCCACACTTTCTTTTCAATTTTGCTGTGAAAATAAAACTGCTCAAAAATAATTTTGTTAATTAAAAAAATTTAGAAAAAAATTTGGAGAATATAGAAAAGCATGGAGAAGAAAATAAAAATCACGTATAATTTAATTACCCGAGAAACCTCTCTGTCTATCTCTGTATCTCTTTCTCTTTCTGTCTTCTATACCTTTTCTAATGCAAATGTACATTTTTTTTTCACAAAATTGGAATCATGCTGCCTATGCTGTTTCATATATACCTTTAAAATATATTTTGAACATTTCCCCCAGGACATTAAACATTCTATTATAATATGCTTTTTAATGGATAAACTCAGCTTGCCTGAAAAATGCAGGAAGAGAACCTGAAAACGCATTAGGGTCAAATAATGATTTTGTTCAATTTAGAAGTAAATAGAACATGTTTATGGGCTGAGGGAAAAGAACCCATGGGGTGATCAAAGAGAAATATTTATTAAATGAATGAAATGAAGACAGAGATGCGAGAAGGCAGAGAGAGCTAGGTTACAGGACAGCAGGGTTTAGCCTTGGGAAGCAGCAGGCATATTTTCAGATGGACACAGATGTATTTTAAGTTGCACAGTTGGGGAGATGATGAAGAGAATTCTGGCTGGTGTTGTTATTTGTAATAAACTAAGGGTGAAGTCATTTTTAACAAATAGGAAAAAGAGAAGTTAATTTCAAATGACAATTGAAAGAAGGTCATGTCACTATGATCTGAGGGTGGCTTTTAAGGAGCTGAGAGTGACTCTCAGGTGGTAGCCAGCAAGAAAATGGTGACTCCTGTCCTACAACTGCAAGAAAATGAACTCTGCCAATAACCTGAATGAGTTCAGAAGAGGACCACAAGCCTCAGATGAGATCACAGCCACAGCTGATATCTTGATTTCAGTCTGGTGAGATCCTGAGCAGAGGACTCAGCTAACATGTGCCCAGACTCCTCCTGACCCACAGAAACTGTGTGATAATAAATTTGTGTTGTGTTTAAAAAAGGAAGTTGGCATTGTTCCTGAAGGCAGAGGAGCCAAGAATTGAAAAGGAGGTGAAATTATCATAAACAAGTGCATATTGTATTACTTTACATGAATTGAGCACTTGGAAATACGAATGATTCCGAAGATATTTCTGAGAATTAGTGGCCACATATATTGTATTTAAATAAATTATTTGAATCTGCTTGGTCTTATTGTTCTTACAATGCAGGTTCTTAAAATACTCTAAAAATCTACCTAAAGAAATATTTTTATTGACTGGTATGATTGTGAGATAAATATATCTTATTCCTGTGAAATTTTGTATTTTTATTTTCTACATAGATGTGTGACACTCTGGCCTCTTATCTCTAGGTAGAGTAATAAGACTCAAAATTTTCAAAGAATTTATGTTATTCAGCTCAAAAGTTTTAATTTCTTATTCATAGCTGCTTAGAAACAGACTTAAATACCAGCTGTTTAATCTTTGTTTTTTTTTTTCAGATTAGTTGATGTATAGGCATTCCTTATGAAACATTTCTATGTATATAATAAAAACGTGGACTGATAAATAAATGATGACTATTTTCTACACTTGTTTCTCTGTGACTTAAAATTTTGTATTTATTTTTGTTGTATACTCAGGCTGATTCTATAGTTATGGTAGCAAAATGTTTTCAGTATAATTTCTTCTTTGTGTTAGCCAAAACCATCAACTATGGCCTATGCAGCACTGACCTAGGAAAGATGAGACCCCTGTTCTTGTCTCAGTTCTGCCACTAAATAGCTATATGGTTTTGGGAAAGTTATGTAGCTTTGCTTGCTGCTTTACTTAATGAAGTGATTTAACTTTTATTTTTGGTCTCATTCAAGGTCCTGAATTCCATATCTATGTTTAAATTTGCATAGCAGTCCATCAGGATAATTTATAATTGTGGTTATAGATTGCCCACCATGACATTACCATGAAGATTACACCAATGGGCATAATGGAAAATGACCATTGAACTGAACCCTGAAATGGCTTTAAGAATAACATTACTACTGGGAGTGTTGGTGTCTTATCAAAACATCCAGTGGTTTTAAAGGTCAGCTATTCAAAGATTACTTATATTAGGATATGCTCCATTCCCTACCACTTAATGCTCATATGACACGACTGAATATAACCGAAAAAGTTCACAGAGTACCCAATAATCCTAGGAAATGGTCACACTGTACTAAAGGAAATTAAGGCAACAAGAGCAATGACAAGAGTCACAGCAGTGAGGTGAAAGAAAAGGTTAAAATGACATTTCTAATTTAGAAATTCTATTTATAGTCACTGGAACTTTCCAAGACTGTTCAGTTTGGACTTACATGTTTTGCACATATTCTCAACTTCAAAGCAAATTTATCTGAGATCATTATGTAATTCTATTCATTCATCTGAGCTTCTACAGTGTGTCATGGCAAACAAGTTGATATTTTTTTGGAAAAAATCCAAAGATATATTCCCCACATATTAAGGAATAGCTGGATGTTTTACTCTCATATAGTGATATATTGACAACATGATTCATTTCAAAGAATATAATGAGGCAACTCCAATAAAGTAACTCTAGAATACAACATATACTTGACTATATTTCTATCCAGAATTTCTCTCAAATAAATGGTGTTTCTGCTGTTGGTATAAAAACAAATACCTCTTTTATTTCAAAAAGATAGTCTTACAAAGACATCAGATGATTAAAGACTTATTTTCTAACATACCCCTATAATAAGGAAATTCATGCAGTCAATCCATGAAATATACTGGAAACTCTTACATCTATTAAGAAGCAGGGGACCAGCTGCATATTCTCCCAGATTACTTCATAAATACTTAATAACACATTATGTTATATGGCTATTTAGTTTGCAACTCGTTGGTCTGAATCTTATTTGCAATTGTGCCAACAAGTTTTAAATCACATCTGTCAGAACAAAGGGCCTTTGTCTTGCAAAAAATAAAAGGAAGCAAGGAGTCCACCAGAAATAGTTGAATATTTTACCATCTCACAGTTTAGGAGGTAGGATAGCAGGAAAAGCTCCTCGTGGGATTTCTTTAGAAAAAATTAAAATAAGATGTAGAAAATAATTTGCTTATCAAGTTATTATACATGCTTGCAGGAAATTCCCAAGGCAAAATGAGTAAATAAATGAAAACAACTAATTTTTTTCATTTTGTCAGTATAATGCTCTGGAGGGATTGCCCTCCAACCAGCTTGTCAGAAAATAGAAATGGAGCAGGGATAGAAAGATTTATAGACTTTCTGTCCATTTCTACATCAGAGGAATGTGGGCCTTCTTGTTATTATTAATATTTGCTTGCTGCAAACTGTGGAAATGCCTGGTCTCTTATTAATATCTTGCTGAAATGCTAGAAAACTCACAAGGTTACTATCATTTATCTCACAAGACTCTCATTTGATTCTTTGTGTTAAAAAGCCCAGTGGAAGCCAGTTTCAGAATCTTCTACGCTTCCTGAGATTTAAGTAATTTAACA
>NW_017731783.1:1760001-1762430 GCF_001890085.2 Hipposideros armiger
TGTGAAGTAAAATATGTGAGGACACTTGGTGCATACATAGGGTGAAAGCCCATTAAAACAGGAGGGTTATATCAGAGTTTTTAGTAGCATAAAACATTTTTCACTTAAAAAAAATTTTCCCCTTTCCTCCCCAATGGCTTTACTTAAAAATTCAACCCAATTCTAAAACATGTACTGAGTACCTACTGTGTAAAATCCATCATGGTGGGTACAAAGTAGAAGAAGCCTGCTTCCTGATTTGAAAAAGCATGCAATGAAATAGAGAAGGGAGCAAGTGCTTATTTAAGTAAATACAAAGTATGGTGACTAATCATTAACATGTAGGTTACTGTTAAAATTCCTTACAATATCTCCCATAATATCTATACTTTGCTTTCCACAGTACTTGTCACACTCATCCTCTTCAATAGTACTCATCATACTCACATATACAAATTTAGTGGCATGCTTGAAACTTACTTTGTGTTGTCTTCCATGGAAGAGACTAAGCCTTCTTGTTCTCCACTTCATCTCCAGTACTTAGCATACACTAACATACCAAGCACTCAATATACATTTGATATTTTAATTGGACTGAGTTCTTTATAAGCCATGCAGATTTGATCTTTTAATAACTGCAGTTTTATTTGTTCCTAATGAGAAAAATCATTAGGTAAGTCAGGAGGAAATTTGATATCTCCATGTTGGCTACTGGGGTATGCTCTAGGTAAGTTGGAAGTCTGTTCCACTGTAGAAAAGTTTGTTGTTTTTGCTTGTTCAGCATCCATTCCCCTTTCTACTAACATACTGTGATTTTGCTTTTGCTTTGAGGAATCTCTTCATTGTACATAGTCTTCAGGGCCTGGCAAGATGACCCACCCTCTCAGGCTACTAAATGGCCATGTGACTCAAGCAAGGGCAATCAGATACTCTCCCTGGAATTTAAATTTTGTACTGAGTAACTCAAAGGATTTGACTGGAGGTGATTTATCTTGACTGTATTAAGTTTCTATTGCTACTATAACAAATGACCCAAACTTACTGGCTTAAAACAACACAAATTTATTGTCTTATAAGTTTTGGAGGTCAGAAGTTTGCCACATTTTATTAGGCTAAAATGAAGATATTGGCAGGCTGTGTTCCTCTCTGGAGACTCTTAGAGGAGAATCCACTTCCTTGCTTTTTCCAGCTTTTAGAAGCTGCTGACATTTCTTGGCTTATGAACCCCATCCTCCATCTTGAAATTGAAGAGCAGGTCAAGTCCTTCTCACATTGCATTTCTGTTGCCATTATCACATCTTTTATTCTGTTCTTCTGCCTCCCTTTTTCACTTTTGAGGACTCTTGTGATTACCTTGGGCTCACCTGAATAATCCAGTATCTTCTCCCTATAGTAAGGTCAGTTGATTAGCAATCTTCATTCTATTTGCAACCTTCATTCCTCTTTGTCATGAAAGGTGACACATTCACAAGTTTCAGGGAATAAGGACATGGGCAATTGTGGGTGAGGGACATTGTGTTGCCTACCATACAAAACTTGTTACCATGAACAGTCATTCTGTCATTAGCTCCTTTTTCCTAGATCTGCTGGTTGTTTTCCTTTCTGAGAACTGATTTTTGGAATTTTTTTCTGATTCTGTAAACTACATCTTACCTTTCCAACAAATTTGTTATTTTTGCTTATTTTAGCTAGAATTGACTTCTTTTGCTTTTTAACAATGCAAATTATTAGATACACTTGCTTATTAGAGTCTTTAGCCAATAAATAAGGCAGTTACCAAAAAACTGATTTCAGTCTGTTTTTCTTCTGTCACCGCTTCCTTTCTTGCTCTATTTCTAATAGAGAATACCTGTGAGACAATGTGGTAAAGAGGCTTACGGCATGGAATCCCTCAGAAAACAGATCCATGGTGGAGATTTAGAGTTGAAATTTCCAACATTAAAGGTGGTGAAAAATGCTGCAGCTCACCATAGCTTATAATAGCTTATAAGCAGCAATGAACAGGACTTAATATTTGTTGTGCAGAAACAATGGGCTGAATTAGGAAATATTCAAAACCAAGCGTATAAAACACAGGAATGTAGAAATTCTGATTGTATGTCCATTGTACTAAAAGAGATATGAGCCATCAAAACTGATTTCTTCAAATTAGTATCATCTTGTATCTTATCTGTTCTTACCTTTTCACTTACTTGCTAATCTGTGATACTAATATAGTATTCAGCCTTATTTTCATTAAAGTTAACATAATATATCATTTCCCATCCTTTCACTTTTATCTATATTTATATATTTAAATGTAATTTTTACAGACATCTTTAAAAAAAAAATGAACCTGACCAATACTGCCTTCTAATTGGGGTGTTTAGGCCATTTATATGTAATGTGTTTATTTATATTATTAACTTTAAGTCTATCTTGCTATTTGTTTATTTATTTATTTATTTATT
>NW_017735500.1:0-3627 GCF_001890085.2 Hipposideros armiger
GTTTCTTTGTCTCTAATTTCAATTTTAGTGAGTGCCATTTTCAAAAACCATGCACTCAGGTGTACAGGAAATGAAACTTCATGTTTTATAATTAAACTTAATGTCTATCTTGAGCTCCCATTCCTAGTGGCAGTAAACTTAGTTTAGTCATTTGAATATTTAGTTAGGTGAATTAAACAGTTCTGTGTTTTCTCAGACATTTCAATTTTAAACCCAAGTAAATTCATGATCTACCTCTGCACATATTCTCTCTTGTGTAGCATCTAAGATCTCACAGATGATTCCTAGCTTCCAGGTCGGGCATTTGGTCCTTGATCAGCTTGTTGTCATTGGTATCCACCAGGATTTGCCCTCTGGCCTCCCCCTGGAGCCCTCGCTGCCCTCTCTGCAAGCACTGGCTGATGTGTAAATGTGTCCTCTACATCCTCTGATGTTGATGTATGAATGTACCACGCTGCTTCTGTCGTGTGACATCTTCTCACCCTGACCAAGAGCCTTCTATCTTCCCACACACTATTTCCACCAGCTAAAATATATTTGCATTTTCAGGGCCATGTGAAAATGTAAGTCACTCTTGGCAACCTGCCAAGAGTGGAACTTGGCAAGTTCGTATCTGTTTGGGAGATTGCCCTGAGCCCCTTTGGACCTGGCACCCCATGTGTAGTCATTGCTGTGCTATCTCTCAGGCTCCCCATTAGATATATTTTTTTAAGACATAATGTACTTCTAGATGATACTTGGGGAACTCTGTCTTCGAATTTACAATCCGAGCTGAGGTTTCTCTGCTTGCTCTGTCTGGCAAACAACAGGAAAGAGGGGTCAACTTGTACAGTCTTCTTAGAAACCCACACCACTGCTCCAAATTACTGCTCCTGCTCTTCTAGGGGTGCCCTGCACCTACTCCTCCCCTGTCCGTAGCATCCACTGGAATGCAGCAAACCCCTGCTTGCACCTGGTCATGAATACTTACAAAATCTTTTAACCCTCAGCCGGAACTATAGTAGGTGGAACACCCTTGGATGCTTTTCTGTCTTAGCAACCCTCTTGTAACCTGGCCTTTGATGATGCTAGATGAGTCGGCTTCACAAAGGCCTGTTAAGCTGCTCGAGAGAGGCTGAGGCCAAGTTTGATGCCAAGTGATGGATCTGAAGCCTTCTTCCCTGAATATTGTGTTTTGTTTAATTTGTTTTTATATCAAGCTACTCACACAGGCATGGTTCAAGAAGGAAATGAACTAACTCATCTCTTAGCGGCTTGAAAAGTAATTACAGGTCATCATAAGGACAGCTTAAATCCCTCTGCCCACCTGGTCCTGTCATCTTAGTGTTGTTGGTCCTTTCCCCAATCTTTTGGACAGATATTCTAGGTTATTTAGTAATCATGCAAATGGAATATCCTTACTGAACTATTTTTATTCAGGCATGGTTCCTTGGTATAATCATTTGATACTAGGATAGCTGAGAAAACTGCCTTAACAGCTTTCCTCAGAAAGGGANCAACAGCAAAATGCCTGATGTCTCTGTTGGGAAATCCTACCTTTGGCAAAGGAAGAAGGAAGAGGAGTTAATGAGGAAGGGTGCACAAAATGGGGAAAATAGAGAGACAAAATCAGAAAGGAAGCAGATGAGTGTGGTCAGGAAAAGCTTTTAAAGAAGGAGTGAACCAAAAAAGATTTGGCTATGATTGAAAAGTCATATGGTAGTTCAATTTTTACATTGACTATAGAAAACAGTATGGCAGTTCCTCAAAAAATTAAAAATTGGACTACCATGGTGGTCCAGCAATCCCATTTCTGGGCATCTATCTGAAAGAATTACAATTAGCATCTCATAGGCATATCTATATACCCACATTCATTGCAGCATTATTCACTCTAGCCCAGATATGGAAACAACACAAGTGTTTGATAATAGGTAAATGGATAAGTAGATGTGTGTGTGTGTGTGTGTGTGTGTGTGTGAATATTATTCAGCCATGAGAAAGAAGGAAATCCTACCATTTGTAATAAAATGGATGAATCTTGAAGGCATTATACTGAGATAAGTCACACAGAGAAAGACAAATGTTGAATAATCTTACTTATATATGAAATCTAAGAAACTGAACTCATGAAAACAGAGAGTAGGATGGTGGTTACAAGGGGCATGGAGGTGGGGGAACTGATGAGATTTTGTTTAAGAGTACAGACATAACTAGTAAATAGGTTCTAGAGATCGAATGCACAAATAGTGACTGATTATAGGCAACGATAAGGTATTACAAACTTCAGAGTGTTAAGAGACTAAATCTTAACCATCTCAACACAAAAAAGGAATGAAAATATGTGACTTGATAAAGGTGTTAGCTAATGCTACTGTAGTAATCATATTGCAACATATAAAGGTATCAAACCAACACATTGTACATCTTAAACTTATATCATGTTATATGTCTATTATATCTCAATAAAACAAAGGGAAAAAAAAGAAAAATCCAATTACATGGGAGCTAAGGAGAGGATACCAGGTAGGACAATGTCATCCTCGTTGCTTGTTAGAAAGCAGTTTGGGTGGCAGAGCGGCTATGGAAGGCAGATTAAGTTGTGATTGGGAGNTTTTTTCTAACTAAAGAAAGAACTGGGAGTAGAACTGAGCTTTCGTGACCACTGGTTAATGTTCTCTCTAAAATTGAGTCACCTCATCTGCATGAATTTTGTCTCACAAAGCCATTCTTCAATATCCCTCAACTACTGACATTTTGATTACTTTTTGACTGTATGTATGCATGTATGTATGTACGTACGTATGTATTATTTAGCCTTTCCCTCTGGTCCTGCTGTTCTGTCATACTGGTTACTGGGCACTTCCTCTTGCTTATCTTTCTTGTCATTCATGTGACAGAAGAATTGGTAGAATGGTGAAAAATAGCAGTTTGCTCTGCTCTTTTTCCTTCTCTTAGTCTTACACCACAACTGGGAACTTTTTGTTTGTGTCCACGTGGAGAACTTGTATACTTATGCTTGTGGCTAATTAAAGGTCATTTTTATAATTCATCTATACTAGTTCTCTTTCCCTGTTAAAATGAAAAAGAGAAAACTTTTTTTACCAAGACATGAAATTAGGTTTAAAATAATTTCATCAATTAACATCTCTGGAAGGCATTTATTAACCTTCTATCTTATTTATACTATACGACTATTTAGGTACAATTTGTTGTTTTTAAATGTAAGAAGAGTTAATAACACATACATAGTAAATACTCCCAAGAGAATTAAGTTCATACTTAAAGACATTGTGCGCTGGTGTCACTTTTCTAAACCAGCCATTTTCATAGCATATTATCTATGCTAATATTTTCATAATCAATTAGCAGAATTTTCTTGTACTGTTACTAAAATTTTCAAACATGTAGGTAATTAACATTTGAATTTCAATTGATTGCTTATTGTTCAATGTATGTATTTCAAACACTTAAGCCCCTTTAGTTATTTAGATGATCTTTAGTATTTTCATTTGTTTGCTGCCAAGTACTTACATTGTTTATTGTTCTATGTTCCAAATGATAGAAAATAAGAAGAGGCATGCAAACTGTAAACCTATAACTTACTTTGTTTATATAAAAGTATAACACTGACTCATCCAGAAAGTC
>NW_017735501.1:0-1846 GCF_001890085.2 Hipposideros armiger
AGACATAAAAGACATAAAATTTTTGTTGGTTTGCATTGACAAGTTATTGAGTAAACTGTACACTGTATCTCTTCTCCTATTTAAAGTGCTTATCTAAGGTTGCAGAACCCTGTACCTGAACTCTTAGATTGAGGTATCATGGCATTCCTCCTCTCATTCTATTTTTCTTTTGTATTTTAAAAATAATTCTGTCAGTTAATACAGATTCTTGGCCATACCTTTCCAGAAGATGATGGAGCAAAGAAAAATAAATAATATTTGTGTCTTTTAGGTTATTTTTATGAATGTCTGAATAAGCTTGTTTTGATGAAATCATTTTAAAATAAGAAGAAAGAAAATAAGCCAAGTTTCAGGAAATAGATTAACAATTATTTTCTAAAGGGATTTCGGGGTTAAAGAAACAAGGTCTGTCTAATTTTTATAAGTTAAGATTAGCTTCTTGTGAGGCATATACCTTTTGGGGTGTGAAATCTAACTAAAATTTATCTGAGGCAGGGGAGGTGTTTCCAGCCCCCTTTTTTCTCATCATAGCATATTTGCCTTCGGGTGTTAAAATTGAATCATAATCCACATAAACATTGTCAATTTAAAAATGCGTATGCATCCATTATGATCTCAAATAGATATTCAAACTATGAAATTGTGACTACCTACCCTCCACCACAATCTAAATGCAGAAAATGACACTATTGTCATTAAGAATGTATCTATTGATGGAACTTGGGACTCTGTTTTGATGGAAGATATATTAGAGAAAATGGTGTTGGATGGGCCTTGGATAATACATCCAGTAATACACTGGGCTCTCTTTTCTGATGAAAGCTGCTGTGATCCTGATAGGCGTGTGTTTTTTTCCTACCTTGGCATCCCAGGGCCGAGCCGGTGCCAACCAGCAGAGAGGGTGAAGGCCCTGAGTGAGCAAAGCTTAAAGACACTGTGGTAGTTCAGACAGCTCATGATGGGTTCCTACATTTAGAAAGGAATTGATGTAAAAATTTATAAAGTGAAAGTTAAGGGAATAAAAATAACATAATGGCAATGGTGAACAGTTGGATTGGGCTGAGGAGAAAAGCCAAAATGAGTAGCAGTTTTCACATTCTGTGATGGAAAGACGGGGTACCATAACGAGAAAGGAGGTAGAGGAGGAATGTCTGTCTGTGGGGAGAAAAGGGTGTGAGGGAGTGAGTGTGGGTACCTATGCATGAGGAAGTTTTGATGGAGGGGGTGTCATCAGACCTTGGCCAAGACACAGCATAAGGGGTGCATTCCTTGTGTACAAAGTTGCCATTATCAAAGATATGTATGGAAAAAAGGACTAAGAGCATGTGTAACATTAGAGGTAAATAATTGAGACCACTGACAGGACAAGAGAGGGGACAGTAAAAATCCCAGATTAAAAAAAAAGTATGTAGTTTATTATATCCATAATGAGAGCAATGAAAGATTTTTAAGCACGAAAGTAATATGGTGGAAATTCAGGTGAATTAATCAGACAGCTGTATAAAATCATGTTACAAAGATTATTACTTGCCCCTTATTGCAGACATTCTGAGGAATTAAGAGTGAATACAGAGCTTTGTGCCACAAACAGAACTAAGGGAGAATGTAGAGATAAGGGTGTCAGTGAGAAGTCTACTGTGCTATTCCAGGTTTCATGAAAAAGAACTTGATTAAGAAAAGGAAAGAGGGTTTGGTTTGGTTTGGTTTTGTCTTTTTGTTGTTGTTGTTTTTTAGAAAAGTAATCAGTATTTGACAAATGATTGGAATAGGAAGTTAGAATGGGCAAATGTCAGACATGGGGTTTTGAAGTCTGACTTGTGGAAATTATGATGTCATGAACAAAAAC
>NW_017735503.1:0-1846 GCF_001890085.2 Hipposideros armiger
TTTTTTCCACAACCTCATAATATTAGTGCCCAAGCTGTCCTATGTCTTATTCTCTTCTCTAGCTAGTCTCACGACCATGGAGGTTATCATTTAAATTCTGTCAAATGCCAATTACTCCCAATTGTATATCCCCTGCCCAGACTGCGCTCTTGAATTCCAGATTCATAAGGCCAACTTCTTGACATTTCTACTGTGATGTCCCCACTTAGGTCCTAAAGTCAACATGTTCAGAATTAAACTCCTAATCTCTCCCTTCCCAAACTTGCTCACCCGATTCCATCCAAATTAACCTTCTCCTCTCAATTGGTGGCAACTCCATTTTTCCAGTTGTTCCAGCTACTGGAGTTCTTTCACACCCCATATCCAATCCTTTCAGATATCCTGTTGCCTCCACCTTCATAATATCTAGAATCAGACCATTTCTCATCTCCCTCACTACCACACTAGTGCAAACCACTCTCAACTCTTACTTCACCTTCAATTCTTCTTCCTTTCATTCACAACCCCAGTCACACTGACTTCCTTTCCTCAAACATACCAAACACTCCTTCCTGGGGGCCTCTGAATTGGCTGGCCTCTCTGCTGTCTAGAACACTCTTCTTCCAGATATGCCTGACTTGCTTCCTCTCCCCACATCCTTCATGTGTTGCTCACATGGCACCTTCTTACTGAGGCCTTCCTAACCACCCTATTTAACATTTCAAACAACCTGACCCTGCTCCCCTGTAGCTGCACTCCTGGCACTCCTGACTCCCCTTATCCAACTCTACTTTTTATTTTTCCCAGATATAGTCATCTCGAAGATGCTCTGTGAATTACATATTTATTATGTTTATTTCTTAAATGTCTGTCTTTTCCCTGCTTAATCTATAAGGACAGGTATCTTTGTTTTGTTTGTTGATGTGCCCAAAGCAACTAGAATATCATTGGATATAAAGTAGGTACACAAATATTTGTTAAATGAATGATTGAATATCTGATTTTCCAGAAAAAAAAGCACTCATAATTTGCCTGGAGAGTTTTATTAGATAAAAAGTTTTATTTGAAAAAAACATGGGAAACTTTTTTTTAAAGCCAGTGTTCCTCTTCTATCCCTTAATTGATGAGGTAGGATTTTTGAAAACACCATAAAATTTACATAAAAAGTTAATAAGTATCATTCAAATAACCTCTCCAGGGCAGTCTTTTTAATAAAACTGGCATTTCTGTAAAAATGGAATTTTTCTGTAATGATTATCAGTATAATAGAATTTAATGCAGACTTTACATTTTAAAATAACCAGTAACAGTATGTTGAGTGGGACTTTTTAATCTTGTTCCAGAATTGCAGCTAAGGTCCCAAGATGGAGGAAAAATACTCTAAGTAACTAATTTTCTGTATTTGGATTGCTGTGAATAATCTGCTAGCCACTGGGGCCAGAAACCTGCCTGCAGAGACTGCTCTGAGGAACCTTCCCTGAAGGCTCGGGATCCTCCACCCCAGCCCAATGGTGTGACTGTGGGACTCAACAGAGAAGTACAGAGTTAGTAATAAGAAATGTTTCCTCCCTCCCAAGGCCTGCCTTCCCTTTCCAAAACCCGCTTGTAAAGAGTATGGGGTGCCTTCATATAGTCAGGGAGGTCATTTCATTGCTAATTGGGCATTTGCTTAGCTGTGGACTTGCTGATCTGCCCTTTTCTGATGGAGCAGCGCTAAACAAAGTTGAGAGTGGTTGTGGGGTGTTGGGGGTGCAAAGGACACTGTTCAATCTATTTAATATGGTCACTTGAGAGAGTAGCGAGGCATGACCTATTGGGTTGTCAGAAAAGTAATGACGTAGTTTTTCTATATTTTTCGTTGCAAAAA
>NW_017735504.1:0-2915 GCF_001890085.2 Hipposideros armiger
TGCTCTGTATTAGGAACTAAGCTCCTTTCCTCAGGAGGCATTTCTGTGCCTTTTTCTTTTGCTGCTTTCAGAGCTCCCACTGGCTGTGGTATGAAGGTGCATGAACAGAATGGCGATATTCCAGGAATATTCTCTGTACTGCAGCCTCAAGAGACACTCTTATTTCTGTATTCTCTGAAGGAACATTTCTGAGTATTTAGCATAATTTGCTCCTAATTTTACCCTCCTTTTGGTCTTCCTGCCTTCTAAGTTTCCCCAGGGAAAGCTTTTTCTAAAATTATGTTTTCCTGGATGCAGGTTGGTTTTTCACAGATATCACATTTAGTTAAGTTATATATTTTGCACCATAACACTGCCTCCAGGGCAGCACATCCACGATGTGCTTAACAACAACGTGGGAGAAGGTTGAGTGTGAGTGTAAGTAGGTGCTTCTGTGAACATTTGTTTCTAAAGTTGGGTGCTCTCCTGTGGGTGGTGGTGGAGGAAGCTATGATCCAAGTCCCTTTCAACCCGTGCCTTTTGCTTCTGGTAGAACTGGAAGAAATCAAGTGAACATTGAGGAAAGGGAACTGTTAAAAAGTCCTTAAGCATGTTGAAAAGAGGTACCAATCTAGCGTGTTGAGCACCAGGCTTCCAGAACCTGAAGGCAGGATGTTGCTTTAAGGCTGATTAATCCATAGGGTTCTCATTTTCTCTCATTCAAGAATCTACATGGTCACTTGTCTTATTAGGGAGTCCACTTCATGGACTGTGTAGATGCCTGACCACCGCACTGTACACCTGAAACTGAAGCTGAATAAAAATGAATATCAACAATAATTTGTTGGTCACAGGATATAGAGTACAGCATAGGGAATAGAGTCAATGGAATTGTAACAGCTACATATGATGTCAGAGGGGTAGTAGATTGGTGGAAGGGAGTTATCACTTTGTGAGGGGTGTAAATATCTATTACATTGTTTTGTACACCTGAAACTAATTTAAAAAAAAGTTGTTGAGAGTAAATCTTAAGCCTTCTCACCACACATCAAAAGTTAACTATATTAACTATGTGAGGTGATGGAGTGTTAATTATCTGGATTTTGGTAATCATTCTACAATGTATTTCAAATCATTGCACTGTACACTTTAAATACATAGAATTATATTTTTCAGCTATTCCTCAATAAAGTTAAAAGAAAAAAAAGAATCTACACAAAGAAGTTTGAAAAAACAGCCCAACTGAAACCAGCAGGGCCAATTTCACTGCTGAACTATCCCTAGGTTTAACTACCTACTTTGAAAATATTGGGTTGTCGGAAAAGTCATGCCGTATTTTTTCTGTTTTTCGCTGCAAAAATGTGTCATGACTTTTCCGACAACCCAAAAGCAACAGATGAATACAGCTTTCCTGAACCACATATTCCAAGAATAAACACCCATCACCTGATGTTAATTAAGTCACAAACAGGCCCTGGGCCTGCTCAAAGCTTCCACCTGTTATTATCTGCTGGGAAACAAGCTGAATCCCAGTCAACAGCGATGTTTCTATTTTGCTTAGTTGGATACTGAAATAAGCCAATTTTAAGTTTGAGAAAATGCTGCCATGTTATCTTGCGGTATAGTCATCACCAGAAAAAAGTTCAACTCACTCTAGCTCATGAACTATTAATGAAGATCCGGAATTACTCGCACTGACTTTAGCAGTCAAATANGTGTTTGAAACTCTGCATCTGACAGATTGCTTGTCTCCATTTTGTTTAGCTCTTTTTATGGAGCTTTGTTCTGTTCTTTTATTTAAGACATGTTTCTTTGTCTCTGCATTTTGGCTGCCTACCTGTATTTGTTTCTATGTATTAGGTAGGGTTGCTATGGGTTCTGGTCTTAGTAGAGTAGCCTTATGTAATAGGTGTGCTGTGGGGCTCAGTGGCACAGTCTTTCTGGTCACCTGACTCACACACTTCAGGTGTGTCCCTTGTGTGGGCTGTGTGTGCCCTCCTCTTGTAGTTGAGCCTTGGTTGATAATTGTACATCAATGGGAGGGACTGACCCTCGGGCTCACTGGTTCTGAGGACTGGCCTTGACTACAGTGAAAGAGTTGTTGTGTAGGGGCTGACCCTACAGAGCAGGATCTGCCTCAGCAGGACTCTGGTGCCTGCCCAATCTGCCTCTTGGGTGTGTCGTACTTGGAGGTGGCTAGCCAATGCTCCAGCTTGTTTTGAAGCTGGCCACTGGGGGTGCCAGCCCCAGGACCACCTTGGCGGGGATCCGCTGTAGGTCAAGTTCAGCCACAACCCTGCCCCACCCAGGGCCACTTAGCAGGAGCCACAAAGAAATCCACAGATGGCTGCCACCTGTGCCGTGCTTGGATACTCCCTGAGAGACCAAGCCTTGAACCAAGGCCAGCTGCCACTACTGCCAAGCTTAGGGATGTTCAGCCAGAGGTACAGGACATGCTCAAGTCAGATGCTGCTTGTCTGGGTTCTGCAAACCTTTGAGAGACCATAGGAAATTCTGCAGCTTGAGCCAAGGGAGGCATTTTGTACGAAAAAGCCACTGGAAGTGGCTTGGGTGTGCCCAAAAGTTGGGTTGGGTGGGGTCTCAAATCACCAGGGCATGGCAAACAAACCGTGGAGAGTCAGATAAGCGGCTGCCTGTGTCTGCACACTGGAAAGGCGGAGGGTTCAACAATGACCTCTGCCAGTTCCTCCGTCCAGGAGAAAGCAGCCTCTCCAAACCCCGTCCTAAGCCAGACAACTCAATTCCTCACCATATGTCCCTGCTGCCTTTCCAGCTGATGCCCCAACGCTGGAGCTCAGAGCAAGTAATCCCATTGGTGGGTAAATCCATGTGTGGTCCCTTTAAGAGGAGCGCCTGGAGTGCAGCCACCCTCCGTCTCACTCAGTCACAATCTCTGCTGGTTTTCACAACCAGAA
>NW_017735506.1:0-1845 GCF_001890085.2 Hipposideros armiger
AGTGAGAATATATTGAGTTCTTACCGTGGGCCAGGTACTGTTCTAAACTCTTAACATGAAATTACCAATTTAATCCTCACAGGAAACCTATTAATTTTGGAGCTGTGGGAAGGGAGGCTCAGAGAAGTTAGGTAACTTGCCTACGGTCACACAGCTTTAAGTGGTAGAGACAGAATTTAAGCCAGATAAGTTTGGTTCCAGAAACAATGTCTTTAACCATCATACAAAAAATAGCAAGTAACATACTGTATAAGGCACTTAGGATCAAGGAATTTAGAGAGAAAGAAAAGTCTAGATTGTACTACATGTCATACATTATTAGAAATGAGAAATGGGAGGGAAAGCAAGAAGAATGTATTAAATACGAATCATTTAAAGTAATATTTTCATATTTCTTTTTCTCATATTTTCACATTTCTATGGATTTATTCACAGAATAACCACTCAGAGGAGACTAATTCTGGGAGATTTGACATTTTCTTTAAAAGATACTGTTTTATCAGGCTTGGCAAGATGTCTTGCTCCAGGATTTAGTCCATACCCTCCCCATAAGATGGTTATTAGTGAGATGTCAGCACTGTGGAAATCTTCGATAATCCATACAACTTACTTAGCAGAGGCATGCTGCATTCGGTTAGAAACCAGAAGGCCCAGGTTCTAGTTGTGAACCAAAGGATCAAGCACGTGACGTAAATGAGGGGGCTCAGTTTCCCCTGCTTGCACCACATATTTTACAGCAGAGGCCAAGGCGGAAGTAGTGCCAAGTTAGAGTGAGACGGCAACCAGTGCTAAGTGCCAAATTTAATCAATCAGCCCATAACAGCCCTTTTCCCAATGTGCATAACATGGAGACACTCCCACAGCCAAACAGGTGGCCATTTTGTGACTTTTTCCCTTAACATTTTTAATTTTAAAATTAAAAATCCCTTAAGACGTTTATAAAGCTCATTTCACTCTGATTTCCAATATAAAAATGACCAGAAAAAGACAGATGGGAAGAATAGAATATATAATAGTAAGGACTGACCTACGGCAATATCTTAAATTTGACTCATAAGAATAAAGGGGATAAAGTGAGAGTTGGGGGAAAAAGGACTTTATAAAGAGAAAAAGGAGAATTAAACTGCAGGCATCACCATCATCATCTTATCTCTCAAGCAACTCAGTCAAAACACTGGATGCTGCCTGTCTAATATCGGGAACATAAAGCCCAGGAATATAAATTACTACTAAAACAACACATCGGGAAAAATAAACACCCTAAAATGTATTTATTTATCTTTATTGTCTAAAATTTTTATAATGAACACACATTACTAATGTGAAATGAGGTTTCTAAAAATCTTTAACTTTTGACACAAGATACAAAGTGGTATAAAATATATCAGGAATGCTTTGGTAACTTATACATGCAAATTAAAGTACACCATGTTAGTCAACAGAAAAGGGAAGAAAATAAATTGCTATACATAAATTATCAAGATATAGAGCTTCTAAATATCTAGATATACAGAACAAATTTCTGGTAAAGTCCATACAATAATCGTTGGTTTTTAAACAGGAAAAGATGTCTGAATACACCGAAACCAAGCCTATTTCAGAGTATTTTTGTACAGTTTTGTCATATTGTGTTAGATACATACAACCACCTGCTGAAAACAAAGAAACAATTTTATGTTTTTATAAGAATTTAGATTTTATAATTTCTACTACTGGATATCTAAAAACAGTTACAAAATATTAAAAAAAATGTCGCTTTGCTCTTTTTCTAGGAAAGGTATATGCCAAAACAAAAAGTAAATACAAAAAATTCCTTCACAGAAATTCAAGTGTAACACTTATAAA
>NW_017735507.1:0-1841 GCF_001890085.2 Hipposideros armiger
GCCCTTCCGCAGCCTGCAGCGGCTGGGCCTGGGGACAGCGCGGCTCAGTGTCACGTGGCTGGGTCTGTGCTGTAGACCCCTCCATGTAGTGATCTCTTGCTGGGCCAGCTGGGTCTTTCCAGGGGCTGGGGCAGCAGGCTGCTCGTTACCCCGGCAGCCTTGGACTCCCGTTTGGGAGACAGCCGCTGTTCTGGGAACGGGAGAGCAGAGCCAGCAGTCACGCTGACCCTGTGACCCCCAGCCGGGAGCTCTAGCCCAGTACACCTCTGCTGTTTACGGTCACTGGACCGATGGACCAGCTGCCTTGTTTTCTGCCTCTGATTTCCCCTGAGAGGAGGATGGGGACCCAGCCCTGTCCGTGTTAGCGCCCTGGTACGGAAGCAGTGAGGTTCCCCGACACAGCATTGCAGCATCTTAGCCGTGGGAACCTGACGAATGTCCCTCGTTAGCACGTCCCCGAGCCCTGACCTTCCTGGTCCTGCAGCCAGCCACCTGGGAGGCGGTGGCGTCAGCACCATTGCAGACACGGACGCTGAAGACGTTGCTCGAGGGTGTGGGGGGACTGGCTCTCTGCTGAGGGGCCCTTCGTGCTGCCTCACTCCTGAGCTTGCTCTGCCTGGACGGCGAGGCGTGCTCTGGTTTTGAGGTGGGTTAGCAGGAATGCAGGAGAACTGACCATCGTCACAGTCTGTGTCATCACCATACAGGTCAGCACTGCTGGGACCGCTGGTGTCTGCCAGGCGCCTGCTCGGGTCCTTATGTTCCTCAGGTCAGCAGACCTCCCAGGGCTGAGGAACTGCCCAGAGTCACGGGCTCCTAAGGGACTGCCCAGGATTTGAACCCAGCACTCTTGCATTTCTGCTCGGCGGCCTCCCGGCAGGACCAGCTCCGAAGGGCTTGCACACCGCAAGATGCCCGGGGGTTAGAGGACGTCCTTCGTGATGGTGGTGGTTGTACTTATAAGGACTGAATCCTGGGCCTCCTCCTTTACTGAGCTGATGTTCTCAAGGACAGCTTAGTGAGGGTCGGAGGGTCAGAGGGCTTTAAGGAATGCAGGTTCGGAAGTGTGATTTCTCACATGGAAGGGGGGGTGGCCCAGGTGGAACTTGGAGTTCTTGTCCCCAGTAAGACTGGGCGCCAGGTGCGGTAGCAGGAGCTCACCTTCGGGCTGTGACCGGCTCTCCCTGACCTGTGGAAAGGTGTACAGTCATCGAGTCAGGCGTTTTCAGGGCTTTGGGGCCATGTGCCATCTCAGGCATCCGTCTGTCCGAGCCTGTCTGTCACCCGAGCCAGACCCTGGGTGTGGTATGAGGGGTGCAGACTAGAAAGTGGGGGTCCAGGGTGGTAGTGAAGGAGAGGGTGGGGTGTGATTTGGGAAAGATGGGAGGGAGCGGCAGGGCTCTGCTCCGGGAACTCAGCTGGACAGAGCTGGCCAGGAGGGGGTGGGTGCAGCCCCGTCCCTCCCGCCCCCTTGGCTGCCTAATCCCTCCCGGAGGGAAAGGGGCTCCTTCTAAGCCAGCCTCTCCCCACATTGAAACAGCAGCGCAGCGCCGCAGCGTCCCTCAGGGCTGACCTCCCCCCACATCACCCACAGCGGAGGTGCTAATGAGCGTGGGAGGGCTGCAGCGGGGAGGTCCTCTTCCGCCCGGTCCAGGGTCCAGGAAACCCTCAATTGCGGGGGCGGACGCTCTGGCGGCCCCGCCATTCACTCTTACTGTTCCGGCCTCGCCGAGGTGCAGCTCTGGACGTGGCTCCTGGCAGACGTCCTCTGGGCGCCGCCTCCTTCACTTGGCGGTTGCAGCTCCTCGCAGTTTGACCTGATCATCTTTCCAGCCTCTGGT
>NW_017735508.1:0-7926 GCF_001890085.2 Hipposideros armiger
TAGATAATGTTTAACAAAAATCAGTAAATTTATTAGAAGACAATATTAGAGAATATTGCCTCCAATACAAAATATATAAAATCAAAATAAACAAAAATCAATTCACTTGATTATATCTGAAATAAAAAAAATATGACAGAGGCCATCATAGAATAGGTGAAAGACAAATAATAGATAGATGGAGATAACATAGTTTAATATACATGACAGAAAGCAATTAGTATCCAATTATAAATATAGAATATTTACTAACATGTAAAAAATAGTATAACAATTAGCAAGTCACAGAGCAAAAATTAGGTAAAATTTACTATAAAATAATAATGTTACCATTTTTCATCCATTCTAGTGACAAAGATAAGGAAGTTTTATAATGTAGGGTATTGTTGGTAAGGGTGTATAGAGAGAGGAATTCTCACTCTGTGGGTGTGTATGAATTTGTTCAACCATTATCTTTTATAAATTAAATTGTACATTTCTTAAGAGCCAGCAGTTTAACTTCCTGTAGTATACTCTAAGAAATACAGCACACATACATACTGTGAACATGGATTATTTATTTCATAACTTTAATATGGAAAAACAAAAGTTATATCTGTTAATCATGGAATGTCAAGTAGATTGGAACAGCTATAGCGTTTAAGACAATGAGGTGTATAATTAACAATTTTCAGTACTTGCCACAGATGTAAATACATCCCAGGCTCTTTAAATACTTTTATGTGATTCTTACAACATCCTTATGAAATTACTCCCATTCTATTGCTGTGGAAACTGAGGTAAAGAAAGATTAAATAACTCATCCCATATCATAGATAATGATAACAGGAGTCAAGATTTTTAGTGAGACAGTCTAGTTCTTAGAGTGTTTTCTAATCATAATCTCTGTGGGTATTTGTTTTCTAGGGCTTCCCTAATAAAATAGCACAACTAGTGCTAAAATAATAGAAATTTATTCTCTCACAATTCTGAATTCTGGAAGCCCAAAATCAAGATGTCAGCAGGGCCAGCCTTCCTCTGAAGGCTTGAATATTTCCTTGCTTCCTCCTAGTTTCTGGGGGCTGCTGGCAATTCTTGGTATTCCTGGCTTGTAGCTGCATCACTCCACTTTCTGCCTCTGTCTTTACAGTCTGTTTTCCCTTTTGTATGTATTTTGTATCCAAATTTTCCTCTTCTTATAAGGACATTGGTCATTAGATTTCAGGTTCACATTAATCTAGTATGACCTCATTTTAAGTTGATTACACTTATGCAAAGACCTTTTTCCAAATAATGTCACATTCACAGATTCCAGGTTAACATGAGTTTTAGGGAAACACTATTCAATACAGTACACTATGCTAAAAAGTTCTCCTAGACTTATTTTAGAGCAACACAATGGAAGTTGACATGTGATGTGTACAGTGTGATATTATTGATATTACTGTCATTTTTAAGATATCTCCATGGAATAATAATATATATTTTTCTATGGACATCCATGCATAAATACACAGAAAAAAAACATACTGAAAAGAAGCCAATAACCTAACTGGACAGAATGGACATTAATTCATTTAGAAGCCCTCCCAGAATTTCAAAGCGTCCACGTGAAAGGTATTTCATCACCATATACTGACTAAAATTTTTAAACTGGAATTAGAACAAAGTTATCTTAAGCCAGTAGCGATAAACCTTTGAGAATATTGGTGTAGAAGAGTTGGACTATTTCAGAAACAATTATAATCTGTAATGACATTGATATTAGGAGAACTCTTTGAAATATTTTAAATTACCTTGGTACTAGCTGGCTAGCTACAAAGGCTGGAAGCTGGATTTCTAAAAAAAAAAAAAATCTGCTTCTGGTAGTAGAAGCCAAGGCTACTGGTGAAGATGTTTATGTAATGGGTCAGAGCACATTTTCCCCAGCTTCCCAACATAGATGGAGACTACATATTGTTGGTAAAGAAAAAGAGAAGCCAAACGTTTCTATGCAGAAGGACTGCCTAAGAACCAACCCCACCATGAGAAGTCTTGTTTTTAAACCTAAGATGACACAAACATTATACATAGACTAAATGAGAAAAAAAAATGTTTTAGTGGATATCAGTGTGGACCAATGACCAAAGAGCAGTTGACAGGTAAGATTTCTCGGAAGAAAGCTGTGTGGAAAGGTGACTACTAAGAAACAGGTGCATTCCAGCTATTCCTTGGCTTTAGAAATTCCTTTTATCTCTTAACACCACTCTATCAACCCTGATTTAAGCGTTATCCTAGGACAAGGGGATTGAGAACAAATTGACTCTAAATGGACTAATTCTAATGTTCTCGCCCATTGTAGAAAAAAAAANTGTCTTTTCCAGACTCCGCCACTGGAAAGAGTATAGGCTTTCTTTTAAAGTCTATTTTGTCTGTTATAATTATTGCTATCCCAGATTCTTTTGTTTTTGTTTTTTTTATTTCCATTTTCATGAAATATCTTTTTTCATTTCTTTACTTTCAGAATGTGTGTCTCTTTCAGTCTGAAGTGACTCTCTTGTAGGCAGCATATGTAAGGGTTTTGGTTTCTTATTCATTCGGCCCCCATATGTCTTCTGATTGGAACATTTAATTCATTTACATTTAAAATAATTGTTGATAGATATGTAGCTAATGCCACTGCATTATTCATAAGTTTGATTCTTTTTTTTTTTTTTTCACGTTAAAGAAGTCCCTGTAACATTCCTTGTAATACTGGTTTGTTGGTAATGAACTCTTGTCTGGGAAGCTCTTTATCTGTCCTTTGATTTTACGTGATAGCTTTGCTAGGTAGAATAATCTTGGTTATAGGTCCTTGCTTTTCATCACTTGGAATATTTCCCGCCAACCTCTTCTGGTCTGCAAAGTTTCTGTTGAGTCAGCTGACAATCTTATGGGAGCTCCCTTATAAGTTACTAGTTGCATTTCTCTTGTTGCTTTTATGATTCTCTCTTTGTCTTTAACCTTTGCCATTTTAATTATAATGTGTCTGGGTGTGGGCCTGTTTGGGTTTATCCTGTTTGGGACTCCCTGCACTTCCGGGACTTGTATGTCTACTTCCCTCACTAGGTTAGGAAAGTTTTCAGTCATTATTTCTTCAAATATGTTCTCAATTCCTTGCTTTCTCTCTTCTCCTTCTGGTACCCTATAATGCTATTATGGTTGATGTTGTCCCAGAGGACTCAAACTCTCCTCATTTTTTAAGGATTCTTGTTTTTTGTTTTGCTGTTTTGATTCGGTATTTTCTGTTACCTTGTCTTCCAAATTGCTGATTCAATCCTCTGCTTCATCTAGCTAGCTGGTCACTCCTTCTAGTGCATTTTTCATTTCAGTTATTGCATTCTTTACTTCTGACGTTTTTTGTTTGTTTGGGTTTTGTTTGTTTGTTTTTTATGGTTTCTATGTCGTTTTTTTATGCTTGCTATCTCTCTGTTGAAGTTCTCACTACATTCCTTGAAAATCCTTACAACTATTGTTTTGAACTCCGGTGGGTTGCTTGCCTCCATTTTGTTTAGTTTGTTTTCTGGAGTTTTGTCCTGTTCTTTCATTTGGAATGTATTTCTTTCCTTATTTTGGCTCCCTCTTTGTTTGCTTGTATATATTAGGTAGATCTGCCAAGTCTCCCAGTCTTGCCAGGTGGACTTATGTAGTAGGTGCCCTGTGGGGCCTTGGCACAGTCTCTCTGGTCACCTGTTCCAGGTGCTCCATGGGTGTCCCTTGTGTGGGTTGTGTGTGCTCTCCTGTTATAGTTGAGCCTTGATTGCTTTTGGCACATAAGTGGGTGGGATTGACCCTCAAGCTGATTGGCTATGGGGTATACCCTCATCCATAGCTTACTTATTGCAATGAGTGGGATTTTCCCCAGTGACTCTGGTGTCTGTGGAGACTGTCCTTTAGGTGTGCAGCTTGTGGGGCTAATTAGGTGGTGCTCTGTTGTAGTCTGAGCCAACCTCCAAGTATGTTGGTTCTGGGGCCTCCGCCAAGGGGCTCTGGTATAAGCCCAGCTCTCCCACCTCTTGTCACCAGTCAGGGACTACCTGGTAGGAGCTACAGAGCAGTCCACTGTTGTTCTCTGCCTGTGCTAACACTGAAGGCACGTGGGAGAGACCATGCTGTGAAGTAAAGACAGCAGCCACCAGTACTGGGCCTGGGGTAATTCCACAAAATGTTAGGAAACCCCAAGGCCTGCTTCCACCTGCTGGCTTCCTTAAGGTTCAGCCACTCATAAAGCCTCTTATGGTAGGCAAGTTGAGTGAGGTGGGGTCTCAGGGAGTCACTAGTTTGGGAAAAGTTGTGGTCAACAGGTTAATGTAGGCTCTGGTTTAATGCTAGTGCTAAGCCTGGAGCTACTCAGCAAAAGTCTCAGAGCACACTGAGTCCAGATGCCACCCACCTGGGGCCCATGGACTCTGACAGTTTTCCAAGAAAGAGTACAATGCAGGAGGGCAAGCTTCTCACAGAGGAAGTGTCTCTGGTGCTGGGTGGGATCCCAGTGAGTCAACAGGGTGGAGGAAGTAGAGCTCTCCAGATCAATCAGAATCAGATTTGGCCTGTGGGGGTGGGCTCAACACAAGAAAGATGGTGCCTGCCTGCCAGGAGAAGGGAGCCTTACAGTGGAAAGAGCTACTATCTTCCAGCCCTTGCTCTGAGGCCACAACCTCAGTCTGCCCCCTGTGTGTCTCTGATGCCCCCTGAGTCACCGTCTCTCTGCCAGAGCCCAAAGTGAGTGCCTGCGAGTGAGAATCTGTGTGCGGGCCATTTAAGAGGACGTCTGGTTTTCCCGTAGCCTTCCATCCCACCCAGATGGTTGGAATCCCCATTGTTTTTCACAGTCAGTTGCTGTGGGGGCCCTGCACCTGAGGTATCCCTCCCAGTTTTCAGCCACCACAAGTAGGTTTTGGGCTAGCCAGTTTCGTGTCTCTACCCCTCCTACCATCTCTTCATGGCTTCTGCTTTATATCCTTAGTTATAAAACTCCTGTTGAGCTAGACTTCAGATGTTTCTCCCGGTTGATTGTTCTATAATTTAGTTGTAATTTTAATGTGTTCATGGAAGGAAGCAGGCACAGTCTTTATCTACTCCACCATCTTGGATTTCTTTTGGAAATGTAATGTTTTGAGAAAGGTATTATCTTAGGATACATATCAAAAGAATGATTAGTGTTGGCTGTGGAAGAGTGTCACCATTATCAGGCCTGTGTGTATGGCTTGGGAGATACCCTATATCTGAGTCAGACAACAAGGACACAAGAAAGATGTTTGGACTGAGAATTCACATTTCATATTTTCCAAAATGTAGTTGGTAGTAGAAAATACGTGCTTGGATATAAAACTGAGTCATACTACTTAAGTGGCTAGTCAGAAAACTGATTGTGACCAGTGCATTATGGGACTAAGTACTTGGTTAAGAATGTCCAACAGTAGCAAACTCATGTAAGAGGAATAAACACAAAAACACCAGAGGAATTTTAACCCTTTGGAATTTTTAGCTACAGCAAATATTAAGCAAATCCCAAATTCTACCAAGAATAACATAAATCTACAGTCTAGAGGACTATTAATCTCAGTTCTTATTATCTTATACAAAATATCTGTCTTTCAGCATGAAATTATAAGACATGAGAGAAGGTAAAAACAAAAACAAAACAAACAAACAAACAAACAAAAAACAACCCAAGACTTAAGAGGCAAAACAAGCATCAAAACCAAGCTCACATTTAATAAAAATGTTTCAATTATCAGGCAGGGAATACATATATTTTGAGTTGCGATAAGAACACTTAATATAAGCTCTATCCTCTTAACAAAAAATAAAGTGTAAAATGTAGTATTATTAACTGTAGGTACAATGTTGTACAGCAGATCTCTAGAACATAATTAAATTTTCATATCCATTCAACATCAACTCCCTATTTTCTCCTCCACTAACCCCTGGCAACTACTTATTCTAGTGACTGCTTCTACGAGTTTGCTTATTGTAAGTACCTCATATAAAGGGAATCATACAATATTTACCCTTCTGTTATTGACTTAATTTACTTAGCACAATGTGCTACAAGTTCAACCATGTAGTAAATGGCAGGATTTCTGCTTTTTAAAGGCTAAATAATATTTTATTGTGAGTAGGTACTACATTTTCTTTATCCATTCACCCATCAATGAACAAAAAATATTCATTTAATTTTTCACCAGTGAATATTCCATTGTGAGACTATACCTAATTTTTAAGTTTTAACTAATATTACATGAGGACATTTGCATTATGTCCAGCTTGTGGCTATTACAAATGTGCTTCTAGGAACATTCTTGTGCATGAATTCTGATACATACCAGCCAGTATTTTTTTGGTATACACTTGGATGTGAAAGTTTTAGTTATAAAGTAATGAATGTCACCCTTAGCAATTAATGTTAACTTGTTTCCCAAAGTGGTTGTATCAATTCACCCAGCTGCCAGCAATGTTCCTACTGATTCACATCTTCTATAGTAAATGATATGGTCAAAGTTCCTGCTTATTGCCTATTTATTAAATAAAAAAGTTATCTCATTATATTACTTAGCATTTACCTGATCTTTAAGGAAGTTGATCCTCTCTCTACATTTATTTGCTTATCTGCTTCTTTGATTTAAAACGCCTTTTATATCTTTTGCCCATATTTCTATTTGATTGTCTTTTTCTT
This sequence comes from Hipposideros armiger, assembly GCF_001890085.2. Taxonomy (NCBI): domain Eukaryota; kingdom Metazoa; phylum Chordata; class Mammalia; order Chiroptera; family Hipposideridae; genus Hipposideros; species Hipposideros armiger. The sequence continues at coordinate 6,677 of NW_017735508.1, forward strand.
ATTTATTTGTAGAAGTTCCTTATATACTATAGGTTATAAGCCTTGTTTGGTTATATATGTTCTAAATATTTTTTGCCAGTTTATAGCGTGGATTTTTATTTTCAATGGTGTATTTTGATTTAAGCATTAAAAGATAAAGAGTCTCAATTTTAATGCATTTTAAATTATCAATCTTTTTTATTATGGATATCAGTTTCTTCACAATGTCAAGGTCAGAGAGAGATTCTCCTATATTTTCCTTGTTGATAGTTCTTTTGCACATTGACTTTGTAGACTAAAAGTATCTTCTTTTTTTACTGTTTCAATAAAAAATTATTAAATATTTCAATTGCAATGTAGGTATAGTGCTAGGAACTTTGGAAGATACAAAAATAAGACACACATAAACTGACAGAAAGTTTACAACATATTTAGAAATGACCTTAATTGGATTTGGATTTTTTTTGTTGCTGTTGTTCTTCCATAATTCTCATTATACCAAGTCACTGCTGGAAAAATTATAATTTTTCACATATTATTTTATCTTATTGTTACATAATTTAATCTAATAGTTTGATCTGTGAACTTTTCTGAATAAAATGATCTTATTCTTTTCTAGTGCACACTTTATTAGAGGAATGATTTGATATGAACACTTGTTAAACTATTGAGAATCTATTAATTGATCAAGAAAAGCCACTCTCCCAAGTAAAAATGAGAGCTGCATGAATTATTTGTTATGGGTATGAATTTTGACTGAACCATCCACACAGCACATGTCTGCAAAGCCTTTTTTATACCAGTTGTGCATTCATATCTGCAACAAGGCTACCTGAGTTAAGGTTGTAGTCTTAGAATTACAGCCAATAACAGGAGGACAAATATGAGCCCATGATATGATTTCATCAATCATTTCCACATATTTAAATTTTTTTGGCTTTCATTTTGCTCACTATAGTATGTGTATGGCCTATGTGTATGTCTTGGGAGATTTGGACATTTCTTCTGATTTCACCTTTATAACTCCCTGTTGGCTGTAAAACCTATATTCTTACATAATTACAACCAATTGCCTATGGCCTTCATGTTTGAAGATTGACTAGGCAGGATATAAAAATTGACATTTTTTTCCTGGAAGTTTTATAAATTTGTTGCATCATTTTATTTTGGTATGAAGTGTTGCTATAAGGAAAACTAATGTCATTCTGGTTTTCTTTCTGATACATATGACTTTGTCTTCTTACCTCTATGCCCAAATAAATCTTAATTTT
>NW_017735508.1:13335-16360 GCF_001890085.2 Hipposideros armiger
ATCTTAATCATCCCCATGCGTAGCGCTGTATGTGACACAAGTTGGACCTCAATTACTGTGTGTTAAATGAAAAGCATATGCTACAATAGCAACATGAAATCAAATGTTCATTATAATATAGCTTATCATTAGGAAGGATTTGGATAAAGATTCAATATTTATTTTGTCCTACTTTAAGCCAAGCGCTGCATTAATCCTTTTTACATGCATTCTTGTATTTACTTCTTTCAACCATCTGAGTGTGCATTAGGAGGGGGGAACAGATATAGTTCATTCCAAAGTGATTTAATAGCATTAAGACTCAAATGGAAAGAGACAGTCAGAAACATAGCACAGAACTCATGCTTCTGATCACAGCAGAAACTGTTGTCTCATCTAGCAAGAACAATGGACACTCACGGAGGAGACACTGTGCCTTTAAGGAGGCATTGCCATGGCAAGTATACATTGTGAGTACCATCAACGTGCCAGCTGTGGCTGCCCCCACTTGGAACTCCTTGTTGCCAGGGACCAACAAGCGAGAAGAGGCACTGACTTAATAGTATGGGAAATTGACACTGATCCTCAGGAGGTGGTAAGGCGGCTCTTACCATTGGGGTCAGGGAAGAAAAAGTGTGGGACCCAGATGGTCCCCTTGGCCACCTCTTGGTGCTCCATTGCTTCACTGCAACTGTGAATGAGCATGCGCAACAACCCAGACTAGGAAGGGTACAATTGTCAGGAAGTCACTGCTCTCGGAAATGAAGGTTTGGATCATACCACCACACCACGGAACACCAGGACCTGCCAAGGGGATCGCTAAGGAGGAGGGGAATTTGAAACAAATAGAGGAGGAGGGAGAATGAGGAGCAATGGCAGTTTCTAGATCAACTGCAAAGAGTGGGGCTAGCTACGGTTCTCACAAATCTGCCTACTAAAAACTCGAATTACTGATATTATTCAAAGTGTCCCTCAGGAATTGAGGCCTATGGGGACCACGGAGGAGNTGCTCTTTTATGAACATTAATTTTATCTAGATCTTTTCATTCAACTAGTAAACATTTCTCACAAATTCCTTCCCAGAGATTTATCTTGTAATACTTATAAAGTGGATGCTCTTTCTAAACTTTAAAACTTCATGTATGTTGATCAAATTATCCCTCATCCCACATCATTAAAATTTATTCATTTAAATTAACTATGAGAAAGAAAAAAAAAGATCAAATTCAAAGAGATATTTTGGTTTAAAGCTTCAAGTGAGAGAAATCAAGGATATTACATTTGGGAACCTGAATGTAAAAGATATTGGATTGAAGAATTGTTGATGTTTTTCAGACTGAGAGAAACAGAATTGTTTTTAGACTATTGGGAGATTAAACATTAGTCCTGCAGACAAATGCTAAATGCTGCCTTTGATTTTGACTTGTGTTAGGTAACAACTTTCTTATATCAGGTAATGACCTCAAACTTTCAAATGATAAATTTACTCGAATTTCCCCCTTTGTGTTAGCATATGGAAATCCCTGCCTTTTGTAATATTATCTCTTTCTACTATATCTTGAAAATATACAAATAAATAGCCATTGTGCATGTGTGCGTGTTATATCAGCAGTTCTATCTGCCCAGTCATTTTAAGATTAAATATAGTTTCATGTTGTTAATTTATACAGTACTTACATAATTATAACCCCTGCATAATAATTTATGGTTGAGGATTTACAACAGCTTTACAACTGTTACCTTGTTTATCTTTGCAACTTGCTCTGAAGGCTTAACTAAGTAACTCTAAGCATCTGTGATTTATAGATGGAGAAAATGAAATAGGCAGGTGAGATTATTTATTTGTAATGGATATTGACTGAGCTGGGGAAGAAGCCAGGACTCTGGAGTGTTGTTCATTTGCTAGCCCTGTATCTTGGTTATAGAATCTAATGGTTAATTATTTTAATTGCATTACAATAACATAGCAAATTACCTGACATTCTATCAAATGGAATTATATGCCTACAGTCCTAGAATCAATGAGGTTAACAGTGGCATCTCTAACATACTTTAAATTGCGGGCTTTCTGAATTTAAACTAATACATTTATTAAGCTAAAACACTAAATACTACTTGGTAAGGCTTGTCCCCAAAATCTCCTACAAGGTTTTCACTACTTCTTACCATTGATGTGTAGGGAGCCATCTAGATCTCAATTTCTTATCAAGTTTTACTATTCTCTTCCTCTTGAGGAAAACCTCCTTATCAAGTTCAAGCTTGATAGATGATCTTGTCACTGCTATCAATCTGTGCCATAAAATGTGAAATTGTCAAAGCAGACTTAAATGAATGAAAAAAATCTTACCCAGTGCCAAAGTTTTCTAATATTTAGCAAATGATACAAGCAAGCCACAGGTCCCATGTGGAGACAGTGATTTAGACACTCCTGGTTGTTTCCTTCGACCAGCCTATTGCTCTGTTCTACTTCAGTCACCCTTAGGCAGCACTTGAGATCCAAACCCATGAGAAAGTCTGCCTTCCCCCAAACACCTGTACTTGCAGCTGCCTCTTGCACTCCTCACTCTGTCCAGAGGATTCTGATTGTGTTTCCGGGGGATTGGCCACTTTCCTATTAAGTGGCACATATGAATTCCTTGGTTGAGGCAAGGAATTTAGCTAGCATCGCTTACAGGCCCTTTGCACCTATTTTCCTTCTTCTTTTGTTAGTTCTTTAGTGTTCCTAAACTTTTGAACCTTGTTTGTCAGTATTCGTGGCAGGGACTAGAAATCACTCAATGTTTTTAAGCAGAAAGGAATCTGAATTAAGGTGCTTACACATTGTGCTAGAGGTTAGAGGTCAAGAAATGCTACTGCCATCCAGTGGTCAGGAAAGTGCCACACCACTACTATCCTCACAGCTGCCACTCACCCGCATGCATTTCATGCTTCCACACCAGACAGGCTGGCTCTATCTAGCATATGGAACATCTGCTGCGTCCTGCTTATCAGCCTGCTCCACCAAATAATGAAAACAATGGCCTTCACCTCTTCCATTTTCCAAGCT
>NW_017731784.1:0-29658 GCF_001890085.2 Hipposideros armiger
GAGAGAGAAAGAGAGAGAGAGAGAGAGAGAGAGAGAGAGAGAGAGAGAGAGAGAGAGAGAGAGAGAACGCTTTTACTATATCTTCTCTCTATGAGCCTGGAAGGTTTACGTTTTACTTTCTGGAGTTAGTATTATTAAAACAAAGGCATACCAGGAAAAAAATCAACTTGACATACTACCTCCCCCGTGCCATCCCATTCTTCACTGTTGGGATTCTCATACATTTAGAGAAGAAAACAGTAGCCATTCTGGGGCTGTGATGTTGCTCACTGAGAAAAGGGGTGACATGAGGGAAAGAAATACGTGTCCTCACCCAGAGAGGATGGCGTAGTGTCACCTGGGGAGGGTCATAAATGACTTCCTGCACCACAGAGAATGTTTTCAGCTTAGTCTCAAATTTCGACAAAAGAAGAAAAATTAAGAGCCCAGTTGCCATCACTGCTAAGTGGAAGGTCAAAGGTGCCTTTGAGCAAGAGACACAGATATTCAGAGGAGAGGGGTGAGGTCAGCACACAAGGACGGCACCATTTCTTGGGTGATGAATAACAGTGCTGGATGCTGGATGTAAGATAAAAGACTTGGAAACCAATTGAGAAAACTCTGCATTTATGGCAAACATGGAGGGGTTTTTTTGTTTTGTTTTGTTTGCACAAGTTCCGACTGAAGCTTCTGAATGTTTTGAAACTTAAAAATAGCTATTTTTCTATCTTTGCATATGTACATCAGTCAGTTTCAATAAAGAATGACATTAAGATAAGTCTGGAGCAGGACTCTTCCAACAGAATCAGAAGCACATGAATCATATAAGATGAAATAAGAGAATTCCCCTGTCCCGCCTGGCTGAGAACGCCAACAATTTCTACTGAGGAAAAATTAAAAGGTGAGAAGTTCATATTAGAAAATTATTATGTATTATGTCTGGTTCACAGCATTATTGTACTTCAGTTTGCTGTATGGTGAATGATTATTCTCATTCCACAAGTTAATTCTGTTTCAAATAAATTTACTGGAAACCTTCCATGGACTAAAAAGTGTGCTAGATAGGCCCTGGAGATACAAAACATATGAGTTCAATCATTCTCACAATCCTTTTATCTTTTCACAATTGCTAGTTAAATCCTCCTCCAAATATTGCTATAACAAGCCAGGGGGAGCGCAAAGGACCAGACACAATTCCTGTGGCCAGAGAGAGTGTGCAAAATAGGTCAGCATCCCAGGTGAAGAATTCCGCCTTCAATCTTTCATTCAACTGGGGGTGCTACATGTTAAAAATGCATTTGCTTTTTTTCCTGATTGGATGTTCTCATAAACTATTAATACTTTTCTGGTTGTTTTTAGAAACTATTTGGTAACCATATAATCCATTACAATGGAATTTGAAAAGTTCAAAGGAACATTTGAAACCAGACACCTAAAGTACATTTGGACCCCCTAAAATTTGAAGGTGGATATTTTTGAATTATGCTCATTAATGCCTACTTCTCTACCCAAAATGGAGCAGCTGCAATTGAACTAATGTTTGAGTGATCTAATGACCTGGAAATCTGGGGATTTCTAACACCTTGTTTCCATCTCTGGGCAAAACTATGAGATTTCATTAAATGAAAATCAAACTTAAATAACTTGGACACTTTCAAGCTGTGAACATCAACCATATGTGCAAACCTGGGCAAGTTTTGTCTCTGTGGGGTTTTGTGAGTGGGTGGAGGAAATGGATGATCAGATGACTGGACAGATGTTCAAAGAGATTCTGGTGTGGCAAGAGATCGTGTGTCCATTTCAGCTTCCTTAGAGGCAAACAGAAAGCAAACAAAAGCCTGGAGATAAGGCAAAGAAAGCTAACTGAAGGCTGGGTGATAAAGCCACTTAAAAACACAAGATTCATTTAATAGCAAACACATTTTCTTAGCAACGAAACAGTCACTGAAAAGGGAAGTAAAATTATGGTGTTGGTACCTAGTAAATGCGTAACACTCGCAAAGGGTTTGAGCCCAAGATCTGTTCTCGAATCTATGCATTATAGCTGATGTAAAACACCAAAGACTAAGCCTCAATCTACATCAATCAGAAGTAGTCTTTCCTCTCTCTTTGGTCTTCAAAGAAATGTTGAGGGTAATGTTACCACCTGCTTTCAGTAACTCACAGGGGCCTACGTAGGAATTGATCTAAGAATCTGAGGGCTATCACATGGGAAAAAATGACAGAAAATCTTAAAGAATCTTTGTTATGTGTGGTTACTCTGTAAAGTATCTTTTTCAGTGAGTGTTCTTGCTATGGGCTTCCAATCATGACTGCACAAGACCAGTAGATTTCACAACAGGTCCAATCGGACAGAAACGTGGGTCGCCATGATACCTACTACAACACCATTAACCAACCTGCCCTAGTCCCAACTGGTTAGAACCATTTCACACCAGTCCTCTTGGGGTCCACACTTACAACTCTTTAAAACCAATCAGCTTCTAACTTTTCTGAGTTACATAGCAAGTGATATCAATAAATGGGAAGTGTTACTTAAAGTAACTTCATACCCTCATCAGGCACTGATGAGGATGGGTTGAAGAAGATGCATTTTACCAAGCCATGTGGTTGCCTTCTTTACACAAGGCATCTTGCTAGAACAATCTTTCATTTGGTTGAATCCCTCCCTTTGCTTTGACTTAAGAGTCTACTTCCAAAAATATGTTTTGTCAAGTTAAACGCTTGTAGGCTCAGTTGTCAACTAAGAAATAAATGCCGAATTAATTAGGTTCTCCTGTCTTCCTGCTCCCCAAAAGGTGGGTGCTTATCTGTTTCTCATTTTGCTAACTAAGCTGTTATAGATTATTCAAACGGTTAGAGATTCACTGATGCTTTAAATGGATATTTAGGGTATTTCACATTTAAAAATAAATAAAACAAATATGTTCACACAAAAACCTGCACACAAATATTTATAGTAGTTTTATTTATAATTGCCAAAAAATGAGGATTATCTCAAGTGTTCTTCACTCATTGAGTGGATAAACAAACTGTGATACATACATACAATGAGATACAATGAGCAAAAACCTTTTTATCACTGCTGAGCCCCATGAAAACACAGATATGCCTAAAATGCATCGTGCTAAGTGAAAGAAACCAGGTTCACAGGGCTATACACTATATGAACCAACTTACATGGCAGTCTAGAAAATGGGGACAGAAAACAAATCTGCGATTTCCAGAGGCTGGGGAAGGGTTGATTACAAAGGAACAAAGGAGCTTGAGAGAATCTGAGGGATAATGGAACTCTTCTTTGATTGTGTTGATTACACAACTGGATGTGTTTGTCAAAGTGTGAGATTCTACTGTATACAAATCACACCTTAATAAAAAAATGAAAAATAAAATAATTACATGAATTCCACATGAGGCCTGAAGAGAAATCTGATGAATTCTAAGTCAAACTTACCTGTGGTCGATCTCATCAAAGTCTCCAGATTCAAGGGCATAACTTAATGAGATCAAGAGGTTATAAGAAAAATTAAGAAAAAAAAAGAAGAAGAAAGTGAATACAATTTTTTCTGCCTCCCTCAGCGTTTGTTCCCCATTCCTGACTGCTCATAGCTTGTCATCTTAAGATAGGACTTGTATTAGGATAGGTACATCTAAATTTAATGAATGGGCCCTTTCCAAGGCAGTTGTAAATGGAAGGTGTGGAGCCCGTAAGAAGTGTTACAACTGGCAGGTGGGTTTTGAGGCAGACCTTCAAAGCCTGCCTACCTACAATGCAGGTCAGTAATGAAAGTCTTGGTTCCAGCTAAGGGGTGGAAATAAGTGGCCACAAAGCATACAGAGAAGGAAGCTGTGGATCTGGAGCGATTTGTCCTTCCCTATTGCAGGGCCAGTCCTAGGTAAACTCTGGAAAAAGATGACTTGAGTTTTTGGCCGGCAGCCCTTCCCATAACTCTCCTTGCCCTTTGTCTTAGGTGACGATTGTCCTCAAGAGACCTCAGCTTTTACCAGAGGGACCATGCTGAGGTCCACCCTCCCTATCAACTCCACCAACTGCATTTTACCAGAGAAATAACTTCATGAAATTGCGTCACACTACAGTAGACAGAAGAAAAAGAATCTTTTGATTCTTCCAAGAGATTTATAATGTAAAAGAAATGCATCACTGAGTCAGAAGGAAAACTGGTCATTTATCTAGTTTAACACAGCTTATTTTAAATAAATAAACTACAGCCTAAGATAAAGATTCTTGCCTAATAAGAATAAATATATTCTTGGGCTAAATAAATACATAGCCCAAGTAAATCACAGATTTATAACAAAGTAAAAAAAAAAAAAGGTATTAAGGTTTTTATGTTTAGTGTATGTAAATACCAAGTTACAAAGTTAATATTATAGCCTGAATTAATTCCTGTTGTCTCAAGGTGTATCACGTTTGCTATTTTTCTATCCTTGTTCTCCATCCCTACAATCCCTATATAAACAAGTAGAAGGGTTTACATATGTAAGTTCACAACACTTGTAAATGAATCCATGAGATAAAAATACAGCTTTCCTTCTTATTTCAAGTCAGTAGAAGACTATAGTAATCCAGTCACACAATTTTCCCAAAGTTCAATCATTTGGGCACTACCTTCACAATTTTTGCTATATCTGAGACTACTGTGTTAATATGTCCTTCATATTTTTCTTTAACTGAAATTACAAGAAAACTTTATATTACTACTTAAAATTTTAAAAAAACTACTAATTAACTACAGTAAATATATCACTCTTAAGATAAAACCTGAGAAAGTAATCAGCCTTATTGATAGACTGAGATGTTCTTAATAGAAAATCAAAAATATTTCTAATAGAACCTATGCAAAGCCACAGAGCAGCTGTAAAATGGCCAACAATTTTTTTTAAAATGAAGGTCTTTTCTTACAATTAACATCCCCAGATCCCCTTCCTCCCTCCTATCCCCTCAGCAAACCCATTTGCTACACTGATAGCAATAATCCAGAACTCAGCTCAGCTCCTTCAACCCCTGTATCAGTTTCCTGGGGTTGCTGTAAGAACGTATCACAAACTAGGTAACTCAAACAAATAGAAATTTATTCTCTCACAGTCCTGGAGGTTACAGGGTATCGCCAGGGCCCTGCATTTCCTTACTGCTTCTAGCTTCTGATGCTTGCTGGAAATCCTTGGCATTCTGGCTTGTAGATGCATGACTCCAACCACATGGCCGTCCTCTCCCTGTGTGTCTTTTATATCATCTTCCTTCTCTGCATAGCTGTCTCTATGTCCACATTTCCCTTTTTATAAGGACACCTGTCGTATTGGGTTGGGGATTACCCTAATGACCCAACTTGATTATCTCTGAAGAGGCCCTACTTCCAGATAAGGTGACATTATGAGGTACTAGAGGTAGATTTCAACATATCTTTTTGGAGAGGACACAATTCAACCCCTTACAACCTCTTCTTAGAACCTTTCAGCACAAACCCAAACTCCATAGTAGGTGGCACCCAACTGCCTCTTGCCAGAATACTGCATATTCCCTCGGTATATTTCCCCTCTGCAGCTCGTTGAATAATCTTAACTTTGACTTCACATGTGTTCCTGGTGGTCGTTCACAGCTGGGCTTCAAAAGTGGTAATATCATTTTAGATTGCTGAACCACCTTGGCATGTACACTATGCTTTGCTAAACGCTGCTCTAACAAGCCCAGTCTAAGCTCAGTACTAACCAAATGGTTATGCTGGGTGACATATCATAATTGTTAGCACTTATGAGGTGTGGTCAAACAATACAGTGAATGTTTAAATTAAAAAGAATTATTGCAGTAAAAGACACATTGTGATTAATCCCCCTCAAAATATTCCTCCTGGCTTTGAATACACTCATTTGCATCATCCTTGCCACTTTCTGAAGCAGTTCTGGAAGTCTTCTTTCGTAAGTGTCTTCAGTTGCGCTGTCATGGCTGCCTCGATGTCCTGAACATTTTGACTTTGGGGAAGAGCCAGAGGTTGCGCGGTGCCAGATCATGTGAATAAGCTTGATAAGGACACACCGTAATGTTTTTCTTTGAAAGAAATTGCCATACCAGAAGTGATGTGTGACACAGAGTGTTGTCATGATGGAGGATGATTTACAACACACTTAAAAACACACCTTCTCTCCACCATAGCTCACACCCAACTGACTGCACAGAACAAGTGGAAACTCATCACATGCTGTTACTAAGGTTCAATGCTCTGCCACCCGTATTGAAGATCCCTGCCTTTCCATTAGATGGCACTTGACAGCAGCATTGACTGTATTTGTTGATCACATCGGAAAGGCTCCGTGTCACACATTGCTTCTGATATGGCAATTTCTGTCAAAGAAAACCATTACGGTGTGTCCTCAACCACCTTATTCACTGGATCGGGCACCGTGCGACTTCTGGCTCTTCCCAAAGTCAAAATGACCATGAAAGGAAAATGTTTTGAAGTGATTCAGGACATCGAGGCAGCCACAAAAGTGCAACTAAAGACACCCCCGAAAGAGGACTTTCAGAACTGCTTCAGAAAGTGGCAAGAACAATGGGATAAGTGTGTTCAAAGCGGGGGTGCATGTTTTGAGGGAGATTACTGGCAATGTGTCTTTTACTGTAATAAATTTTTTTTAATTTAAACATTCACCATATATTTTGATCACACCTTATATAATCAAACCACAAAACCACATAACTAGTATCTAATTGGAAGCACCTCTACTTATTAGGTGTAAATCACTGATTCTTTCTAGACATCAGTTATCTTATCTGTAAAATAAGGTACAATAATACTTTTCTTATTTGTAATGAAGATTAAATGAAGCCATGTGTACAAAGCACTCACTCAGCACAGCCTGGGCACATGTTAATTATTCAACTAATGTTGGCAGTAATGATGACTGATAGTGATGTCAGTTACTAGAAATTGTTGGGAGAATATCAGAAATACTAATTGCTGGAATTTTGTAGGATCCAGAAAATTTTAGAATGATGGTGCTAAGACTGGTCATTAGAGATCCTATCCCAAGCTTTTCATCTTTTGGAGGAAGAAGCTGAGCACCAGATGGATTGGGTGTCTTGAGACCACTTTGAAGTGTCTGTGCATCTCATTATCAACAGCACCCAAAATCAAAGACCTAAGCTGAATTGTTAAATTAGACACAACCTTATATAAGTCCTCTCTCCTGAAAACAACGCACAGGCTGATGAATTGTTTCCTATCTGGTTGTTTCATTTTTTGTCAAATCCCTTCAAATGTCAATGTACAATCGTCAGTAGGAGGATTTAATCATGGTGAGGATAGAAACACAAAAGCATGGCAAAAATCTTGCTTATATTAAGCATAATAGAGTCATTTTTAGAAGTGAATTATATTGAAATACCACTTATTTTCGTTCCCCCACCTGGCCAAGTAAATAAATGAAATTAAGTTGTGTAATTTACTTTATAAATCCTAGAACACAGGGTTTCTGGCTTTTAAAAATTTAAACATATTCCAAAAATCCAAAAGGAAATGGTAGAAATTAATATCCTTAAAGAAAAGGAGAACATTAAAAATTATAAAATATATCTATCACTTAAATTGTATTAACTCTCTATACTTCAAATAGTCTTTTATAAAGGGCAATGTAATTCTTGGTGTTTTCCTGTTTGCCCCTGGTCTCCAGAAGTCAGAACTAGACCCAACACTAAATTCAATGCAAAGATTTAGCAACACCATGACCTTGGGTTTCTGATATGATTTGTTACACATGCCTCTCTTCTCCCTCCTTCCTCTTTTCTGATCATCTTCTCCTTCGTGGTCTTTAATCTTTCATTTATTCTCATATTTACTGAGACTTTACATAAGGACTAAGTGTTGGCAAAGTGAAAATGGAAGGCCATTATGGGCTAAATTATGTCTCCTCAAAATTCATATTTTGAAATTCTAACCCCAGTGCCTTGAAATGTGACCCTATTGGGAGATAGGGTCTTTAAAGTGGTAATTATGATAAAATAGGGTCATTCAACTGCATCCTAATCCAATATGACTTGTTCCTTATAAGAGGAGATCAGGATACAGACAACACAGACACAGGAATGGCCATGTGGGAACACAGAGAAAAAGTGGCCACCTACAAGCCACGGAGAGAGACCTCAGAAGAAACCAAGCCTGCCAACACTGTGATCATGGACTCCTAGCCTTCAGAATTGTGAGAAAATACATGTTTGTGTTTAAGCTGCCCGGTCTGTGGCATCCATGACAGACTGATACAAAGGCACGATTTCTACATCAAAAGGATCACAATTGAGATAGAGGGGCAGGTGGGGAAACAGAAAATTACACTGTGGTCATTGCTATGACACAAGGGAGCAGGTTGAGGGTGGTGGACATCAGAGAAGGCTTCCTGGAGGAAGAGCTACAGGACATTCCAGACCAAAGGAACAGCATGTGCCAAGACAAAAACATCTGCGAGTGGCAAATTGGAACCTAGTCCATATTCTAACTTCAATATAATAGTTTATTCACTCAACCATTGGTCAATATCCTCATTAGTAGCTATTAACACTCAAAATAGTGATTGTTGAATATTCTTCGTTATTTCAATGTTAGTTTCTAGCTAAATGTTGGCTGTGTAAGGAAAGATGGTGGATACTGGCTAATTACAAAGAGAGGTAAGTTGTGGAGGTAGATTTCTTAACTTCATTAAGGCTGTAATTCTGTTTAGTGAATGCTTGTGAAATGCAGTGTACTGTCAAGCAGCGAACTTTGCCACATTCCACCCCAGGACATTTGACAATATCTGGAGACATTTTTAAATAAGGCTTGGGGGGGGGGTGGGGGGAGGGGGAGAGGTGTTCCATTCCATGTAATGGTAGAAGACAGGGACCTTGTTAAATATCCCATAATGCACAGGACAGCCCCCTACAACAACAAAATTATCCCGCCCAGTATGTCCATAGTGCCAAGATTGAGAAACTCTGCCTTAAAGTGATGCTGACTTATAATGGTCATTATATTTACAGATCATGCATGTTTCAGGATCATATGTGAGTCAGTCTAGTTGTGTCTTGTCATAATGAGATCAATTTGGGACAGGACTTACGCAAACTCTTACCAATTTTTTCTAACCTTTGGATTAAAAAGCCATTACATTCATTTTAAAGAACCCCCATGGCATTAGAGAACACATGTATTACATCATTTGGCGTTTTCTCTCTTTGCTCTTGTTCTCACATTATCTCCATGCACATCACAGACTGCAAAGCAATGGGGAAACTATAACAAATGAGAGGGCATCAACTTCCCACACGTCTACAGAGATCCTTTACGTAGACCAGGGGTTGGCAAACTTTTGAGACGGAAGAGCCTCCAGAGGTGAGCAAACTGCAGCTCGTGAGCCACAGGCTCTGAAGTATTGGGTTGTCGGAAAAGTCATGATATATTTTTTCTGTTTTTCATTGCAAAAATGTATCATGGCTTTTCCGATAACCCAATAAAATTGAAAATGAAAATAAAACCATCATAGCTTCATTTATAAAAATTTTAAATGATATTCTTCATATAATAGTGATTATGTAAAAATATATTTATGGCTCTCAAATAATTTTTAAACTGTTGTGAGGGACAGGATTGGCCCTTCCGGGGGGTCGGCAAACTTTTGAGGTGGAACGTACCCAAAGAGCCGCATGTGGCTCACGAGCCGCAGTTTGCCGGCCCCTGGCCTAAACAGTCAACTTTGCACTGAGCAAACAGAAAAAATGTTGTTTTTTTTCCCTTTGTTCATTTAACTTAGTCAAGGAAGAAGCTGGTAAAAATAAATTTATGACCTGGTTAAAGTTTGGCACTTCCTTCAAAGTTTCACCTCATTCTGTGGGTTTAATATAAACATGGAACCAGCTTAATTAATCTTGGCCATCAGAGCTATAGAAATTATTTCCAGCAGGATTTCCCATAAACTTTGGGGCACATGCAAGGCCTGTTTCGCCACTTAACTCCCTTCCTCCTGAACCAGAACCCTGTGAATGCCTAGTCCAGTCGTTATCTCCTTCCTACTAAGGGAGAGGGAAATCAGCATTGCAGGCGATGAGTATAAATGGACAGATGACAGAATCGTGCCTTGTCTTATGTTCCACAAAGATAATTCATCACTCAACATTTCAGCTCTTTTGGAATGAATCAGTCCATCTGCTTTCTGGCCTTAGAGCCCAAAAACATTTGAAAATATTTCTCTTCCAATTTTCTGTCAACTGAGATAAGCTTGGGTGTGAATGTTGACAGTTTGGAGAAGGAATACCAAGCCTTTTCCCGTGAGGGAGCCACATTGCTGAGCCTCCCTTTCTCTCTTAAAGCCATTTGGCTGGAGTCTGCTAGCCTTTGGGACAGAGTGACAGAGGTTCAGATTTTTTCCAAAGGAGAAAGAAGGGGTAGCCATATGGATTTTAGGCCCTTATTTCTAATCACTCTGCTCTTATTTTTTATTTATCATTGCCCAGGTGACCACTAGCTATTCAACACATTGTGTTGTGAACATGACAATGAATAATAAAAGAAAGAATTAATGACTCTATCACAACTGACCATCAGTGCTCAAAGAAATTGGAAGTCAATGGCTTATACAATGGAAAAAAAATTACTTGCTAAATACGCTTAAAGGTAAATCCAAAATTCCCAGGTCAGTCTATTAAACAGAAACAAATAAGTAAGCATTTATTTAATGAGAAAAGAATTCTAAAATGCTCATTATTTCATTCATTCATTCATCCATTTATCCATAACTATTCTAGGAAATCTGCTATCTGCAAAATGTATTTGTAAACTCTGTGGTAAACACAAAGATAAAACAAATACAGGCTCTTCCCATGAGGAAGATATAGTCTAGTTTGGAAAAACATATGTATAACTATGTCATGATAATGAAAGTAGAGAAAGATCCTAAGTGTAATAAAATCTTTCAACTACTCTCATAACTTGCAGAATAAAGTCCCAACTCCATAGCTCATCACACAAAACCCTTTATGATCTGGCTCCTGGCTACCTTTCCTGCCTCATTTCCTGACAGTTCTCTTTATGTCCTGTTTACTTTCACCATAATGAACTGTTAGCACCGTGCTTTTGCACATAACGTTCCCCTTTAGCTGGATTATGCTTCCCATCTCCCTTTTCACCTAATCAACCCTTGGCCTTCAAAATTCAACCCAAAGCATCGCTCTGGAAGAAAACGTACATGAAGACCCTCTTCTGTGCTACCCTGAGGCTAGGCTTCCCTTTGTCCTTGCACTCAAACACTATTTCACTTGTTCCCCCAGCTAAGTCCCTGAGGGCTTCAGGTAGAACCTGAGCAGTGACATAACTTAGAAGATAAGGAGATTAGAGAGATATCATATATCATTGAAGACGTACCTCAAAAGAAGGTAGGGTTTAAGTCAGAAACGGCTCTTCTGCCCAGATGGGTGGAATGAGGGTAAGAGCAAAGTCACGTACAAAACAGACCCAGTACAGAGGAGACATTGCACCTACGGAGCCTCTACTGGGTATAAGGAATGTACAGGTGGTTTTATTAATTTGTCCCATGTAATCCTCACAGCAGCAAATAGCAAATACCATGTCTGAGGCACAGTACTCACACAGCAGAATAACGGAAGTATAGGTGGGAAAGGTAAATTGGGGCCAGGAAGGGTGGTTCTGACTAACAATATGCCCAACCCCTAGGAAGCATCTGGAAATATCTGTTTGTTAGAGTGGCAGGAAGACCACGCATGTTGAACATCCTGCAACGTACAGGGTGACCCCTCACAACAAAGGACTGTCTTGCTGAAATGTCATTATGGACCAACTGGATATCCTTAGAAGTCTTAAAAGTCAGGCTAGAGAGATGGAACATTATTTGGCACCTAATGGGGAGTGACTGAGGGCTTTCTAGTTTCACAAGGTATGTGGACAATAAGACGTTCACCAATTATACATCTCTGTGAGGTGCTGGCCACATCTCAGGGGTAACCAAGAAGGAATGGCCATTGAAACACAATTACTCACTTATCCTTCTCAAATGCAGGTGGAGATCAAAGCATCCTAGCCAAGAACTCATTTGGAAATCTGCACCGTGATATTCACCCTGCCCCAGGTGTGCTGTGTGAACAAACTGACGCTCCACAGACACCATTCTTGAACTTCCTCAAGCTTTTCGGAAGGATTAAGCTTGGTTTTGAAAGGGGAAAACAAAATTGTTTTACTCTGAGTTGAGACTGAAATTGAAAGACATTTTTATGGCTTTTGGGGAAGACTTCAAATGAGCCCCTTTTCAAAAAGAATGCATCATTAAATAGAGGTTAGAAGTTGAACCCAGTTCCAGAGGTGTCACAGTAATGATGATTTAATTTGGCCATTGGTGCTGAGTGGCCGGCCCTGCCAGGAGATGTAGTCATTAGCCTCCAGGCACAAAACACAGCGGCATCCCAGGCCTCTGATATAAGAAGAGCCAGACCTACGTGAAGTTTCTGAAGTAATGCTGAAGCATTTGGGTAGGAGGTACAACCCTGAGTGCCTCAGGTCTGGACACTTAACAGTGAAAACTTCAAAAGTAATGGCTGTGTTCTAGTGGGAATCAGGAGGACCATTTAGTAAGCTGACCATTTTGATGGACACATTTCTGCCTCTGAGTCACCCTGATGGCCCATTTACGAAGACTGCTGTGAGGCAATATAAACCTCTCACATCTGCACACTAAAGATATAAAATACCCCACCTGGGGAAAAGCAAATGTCAGGCACTGCATTCTAGAACTTTACGGCACAGGCTAGATTTTGTATTTTACATTTGTCTCAGTGATGAGAGTCTGTCTGTTTTCAACTCCTTTCCTTGGTTCTTTGCATCACCTGCTGCTATGCATTTATTTACCTGGGCTTGCAAAAGCACTCTGAAATAAAAATTGTAAATATCCTTCTATCCCCACCTGAGTCTTGTTAACAACAGCTGGCCAACCAGATGCAAAATATCATGAGCTAATGACTTTAGTCAGGGTGAGCTGGGAGAGGATTATAGACGTGAAGTGCTGTAGTTAAGTAGTCAGATTTCCTTTTTTATGCCTTTTTTTTTTAAAGGCCTCTATTAGCAGGTGCTAATAGTACTGAATTTGTGGGATTTTTCAGCAGGATGCTCTAAGGCAGCAGTTCTCAACCTTCCTAATGTCGCGACCCCTTAATACAGTTCCTCATGTTGTGGTGACCCCCAACCATAAAATTATTTTCGTTGCTACTCTATAACTGCAATTTTGCTACTGTTATGAATCGTAATGTAAATATCTTTTTGTTTTCCGATGGTCTTAGGCGACCCCTGTGAAAGGGTCATTCAACCTCCAAAGGGGTTGCGACCCACAGGTTGAGAAAGGAGTCCTCGTTTCATTCAGAAGTTTAGGATCAGAGAGTGGCAAGAAGGGGGAATGGAGAATGGTTTAATTGGATCACTTCGTTATGTTAAGATTGATGTTGCCAGAAAATTCATTTACATTTAAATCTCAGACACAGAAGGAATAATGTTTTAGTTTATAGTGTGTCTCATGCAATATTTGTACAAGTATTACATGGGACACACTTATACAGTCATTCCCCATTATCTGTGGTTTCACTTTCCACGGTCAACTGTAGTCCAAAAATATTAAATGGACAATTCCAGAAATACACAATTCATAAGTTTTAAATGGCATGCTGTTCTGAGTCATGTGATGAAATCTCGAACCATCCTGCTCTGTCACACCTTCGTCCAGCATCTCCGTGCTGTCAACGCTCCCCACCAGTTAGTCACTTAGTATGTGTCTTGGTTAGAGAGAGAGAGCGAGAGAGAGAGAGACCATTCACATAACTTTTATTTCAGTATATTATTATAATTGTTCTATTTTAATATTGGTTATTGGTGTTAATCTCTTACTGTGCCTAATTTATAAATTAAACTTTATCGTAGGTATGTATGTGTAGGAAAAACATAGTACAGATAGGGATCAGTACTAGCTGAGGTTTTGAGCATCCACTCATATCCTCTGCAGATAAAGGGAGACCACTGTACTCAAAAACTATTTGTTGCATATCTGAAACTCAAATTTAACTGGGTGCCCTGTATCTTTCTTTGCTCAGCCTGATAACCCTAATTAAGATTTAAAAAAAAAAAGTGATGAGCAGAGACATCCATTCAATTCCTAAATTTCCATGTGTGGAAAGGGAGCAGTGATGCCATTATTTTTTAATGACAACAAAGGCATCACAGTTAGCTTTGAGGTCATATTTGAACATGGCTGTGCTCTGACGTTCTCGGAATTCACATCACTAGAAACTGTCGCGAGGCCACTGAAGAAACTGAAAGGTATCAACGTTTCCTCCAGCCTCGACTCTTGCCCCGGCCCAATTATCCTTGCCACAAGCACAGGCTCCTTTTCAAATTGATGGAAAGCAGAAACTGGAGCAGGAAGGTGCGTGTTCCCCAGCCTTCCCAGAATTTACAACTGAATTAAGTTTTTACATTTCATACAGGACTTTTTCCTTCTTAGAGTCTCCAAAGTCATATAAAAGTAAGTAAGCGGACAGTGTATAGTTTGCTTTCAATCGGCACACAATGCAACAATTGTAGTATGAATTTGGAAGGAAAAAGTAAGAAATGATATGCTATGGGTACACCGAAATGGCAATATCTTGCAAAAATGAAGTGTTAGCTTGGTTCTCCAGTGGTGTACCAAGTAGCTGTGTGCTGCTAAAAAGAGCCTACATAAAAAAATTCCATCACCTACCAAAAACCCAGTGTGTCTCCTATCTTGTTTTGTGCGCAAAGAGAAGCACAAGACAGCATGTGTGAAAATCAGCAAGCATTGTTTTAAACCTCCCTTGAAGCTCCTGAATATGGACACAGATATTGAGACAACACTCTCTTCACGAACCAAAGGTCAGTGACACAAAAGAAAACCGTACTGTTAACAAATTCTGCCTCTCAAGGTTGGGAAGCCTTAAGCATGTGAAATGCAAAACGACATAAGCTATTTAGATTTCTATGGTGCTGCGTGACTTACACCTAAGACAAACACAATGAGATAAAGTAGGTGATGCAAACAGTGTTTACCAACCATGTCTGCTCAAGATGTGGATACAAGCGACAGCTGTGGCTTTTGAGGGACCCATAGTGCAGCCTGGAGATTTCAAAGCAAAGCTATTTGATGCACAGATCTTGAATCAAAGAGCTTCTGTGAAGTGGGAAGAGGTGCTAGAGAAGCCACACTTCTGGAAACAATTGGAAATCGGAAATGAGCTTGAAGGTGATATTATTTGATGAGCCGAATACGCTAAAAAGATTTAGGGACAAGAACATGACCCCCAAAACCCTGATTGTCACATTATCTGGCAGAGATGTGGCTAGGAAAACACTGTGATTTCAAAAATCACAGAAACAGAGTAGGCGTGAAAGTGAAATTCTAATCACTTAAATATAAACCTTAGTTCAATTCAATCCAGTGAGCACTTAGTAGGGCCTAGATGAGTTAGTGTAGCAATTACCACAGATTCTGAACTAGCTATCGTACAAAACATAAGGTATTTCTCCCTCTCTTTTTACAGCTTTCCTTTCTCAAAACAAAAATATTACCATCTTTGGGCTTTAAACATAAATTTGAAATGGACTGAAAACGAATTCAGACAGAAAGGGTCAACCTATGCATTCGACTTAGAAGAGTTAGCTTTGATCTGAAAAAGCAAGGATAAATCAGTCCTCAAGATTAAACCTCCAGGGTTTATCAGCAAGAGAATTTTGCTGATTTTTAATGTCCTTCTGGAAAATAGGGCAAAATGGAAAGTCTAAGACAAAGAGATTTAAACTGTGACTCACTCATAATTAAGGAAAAACGTAGTAGAATCCACAAATATATAAAAATTATTGCAACTTACAAATGTTGCTATAATGGGACTGTAATAATGCCTCTGCTACCAAGAACGGCCCCCAAGAGGCCTGACGTAGCATATAAAATACGTAGACTCCTTTGTACCGAAAAAATGAGTTCTTGGTTAAAGGTAAGAATTTATCTAGGATTTTACTATCAGTTGATTATATTTTACTATTATAGGTTTTATAAAATATACTATAAAAATTATTATAAATATTATAAAATTCTACTATTTTACCATTAATTAGATCCACTAATCCCTCAGTGACTGATTGACCAGTGATGAAATAAGGTTTTCAGAGGAAACCATAAAACAAGTAGGGTGTGTGAACCAGATGAGGCATTGAGGGTGGAGGGGAAGCAAGAGAAGAGAGCTTATCAGCGCTGGGTGGAGACAAGAGGCAAAAGGAAAGACATTCAAGTGCAGATGGAAAGGTCTTAAATAACTAACTTTCTGCTGAATGGCCCTAGACACATTGGAGATCTGAGGCAGACTTTCCAAAGCTCAGCTTGTGTACAATAATATGCCCCTACCTCTGAAATTTAGGAAACTGGGGGACTCCATACACCATGAAAATAAGTGGCAGCAACGCAATGAGACTGGAATAGTAAAATATAATTGTGATGTGGAGTAGAATAACTATGATTCCATATGGCTGTGCCATTTGTGAGTAATGTAATTCTCTGACTCATGGTACAATAAGAACTTTATAGTTTCCGACATTATTTTCCTTCTCCCCATCTATTGCCGCATTGAGATATAGAGACCCATCTAGCCATCCTTATTTACCGCCTTAATAAATATTCACAAAGCACTGCACTGTAATCCTTTCGGGCTCCCACGATGTGGAGGTAGTACAATTAAATGACCTCGCCGGTCCCCGTCCATAGAAAATGATGTCAAGTACATCTGTGTATATCCTGTATGTTTTGTAGTTGAATTTTGCTACCTGGATTGTTTATAACTTGGCTCTAAAAGGAAATGCCACTGTCCCCTTGAGATCAGGATTCAGTACAGAGATAAAAGAAACTTCACTTCATGCAGAAAACTTATCAATAAGCCACTGCCTCAGAGAATCCACTATAGTTCATTTCTCCCTTTCTCTCCTCTTGTGTACAATGGAGAATTGCCTAATTGACTTTCCTCGTAGAAGCTAGCTACAAAAATGAACTTTCACTCAAACACAAGCCTATGTAGTCATTTAACTTAAATTTACCAAGCCATGGAATGACATTTGATTTGCGTTCTATCAGGGGTAACATATTTGCAAGAACTTGATATCGTAAGGAATTTGGTTTCCATCAACAAGATTTTCATCAGCAAGGACAGTGCAACTAACTGCCAAGTGTTCTAAATCTACAATACAGCTGCTTCCTTATCTATGTTTTTCTGCTGTCTGAATCATTCTTCCCAACACTCAGTACTTTTTCTGACATCTAGTTTTTCATTCACATGAGAATGGTTTTGTTTAGTTGATTTATTTGGGGGTAGGGAGTCCCTTTCTCTCCCCCGCCCCCCTCTACATCCCAGTCTCTCCCTCTCTTTCTTTTTAGAATTGTTCTCAGGCACTACATTGACTGAGTTTATTGATTTTGTGGTGTGTATTCACGATTGCCCATTGTATCCGGCACCTATTTTTCTTAGTACATAAATAGGATTTTCTTTCCATTGCAGTCTATATTTTGCCTGTCCTTGCTTCAGCTAATAGCATGTCAGCCTTGGTACTGAAGACAATGAAATACAAGTAAATGACTTCCACTCTGAACTGGGTGACTTGAAATTGGGACCTTTTACATTCTTTTTTATTCCATTTCTATGCCTCAGTAATCAAAGCTTTACAGGTAGTTCAGCAAAGAAATATCAGTTGCCACTATTATTTAACTTAATTCTTACCTTGTGAAGAGTTCTCCTATCCCCACCCTCCAAAAAAGTAAATATAACTAAAATTCTTCTCTGCAATAGGATGAGTGGAGTTGAAAAATAATGGCTTCCTTTCCTGTTTCTTCCTTTCAAGGTGCTTCTTTCCTAGCACCGTTCCACTTTTCATCATGATGTAGCTTCTTGCTCTCCGTGCACTGTCTCAACTTCCATCCACCCCCACCCCCAGATGTCCACTTGGAAAAGTTCAGATAAATAAAGTCGCACTTCTGTGACCTGAGATTGAGGTTTCTTTCCTTCCTGAGAATTTTATTTTAATAAGAACTACTTCTTCATCCAAAGGAATGAACCTCTAATGGAAGAATTTCAGGTATTCCTGACAAGTAGATAGGAAAGATATTTGAGAACAGAGGAAAGTTTTCAGGTGTCTTTCAAATTATGTCAGATTCAATACTTCTTTGATTGCTGCTCTACCTCCTTTCGGAAATACACTTGAGGTCCTTTATAAAAATAGACAAAAAATTAACAGATGATAAAATTAGGGGTGAGGCTACAAATAATAATTGGCTACATACAATAACAACTTGAATGATTGCTAGAGCCAGCCTTTAAATGTATCTGAGCATCCTAGGGAGAAAAGCAATTGGAAAAATATAACTAGTCACAAAGTCACAACATTCATAAGATTGAAAACACTGTTCTGAAGATGCTACACTTCATAAAATGAAATTCATGAGTCTCACAAAGAGTTGCAGGAGACTATCCTGAGCAGCTATTCATGATAGCCCCAAACTGGAAACAACCCAAATGTCCATTAAACGAGTAAACAATTTTGGTATTCTATCCAATGCAACACTACTCCACAATAAAATGAAATGAAATACTGATAAACATACTAGCATGGGTGAATTTTAAAATCATTACACTGAATAAAATAAGATAAACACAAAAGCATACATACTCCACAATTCCATTTATATGAGATTCTCGAAAATGCAAACTTATCTAGAATGACAGGAAACAGATTAGTGGTTCCTGGGGGTGGGGATAAAAGAGGGGTGGATGGCAGGGTCATGGGGAAACTTTTGAGGGTGACAGAAATGTTCTGCATCTTGATTGTGGCAGTGGTTTCATGATTGTATACATCTGGCAAGTCTCATTACGTTGTATTCTTTAAATGTTTTATATTTAAAAAAAAAACACTTTTAGCAACTTTATTTATAACAGTCCCAAACTGGAAACAACACATTTCCATCAGCAGGTGAATGAATAAATAAGTTGTGACACATCCATGTGTGGCAAAGTACTCCACAGTAAAAAGGGGTGACCTAGTGATACACACAGCAATATGGATGAATCTCAAAATAATTGTGCTGAGTAAAATTCTGAAAAATAAAAACTAATCTATAGTAACAGAAAGCATATCAATGGTTACCCGAGGGTAGGGGTAGGAGTGGAGAAAGGGAGGGACTACGAAGGGGCATGAGAAAATCTGGGGGGATTTTGGGTATGATCATTATCTTGATTGTGATGATGGTTTCATGGGATAGACATAACCCAAAATGTACCAAGTCATGCACTTTAAGTATATGTCGTTTACTGTATGTTGACTATACCTTAATAGAGCTATTTAAAAACAAATACAGGCAAAAACCTCTCAAGTGCCTCTCTTCTGTGCACAATTTTATCTCTGCTTATACCTCATCATATCACAGACATCTTTTCTGTGTCTGTGTCCACCACTGGCCGTGAGATTTAGCAGGAAAGGGACCACGCTGGTGCAGGTGTGCTCCTCTCAGGGCCTGGCCTGGCTCAGGGATGGTGCTCAGTGTCTGTTGGATTGTATTTTGATGTCTGAGAGTAACGGCTACCATTTCTAGTGTCTGCCATCTGCCCAACACTATCGTTAGTACTATTCATTGATTGGCTCTTTAGTCATCCCAAGAGTTCTGTAAAAACTTGAGTCCTGGTATGACTCCACTTAGCAGTTGAAGAAACTCAGGCACTCGGCTCCAGAGCTCTGGCTCTCTTTAATATAAACCCAATATTGTCTTTACATGTTACACTCAAAATGCATGAGACTCTTCAAGGATCTACAGCCAAGACCTTAGAGTCTGTGGTGTAAAGGTGCCAGAGAGTTTAGAAATAAGACAATGAGCCCAAAAGACCAAATGAACAGGATTGAACTTGGAGTTAGAAAATTCACTGTTAAGTCCTGACAATACCATCTCATAGTTCCCTACTGAAGGATCAAATGAGAAAATGACTAGTATCTCAAAGTCAACTAAATGGCATCATGATTGTACTCTAGGATAAGTCCATTTGGATTATAAGAATTTAATTAGGAGAGAAATTCCATTTGATACCTAGTTCTCACTGCAGCACATTTCCTCCCAATTACAAGGACAAATTTAGATTTGACACACTAAGCAGCTGGCACAGTAAACCAAGAGCCACCTCTTGTCACAGTTGTGTCATTGCCATGTGTGGCATATGGTTCTTCTTTCAGGATGTTTGTGGTTTGTTCATTTTAAAGTCATGAGAATCTCACGGAATGGGTGCCTTGTTTTCATTGATTTCTTTGGCCTCTACTGTTCTGTTCGGTTCTTTTAAAATCAAATATTTAATTTTTGATATCATATTTTTGCACTTTTTGTGAGTTTCACCCTAAGCATCGTACATGCTACATACTATTTTTTACATAAGTCACCTATATAAGAGCTGGATGAGCAAGTCTAGAAGACACCATATCAAAGAATCATCAGAAAATCTACTGCCTACTATACCACAATTGCTCATCCTAACTGTTCATATTATCAGGTCCATTTAATAGAATTTGGTGTTGTGTTAGTATAAATGGGTATAATTTAGGGGGCCCAAGAATGCTTTATAAGTTTTTCTATTGAGTTAATGGTAACTATATATTTGACTTTGAGAATTTACTTTTAGAGGAGTTTTTTCAGGAACAAATGAACCCTTGAAAAGTGAGGGAAAGGCCATAAATAATATAAGGAATTAATATTAAGGCCTTTATTGTTTATATCCACCACATTCCATCCATTGGGCACTGTTTCCCAAATTCAGTTCAAAGAAACAATCCTGGGCCATTGTCTAGATGGAAAACACTGGTTGAAACTAAGTGAAATAAATCAAGTAAATTTGTATTGTAGGATTTCTCATTAGACATATACCTAAGAAAAGAACATAGTATAGACCATTTTCCAAAAATACTTATCTTACATTAATGTTTCCTGGTTAGAAATGTTCAAGTACTTTTAAATTTAGTTGGTTGACATTGGGAGACATTTGCGAGTAAGAATATAATCAGTATGCAATAGTGAAAAAAATAACAGGCCTTCGAGTCTGAAGGCCTGAGTTCAGATATTGACTCAAAAGTTTATTATTCTATGAGCATGTGTATGTGAACGCAGAAGGCTTTGGAAATCAGTTAATTTTGGTGTCGCTTTCAGATTTTTCTAGTTCTCCTGGTCATTTACCTTTAACAACTCAATTCAGGATCAGTAAACACTTCACTGAAACCTGCAATCTATTTTTTATTTTTAAGTCCTTGGACTAAATTAAAAGGTATTTATCATAGCCAAAGTAAATAGCAAGAGAGAAAATGTCCTGACTTTGAGAGGTTTCTGCTCAAAGAGCTAATTTAGTTGAAAACCCCAAGAACCTAATCCCCAAGAGTGTGAGCTCTGAGCAATAGCGGTTCAATTCCTGGCCTGATCTGAGCTGCTGCTGAGCTGCCAACAGGTGGCAGAATGGCTCAGCTAAAAAATAAAATAATAAAATAAAATAAGGGAATTATTAGTTATCTTGGATCTAGAAAGGCTCTAAAAAGAGAGACAGGTTATTGCTGGTGGTCTTTCATATTTATCTATGTTTTAAGGTTATTAAAGGAAAAAATTGTCACCCATCCTTTCACCATAATGTGGACTGAGACTGAGACTATAGCAGAAGATGGAAGGATAGAATGAAGGCCTGTAAAACTCCAGGCTTATTTTAAATGCAACTATTAATAGTAACATTAATAATAACAGTTAAAAACCATATCAGTACAACTATTAATAATAATAACAAAAACTACATTTAAAAGAATTTGGACAAAACCTGGATGGACCTCAGGTCAACTTCTATATAATCCAGGATAGATTGTGCTAGGCAAACTAGGCTATGTGGTCATCCTGCTACACAAGCTATTTAAAGAACAGTGAAATTGATTTTAAAAAAAAAAACAGAAGGAAGAGGAGAAATTGGAAGAAGAGGAGGAGATGATATCTGTATGAGGAAGCAATGAAATATCCAAGGCAACTTGGAAAAGTGAGGTTGCTGTTGAAACTAAAAGATACTGTTTCTGCTCTTGGGTGACCCATAGCATTGTGCCTTGGTTTCTTCCTACCTCTTTCCAAAAATGATTTGTGCTTACTCAACTGTCTAAAGAGATAAACTAAATATATAAAATCCCTCTAGCTCTCATATATTACGGTTATTTTCCAGCCTTTGTTAGCCGAACACATTAAAAACTAAAAAAAATCAGAACTGTCTCTATGTTTTACCACAGGTTCAAAGCTAATTTAACATTCTTCATCATCATTCTATTATTATGTTAATAGTTCTTCACATACATTATACCGTAACATAGCATAATTCAAGTGCCGTGTAAGAATCTTCATAAGTGACTTAGGTTTTATTTTCAACTGTGATTTTTAAACATAATTACTCTATGTGTGCAAAGAACTAATATTGATTTTTTTCTTTGCATAATACTTGTTATTTCCAAAGCTATTTTTCATGAAATCAACTCCCCTGTTTCTGAAAAAACACAGTAATCACCTTCTTTACCCCTTTCACTTACTTTTAGCTCACTCAGCATGTACAGCTTATATTAATTAATGTGTAGGTTCGTCATTAAATATTTACTGATTGGAGGAAGGAGTTAAGTGCTGAGAAGCTCATCAAGCAATTCCATATACATTTCATATAATGAGTCCACCAGGTACATCAGCCATTTCCTGATCTGTGGACTTCTAAGTTGACAACAGTAACCCTTGGCTCCATACTGAGGACTGGTTGCTGAACTTGACTTTACAGTAGCTCTGACCCCTGACCTGGTTTTTAACCAAAAAGTAGTGCTTACACCCTTGGAGCTAGAAATGTGAGAATGATGCTCATGGGAAAAAAGGATGTGTCAGTTCTTAAACTGTTTCTAGGGTTTCTAGGACTATAACGACCACCCCAGGGCACAAGTTCAAAAGTGTGAGCTGTTACCTGGAGCTCTCATTCTGTTTCTGGGCAGCATGTGCTTGGCCCAACCCTACCCTAGGTAGTCATATGCTTTCTATGGACCCATACTCACGAAGGCCTATAAGATACCAGTAAAATAGAAATCAATTGATCTCCCTTCAAATACAAGGTCAAACACACTGAAAATGGGTTCCAGGTTTCACCTCTAAGGTCAGAATGGCTTAGGCTACATTCCCAGATTCTGGCTGTAGTTATGTCCCAGCAGTGGGAATAAAATGAGAATGATGAGTGCAATGTCTCCCTAACTGAGCACTGTGAGTCAGTGGGTCCTGAGAAATCCAGTAGGTCTTGATCAGCAAATTTTCTAGTGAAACAAAAAATAATGGACAATATCAGAAAAATATGCCTGTATTAAAGAAGCGTATTGTTTCCTGAAACATTTATTTAGGGAGAGTGTGTGTGTGTGTGTGTGTGTGTGTGTGTGTGTGTGTGTGTGTATGCTCGCACATTAATGCACGCATGGTGAGTTGTGATATAAAATATTTCTTTTAATTCTGAGTCTAAATCTAAATCAAAACAAATTGGAAAGCCACTGCCTTCAGTGGCTCAGGCTACTTAATGAGGAGAAACTAAACTTATGTGGAGGTTTAGAAAGAAGACTTATGCTATAGGAAATAATAGAACTAAAGGCAGGAAATGTACATTGTAAAGAACAAATCTTGGCTTAGCCAATGAAAGAACAGTTCATTTCTAATAATAAAACATCCAATATCTTGAGGAAATTGGTTCCTATTTAAAAAGTAGCTAGAAGGTCACCTGCATGAGCTGTGACAGCAGTTACTCCTACACATAGGGACTATGACCTCTGGATAATTCTCATTCACTTCTTTGAATGTCTGTTTTTCTATGGTAACCACAAACCCCGAAGTTGCTGGTTTCTGCTATTGAACTCTAAGTTTTTAAGCTATTATGCATGTTTTATTTTTTAATTTTATAACTGGACCCCTTTTCTGCACGTTCATATAAGGCCCTTACTTTAAAGTAGCACTTTTAGGGCTTGGGATTGAGAAATTTCAAAATAGTAAAAAGCAACTGCTTTAGTTGAAAAGTAGTGCAGGTTACATTCCATTTTATTTTTCTATACTTTATGCTCAAAAGAAGGAGAAGGAGAAGGAGGAGAAGAATCATTGGTTACAAAATAAGCAAAAACAAATAAAATAATACCAGTTGCAGAGGGAACGCTTTGAAATCAGTGGTTATAAAAGTAGCCTTATATTCCACTGAAGGTTACAGCATATTTTTAAATGAGAACCTCTATAAAAGTGGTTAGGATTAGTATGTTTGTGTTTCTCAATCAGGAAAGCATATGAATTCAGGACAGGATGTTATATTAGACAAAGATGTCATTAAATGAAACACAATAGTAGTTGCATGGGACTTGATTTCTAATCTCGAAATTCAACATGCTGAATTTATAGATTCTTAGATAGCGGCCTGGACCCTGGTATCTAAATATAAAGCTTTAAGCATTTCAGATAGGAAAACCTCCAATAAATAGGATGAAATGCCACCTCAAAATTTACAGAAATCATTTTGGTAAAGAAAATTTGAGTTCACTTGAACTTCACCTCGTGGTCTACAGTTGAGGAGGGTTACAAACTTGACTTGCTAGAGGGAGCACAGACTTTGGACACCAACCTTCTGTTCTAACCTCTATCCTGTTCTCTCTCTTCCATCCTATGTATTTAAGCTAATGGTCCCTAATTGCCAAGAAGAGTCAAACAATTTGTAATCCACAGAGAACCATATGGTACATTGGCCTTCAGGGTCCCCCACAGGTAAATGTGCAAAACAGATGGAAACAAGACATGAGTTAATGAGATAAACTGGCAATTCACCCCCACATGACAAGTCATGGAAGACATTTGTATGACCAGAATCTTTAACAGGTCAAAATTCATTTTATATTTAAATCAATTCAAAAATTCAAGCGCAGTTAAGTAAGCAGTGCTGATTAATTCAATCTCATTAAGCAAGCAAAACAGACGTTCTTATATGTGCTTAATCACAGGGATTGGAGTTCCCCCTCAATTACTTCACAAACATAGATAACCGTACATAGTTCCGGTATGGAAGCCCAAATTGCCCACCTAGTCCAGTTTTCTATCAGCAATAAAATGTCCATTACAGCTTAAAAGAAATTAGATGGCATAGTGAGTAATATCCAGGAGACCTAGACCATTCTCAATTTCTTTTTATTTTTTTCAGTAATGTAGATGCCCATGCACCTTTTACACTGAAGGGACAGTTGGTACAGGGGCCAAGCGTTCCAGGATGACTCGATTTTAAAAGTTCTAGTAAGTAATTTATGCTACTTATACCCTGGGAATATGATGTCAACAATTTGTCGCTGGCAAACAGGTTTGAGAGCTTCCACAACCTCCCAGACAACTGCTCGATCTTATCGCAGTATCTCATCACACCAATGATTTTACAAAACATACTCCCATATATGATGTTGGCCTTCCGATGCCATTGTGTTCGTGTAGCAGGACTCTCTTTCTCCAGGTTCCACGTTGTTCTTGTCCATTAAAATCTCTGCTAATATACAAACGGTTTGTTTTTCTCTGATGTCTATCTCTCTGGGCTCATCATTGCTTTGATAATACCTCTCAATTGCAGCTTCTTTTTCCTATCCCCTAAACTTTCCAGCCTCTTTCCATAAGAAGTCCTTTTTATTTCCTTTAAATCCCCCAATCTACTCTTTAGTTCACCAATACTTTTTACACCAGTTGCTCCCTCAGGAATGAATATTTTAGGTCTGACCTAGCCCCCCCTAATCTCCGAGGCCTCAACAGGATTTTCAGAAGTACAGACTGAGGCAATGTAGGCCATTGCACCTCTCCGTTTAGAGGAAGTCCGCTGTGTTTAATTAAGCTGTCTCTGAGAACCCTCCCAAGTTTCCATTGCATTCACGAATTGTAACCCTTCTTTCTAGTGCACCACGCTGACTCAGTTTCTAAATTCGCTTCCAAAAGAACTTCTATTAAGCATAATATTTTTATCCTGCTGCTATCTATAAAAACATGTGTATGGAGCAGCTTAAAGGCTCCATGTATCTCACAGTCTTAAGTAGGCTTCTTCAATTTCATATCTCAAATCTACTGTTCTTGACTGAGAGGACCCGTTGCCATTCTATAACTGACCTAATTAGCCCTAGCACTTCCTTTCCACCCCAGAACAGGATGTGTTCCATACCAGCAGGAGGGGAACAGCAGGAAGACCAAATCTCATTTCAACTGGGCCTCTGACCTGCTGCTGGGAAGAACCAGCCACACTCAGAGGCTCTCCACCTGGTAAGATTTCTGAGGACTGACTGATTCCAGGGTTTTCCAGGTAGTACATGTGGTAGGTGGAGTGCTGGTTCTGGAGTTGGGTGCTTGGAGATTTGCATCCCAGTTCCACCTCTTACAGTGGGAATTTAGGCAAATTATTTAATCTTTTAGATCCTTAACTACTGCCTTGGGCTTTAGTGAGGAAGAAAAGACACTATGTATATACCGTATTTCCCCATGTATGAAATACACCCTTTTTCGAAAAATTTGGGGTCTAAAAACTGGGTGCATCTATCTTATACAGTGGTTGTAGTTTTTTTACTTGCATTTCCCTCTTTTTCATGCTCGTTGTATTTGTGCCCATTGTTTCGCATTTGTTACCAGTATATTACAGTAGGTTACATTTTGCCACGTTCTGCCCAGAAATGGCTCAGAAAAGATTTTCGTACAGTGCTGAATTCAAATTAAAAGTGATCCAGTTTGCAAAAGTGAATGGAAATCGTGCTGCTGAATGTAATTTTGGTCCTCCCCCAACTAAGAAAACAATCCGAGGCTGGCTACAGGAAGAAGAAACCCTACTGAAAACGCCATGGCAGAAGAAGGCCATGAGAGGCAATATATGAAGACAGTGATTCGTCATCAGACACAGATGAGGACAAGCTAATGGTTGGGAGTTTTGACAGTGATGAGGAGTTGTATGAATGTTATGATGAATAAAGCTTGAGTTCAATAACTTTATGTAATACATTTTTTTTTCAAATTTCGGGCCCCAAAATTAAAGTGTGTCTTATACATGGGGAAATACGGTATATAACCCAGAAAGTGTTGGTTATTATCTTTATCTATAGGACTTCAGCAAAGTGTTCATTGCTTCTCATTCATTTATTTAAAGATCTTGGTGTTTTCCTACAGGTCAGTCTCTACAGGACCTTTATATTTCAGATACTTACAGTGAAATGGACCACAAGGAAAACAATTCAAGACTAATAGGTAAAAAAAAATCCTTGTTACCCAGACAGTATTTTTCTCCAGAATGGAGATTTTCTTTTGTGCTCCTTTTCCATCAGTTCATCAATAGTTATTGTGATTAGTGCCATGCTACACTCTGGAAAATCAAGAGAAGGGATAACCTGGTCCCTGACTCACAGAATTTACAGGCGTCAGTAAAGGATAGAATATAATTCAGTGCCAACAGATGTGATCTGGAAATTAGGAGGGCCTAGTTTAATGCTCTGAACACAGCTACTACTCAGCCAATGCTCATAATTAATATCAGTGATAATTTATAACCAGTAACATCGGAGAGTATACGCCTGGGCATCCTAAGATAATAATTTTCTGAATATAACAATTGAGTGTCCTTGCCACCAAGACCAATAGGGTCTCATGAAAATTGGGTTCTTGTTTTTATTTTAATTGCCAATTAAAACAAAAGAAAGGAAACAAAATTTTTTAAAACACACTGAATCACAAGAGAATTAGAGCTGGAGCGAAATAAATGGAGGAAGGGTCATTTCCCCTCCTGGGCCCTAGCAATCGCAGTAATTCATACATATTTGAGATCCTGTGATACCCTGACTTCATGTCCCTATGAAACAATCTTATCAACAAGCTTCCCTCTAAGCCTCTCTCCAGTTATTTACCTCTACAAAGGCACTTTCTTTCCTGAGATTCTTGTCATTGTTCCTGTCAACTGCTGGTGAGAGACGGGCAGCCCAGACATAACCTGCAAGCCTATTTACCTGGAACACAGGACCAACTGGGAAGCTAAGAGAACACTTTTTTTTCTTCTCAATTAAGTACCTCTCCTTTGTTACTTTATCCTCATGTCAATGAACTCCAAGGTTTGAAAAAGAAACACTCTTAAGAATCTTTATGTGAAAAAAGGACAAGAAAATATGATCATTTACCAACCTGAAGCAATATCCAGTTATTATGCTACAAAGACAGAAAAAAAAATCTGTGTTGGGTAGAAATTTCATTATCCTGCCGGATATTAAAATCCTAATGTCAAGGTTGTCAACATTGTGATAACAAATACAGCCCTAAAAGTGATTGCTTCTTGGAATGTATCTTTAAAGATCATTTATAATTCAGTAATATCTTTACCACTCTGACTGCTAATATTGATTAGCAGTCAACGATATTAATCAACTCCATACAATGAAAACCTCAGGGAGAGAGAAACACAAAAATGAAGAGAAGGCAGAAGGAACTTCTGCAGGACAGTTTCCACCAAGGGAAAAATCGCTTTGCTTTTCTTCAACTTCTGATTTCTATGTAAAGATAATAACCAAAAGGAAAGTGCAATATCAACAGAGTAGAGACGTGCAGAAGAAATAGAGAATATACTAGAGCCATACTGTAATACTGAACTTGACTTATATATTCTAAGCTTAAAGATAAAATAAAATCAAAGTTTATATAGAGATCGTCTGGCACCTTTAGTAAGAAACCCCTTATGATAAGATGAGAAGCTGGCAGGCAGAACTTTCTTGGAAGATTCCTGGATGTGTTTCCCATGTTATAAGAGCTGGAAGTGAGCCAGTATTACTGAAACCTACAGGCCAAGAATCGCAATGGGATATAATGCTCCCCAGGTTTGGGAGATAGATTTGTGTATGCAACACTCAAGCAAATAATTGAAGAGAAAGACCTAAAAAGACACTGTTCTATTTATTAAGAAGGGCCGGGTGTGTCCCCTGGAATGCTGTTTTTTCTTAGAATGGCTTCTATCTTGCCTGGCTTAGGAGAATCTGGCTGCCAGACAAGACTTTAGCAAACCCTAGGATATGAATGTGTGGGAAATCTGAGAGAGTCTAATGGCTGGGTAACCCAATTAGCAATAACCTCCACCCCCTGTTCTGATCACACATTAAAACCCCAGATCAAAAATGAAACCTTTTAAGTAACCAAGTCAATGATAATTGACTCACCTGAACTCAAGGATGGTTAGTGTTTGAGCATCACTTATGTAAGTATTCCTATCACTAGGCCACTTTTTATGTTCCTGCCTAGAAACAATTCTTGGGATTTCCAGATGACCATTTGTGTCCACCTGGATCATGGGAAAACTACTTTTAAAAAGCAACAGACTGGCTGAGTGGCTCAGTTGGTTAAGAGCATGAGCTCTGAGCAACAGGGTCACCAGTTTGAATCCCACATGGGCCAGGGAGCTGCGCCCAAGCTGAGCTGCCACTGAGCTGTCAACAGGTGGCAGGATGGCTCAGCTGGTGAGAGCACGTGCTCCTAACAACAAGGTTGCCGGTTCGACTCCCACATGGGATGGTGAGCTATGCC
>NW_017731784.1:31188-38693 GCF_001890085.2 Hipposideros armiger
ACACACACACACACACACACACACACACACACACACACACACACACAAATTAGGTAACATTAAAAAGTCCAAATATTTCAGACTAAAACTACTAAAAGAAAAAAGCATCTAATTGGATGAACGGGGGATGGAAGCTATATGTTACTTATAAAGAGCTATCCTCCAAAAAATCCTCATAGAATAGCTGAAAATAAATGGATATAAAATGCCACACAAATACTTACAGAAGGAAATCTATTGTAGACATATTAGTACTTGACAAATTAGAATTTAAGGCAAAAAACTTAGGAATAAAAATATTCCACATACTAATAAAAGAAAAAAAATCCACCAAAAAGATACATAAATCATGTTAACAACATTCCCTAAGTACATAAAGCAAAAACTGACAAAGTTACAATGGGAAAGTAACAATTCATAATCACAACAGGAAATTTTAACATTACATTTCTGAAAGTGACAAATCAAAAATACAGAGAGTATAAAAGATTTCAATGACACACTTAAAAGCTTGATCTATTATATGTAAACACTTGTACCATCCAAATAAGGAATATATACTCTTTTCATGAATATGTGAAATATTTACCAAATTTTCATGTACTAATTCACAAATTCATAATTTATACCACTGTCATAAAATGAAATTAATGTAGAAATAAGATATATATATATATATATATATATTATATATATATATATATATATCTTTTAGATATATATAATTTCAAAACAAAAAATAGGCATTTAACAGCACATTTATAAAGGAGTCATTTTTAAATAAGAATTCATAGTGAAAACTGCCAAATGTTTAGGAGTAAATGACAATTCAATACTACATAGCAAATCAGGTGGGATTCAGCTAAAATGGTACATATTATTAAGTTTATAGTGCTCCATATAGCTATTAAAACATAAGAGACCCTTGATTTCAAGCTAGAAAAATAACAAGAGTATAACTAAAGAAAGTAGAAGGAAACAAATATTAAAGAACAGATTTTCATAAAGTGAAAAATAGAGATAGAGCATCAATATAATTAAGAGCTAATTCTTAAAAAATAGTAACAAAAAAATACCTCCTGTAAGACTGACAGAGAAAAAAAGAGAAAGAGCAGAAATGAGCATTATTAGCAACAAAAATAGGCATCAACACAGATAAATAAGATTTAAAAATCAAAAGAAGACACTTCGAAAAACTTTATGCAAATGAAATCTAAAACTTTAATGACAACAATAACTTTTTACAATACTATATATGTTCCAATTCTCAAGAAGAAATTAAAAACACCTCAATAATCCAACAATAACCATTAAAGAAATTTAACGGTAAAAACCACAACTAAAAAAAAAAGAATCATAAGCCAGGTTTACAGTTGAAGTCCACTATATGTCTAAGGAACAGATAGATAATTCTTACCTTATACAACTATGTCAGAAAATAGATAAAACTCTTCCCTGGCATCACTCTTTCCTAAAAGTTTCAAATATATAAGCAATTATGAGGCACAGGGGAAGCAGAGAGAGAGAGAGGTCTTGGACTTCCTGTGTTGCAGCCCAGAGCCTTCCTCCCCAGACCCACTTCTCTGGCCCAGAGTAATAATGAGGTTTGTCTGTAGTACACACATCACCACACACAGTAGGGTAGGGAACATTTGGGTCATGACACATCTCCATTTACCTCCCAGATAATTCGATAGTTTATGTACATTCCCTATACCTCACAAAGCCATAGATGTTAGGCTTACTGCAAGTGATCTAAAAGCAGCAACATCCTGCTAGGAGCATTCTGGAAATAAGGACTCTCCTCCTGGCAAATATCATTAGTCTGCTTACCAGGACATCCAGTTATTAGCATGTTTACAAAATTTTTTAAGGATTCGACCACATACCTTCTTTCCTTGGGAGAAAGGCTGATGGTGTAGCAGCTTTAACTCTTCTCCCCTCACTTGCAATACTGATTTTATGAAACTGATATATCCTTGATGCACTAAACAAAGACTAGATAAGAAAAGGAAAATGGAGATCAAATTTATTTATAAACATAAATACAAAAATCCTGAATAAAATGCTAGCAGTATTTCTTTTTCAAAAGGCAGCAAAACAAACTTGGATTTATCCCAGGAATTCAAGATAATTCACTGGTAATAAATCCCATTTAAAAATTAAAGGGATATGGGCGGCCGGTTGGCTCAGTTAGTTAGAGTTCAGTGCTCATAACACCAAGGTTGCCGGTTCGATCCCACATGGGCCACTGAGATGCACCTTCCACAACCAGATTGAAACAATGATTTGACTTGGAGCTAATGGGTCCTGGAAAAACACACTGTTCCCCAATTAAAAAGAAAAAATTAAAGGGATAAAAACCATTTTATCTTAGACCCAGAAAAAGCATTGAATAAAATTCAACACATATTAAGCATGTAGCCAATAAAATCTTAGTGACAAAATATATTTTTAGAAATCTTAATATGTTGTTGCTTAAACATGTGTTATAAGTATTTTTCATTCACTATTTATTAAAATAATATTTAAAACTCTTAAAACCTATAAGAAAAGAAAAATGAATGGATAAATTTGCAAAAGACATGGACAGTCAACTTACAGAGACATTTGAATGGTAAAATAAATCTCACTAAGGGAAATGCAAATGAAAATAACAATGAAATACTTATGATTGTCAAACATAAAAAAATCAGTCTGATCAACTGGGTCATGTTTAGTAGAATTGAAGGTGTGCACACCTTTAAACCAAAAAATTCTCCCTACTATATGCTACTCTAAACAAACGCTTTCCCATCTGCACAGAGGACTGTATAAGAATATTCACTGTGGCATTGATGGCAATACTTAAAAATTGAGAAATGTAGGAGAAAATAAATAATTTATGGTGTACCCAAAATGAACCAATTACATCTACTTAATCTAAATGGATAGAAAAAAATATGCTGAGTGAAAAAATTAATTAGCAGAATAATAGTGGCAGTATAATGCCATTTATATAAAATGTTAAAAAATGCAAAATAGTATCTTCATGGTTTATTGATAGATGTACATTTATTAATGGTATAAAAAGATGCATGGTCATGAACAATACAAAATTCAGGAGAGTAGTTACTTCCAGGAGGGAGAAAGGAAGAAAAATGAGATCAGAAGGGGCTTCTGTTGTATTCCTAATGTGTTTCCTTAAAAATATCTTAAACAAATATCACAGAAGGTTTATATTTGATAAAGGTGGTTTATAGTTATGCCGATGGTCAATTTATTATGTGTTATTCTTTCTGTCAGATTTAAAATCGTTAAAGACTGGTTGGCAGCTCTGTATATGAACATAGGGTTGGCTGATGTAGGATTCATTGATGGGCAAGGGGACCAAGAGTCCCTGGTACTCCGGGACTTCTTTTTTTTCTAATTAAAGTTTATTGGAGTGACAATGGTTAGTAAAGTTACATAGGTTTCAGGTATACAATTCTGTAATGTATCAGCTATATATCCCATTGTGTGTTAACCACCCAGAGTCAGTTGTCCTTCCTTCACCATATATTTGACCCTCTTTACCCTCATCCAGAACTTCTGATACCAATGTGCAGGGCTTTTCCCTGGTAACATCCAGGCTCTCGTCCAGCCTAGGATAGATGCCTGGTAGCTGAGAAGCTGTAGGTGAACGGGACTTATAGCTCCCAGCATTGCATCTGGTCTCTCTGAACACGATGAATCTGGGGTGCTGGGAGACAAAGTGCATCTTCTAGTCTGTCTCTTCGCTGCACCCATTCCCTCCTATAGTGACTTAGACTTGCTCTACCAGTTACCCTCCCACCCTCTGCTTTCCATCTGCATCGCTCATACTCAGACCCTCCACCTCACTTTGTCTCTGTAGGTTTATCCCCCTTTTGTTTCTTTACTGTCATTTGCATGGGGTCTTTGGAGAGAGCAAAGAGAATGTGTATGGTTAATCTGACATCCTTAACATGAATGGATAATGAATCTGTATAAAGAGAAAAGCTAAAAAGAGAGCAGGGTGCAATGAACTGAAGGTGTGAGTCCCAAATTTACATGTGGAAACCCTAATCCCGAAAGCAGATGGTATATGGAGATGAAGGCTTTGGGAGGTACACAGGTCATTAGGGTGCCCTTATTAGAAGAGATGTTAAAGACCTTCTTCTTCTTTCTGCTCACCACCATGTAACGACATGAGGAGAAGGTGGCCACCTGCAAACCAGGAAACTCCCTCACCAGACCCCAGCTCTGCCAGCACCTTGATCTTGAACTTCTCAGCCTCCACAACTGTGAGAAGTCAATATTTGTTATTTATGCCCCTATGGTATTTGGTTATAACAGCCTGAGCAAACTAGGACAGAAGTAGTGGACATACTGTTTATTATATCATCATCTGGGTGACTTGGACATGTTTTGATATTTTAATACACAAAAACTAGCAGATATGATCCAGTAACACAAAACCATTGTGCAAAAAAGGAATGAAAATTTTCTTTGGAGATGTGTACAAGTTCCTGGACAATCCCTACCCTTAGTCCACTAAACAGTGGTGTTTTCAATCTTGTTTCCCACACAAATATCCTGCTTAGGAGCAAGGTGTCCACGTCACAACTGCCCGTTAGTTAACTTCCCAGTCAACAGAGGAACTCTTCATGAATCACCATGTACCACAGATGGTGGTAATGATTGGTGTATATTTTATACCTAATTTATTTATTTATTCATTTATTTATTTATTTTTATTGAGGAATTGGGGGGATGGGAACAGTGCTGGGGAATTGGGGGGAAGGGAACAGACAAGTTGCTGTCATTTTGTTCTTCAGCCTAGTTGTGGAGGACGTTGCTCCACTTGGCCCAAGTTGACACCATCATTGCACTCTTCCCGGGAGAGGCAGATCAGTCACCAGCTTCTGGATGGCCACTCACTGTGGCTGCTGGCTGCATACGGTAGCCCATGACAACCCACCGCCACAGGGGCTGCAGCCTATGCCGTCGCCAGCGACTCAAGGCAGCCCAGCTCCAGGTTGAGCTGTTGTTCAGCATCTTAGCTGTAGAGGGCAGTGTCACTGACCCTCATATGTGGGATCCAAACCGGGGCCCCCTGGCATCCCAAGCCAGTTCTTAGCCATTGCGCCACTCGGCCGGCCCATATACCTAATTTTTTTAAATGCCAAAGGGATGCTTGGGCAGCAAAAATCATACCAAACTGAGCATTTCTAATTATAAATATCACTAAAAATTATTCAAATAAGTTAGAAAATAATCTAATAGGATTTACAAAAATAAACTCATTGACCTTTGCATTTCTGATCTATTATATAAATGTATGTATGCTAGAAGAGAAACACTTCAGAAGAAAAAGATAAAAAAATAAAAAGATCATAGATAGGAAACTGATCATAGATAGGAAACTGACCATAGATACTAGTTTGGGCATGATAAATAAATTAAGAATATTTTTTGAATTTTGAGAAATACAGATGTCTGAGGAAAGAACTTTCCATGGACTGCTCTATGTGTAGAAAGTCAGATTCTCTTGGCTGCATGTGAATTTCAGAAAGCTCTTCACACTACTGTGCCTGGCTGACCACTGGACTGGAAAACTGAGTTCATCTAGTATCAGCTGTCACATGGCTCAATGAGAAAATATTTTGGTTTTTAGCAGGTTTGGCATTCCAAATATGAAATAATTGGCTTTCAATGACATGATTCTCCCCATATTTCTACACACACACACAAATAAGAAGTTAATTATCACAGAAAGAGAGAGAGAGAGAGAGAGAGAGAGAGAGAGAGAGAGAGAGAGGGAGGGAGGTTTCAGGGCAGGAGGCAGAGTGAGCCAAACCTTTTAAATAGTGCAATTGTTCAATCATCTGGAAAAAGCAAATGCAGTAATTTACATTTTCNGGGCTGAGCTAGCTGTGCCCTCCACAACTAGGACTGAAGGACAACAACTTGGCTGTTCCCCTTCCCCAATTCTCGCCGCTCCCCCCCCCGCCCCCCAAAGCAACTACAGGACATTTTCCATTCAGAATAATTAAAAATAGAATAAGAGGGCCTAGCTGAGAAGAACTGATGCAACACTCTAAGAAAGGATATAATTAACGTTTGTTTAAGGATACATATATATGTGCACATATAATCAATCCAGCCTGCCATGGATGTGAGAGTAGAATATTTGTCATTCCTCCTCTTCCTTGTTCTTAATTTTAACTCTCAGGTATTCCTCTGATCTCTTCTGACTGCCAGACCCCAGTGACAATTTTAGAATTTTCTAATCCTTCAGTCCAATTATCTCCCAAGACTCTATGCTCAGCAATTTGAACAGGCTGTTGCTCTTTTCTCTGTGATTTGAAAGTAAAGTTAATAGTTTCTGTGAAAAATAAGGCTAAAAGGAAAGACTCTCCCCTTAGAAACAACAGTGTGGTAATTATATATATATATATATATATATATATATATATATATATATATATATATAATGGGGTTTTTTGCTTTTTTAAAATAACATTTTGCACACCACACACATACATACAACTATGATGCAAGAAAAAGATGAACATTCCTAAAATTAAAAATGAAGATACTGACAAGGTAATAATCAGTGAGAAGTCTTCATCTTGTCATCACAGAAGTTTGGCTGAAGCCTCAGAGCTGAGCATGCAAAGAGTTAGGTGTTCACACAGTCTAAAGAAAAAAGATGATCAATACAGAACATGCTAAGATGTTATTAAAACAAACCAAAAAACAAAACAGACAGGTGACCATATCTCCCTTACCTTCACCTCTTGTGGAGAACCACTCATAGACTGTGGAGATGCTTTCTAGGACAGACACGTGTTCTGGTTGGATGCTTTTCAAGCTGCATAGATACACAGACCCCTGTCTATTAAGGGGACCAGAAGAGTATGGAGACAGATTTCTTGGAACACCCTGCATATGGATTTGTGTGTGTGTGTGACTAGAAACGTCTTTATTGATTGAACCAGGTTTCTGTTACTTATAACCCAAAAAACTTCCTAACTCCTACATAATATCTTAGGAACTGTCAAGATGATCCAGATAAACAAGGCTAGAGAGGAAGCAATCTGCAGTCCAGTTTCGTCCTCAGTAATAACAAGATGCAAAATTGTTCAATGTGCATTTAAGTCATGGTAAGTTTTCTGCCATTTACAAAAGGAGAAAATTTAGACTTTGACAGGAAAATTTATGGTTAAATATGTATCTTAAAATTATTATAATATTGAATGTCAACTATAACTGAAAAATAAAAAATAAAACAAATAAAAATTTAAAAGCTGGTGAATTGGAAAAAAATTCCTAGTAATTAAGGATAACCACTAAAATAACAGAAATACCCCAGGTTCCAAATCAGTCAAGGGAAATAACAAAGAAATGTAGAAAAAAACCAGGAATCTAACACAATCAGAAAAGGACAGAAAAAGCAAATAAGGATGTTAAACACACACACACACACACACACACACACACACACACACACACACACAAAT
>NW_017731784.1:45373-134311 GCF_001890085.2 Hipposideros armiger
GAGAGAGAGAGAGAGAGAGAGAGAGAGAGAGAGAGAGAGAGAGGTTTCAGGGCAGGAGGCAGAGTGAGCCAAACCTTTTAAATAGTGCAATTGTTCAATCATCTGGAAAAAGCAAATGCAGTAATTTACATTTTCCGTTTTAAAAAACGCAAACCCTCTCATCAGAAGATGACAAATGGTTTGTGAACATTGTCTCTGACAAACACTACAAAATCACTCCCTGTTTGAGAATAAAAATATATGCTGCACACAGGTCAATAGCCTTTCCAGCATTTGCAAAGAGTGAATGGATCTAATTTTCACACCATGGTTGATGTCTCTCCCAGTAGTAACTGGGTAACAGCCATGTGCTGATTATGTGAATTGTGCTTCGAGTTCTCCCCCACAAATTGCAAAGCATCACATTGCCAGAGACCAGTCTGAGTTCACATTATTTATGCTCAGCCTGATTTCCCCCATCAAATTCTTTGTTTAGATACCTTCATTTTAATCTTGAGGATTTTTTATGATCTTTCAGCATATGTTTCTCTAACATTACAACCTTGCAAATATCCCAGCACCTCTGCTGAAGACTATGCTTTTGAAGAATTAATTTGCTCAATCTTTGAACATTTTCCAAGCCAGTTATCTTGCATCTTCATGCCAGTGAGCATATGCCACTTCCAGGCTTATGTAAGGTACGCTTTCATTATCAGGTATATTCATGTCCCCAGTAACTCCTATACCAGGACTTCTCCTGTCATTCATCATAACAGCAACGGAGGTTGAGCTGACAATCTCTTGTCTGTCATCCCCACCATTAGCATCCCACATTCTTCCATACTTTTCTCCACATTCAGGATCAAGGTAGAAACCTGAGAGGACTAGGAGAACAACTCGTTATTTTGGAGGGCCTGAAATCTCTCCTAAGTGGTACTTCGGTGTGGGGGCTGACAAGAAGCAAGACCTAATTCCTTGTGGATTAGTCAGGATTCTTCATAGAAACAGAACCAACAGGATGTGTGTGTGTGTGTGTGTGTGTGTGTGTATGTGTGTGTATACATACAAAGACGAAGACAGGTATGGGGACACAGAGAGAGAGATTGATTGATTGATTATAAAGAACTGCCTCACACGATTACAGAGGCTGAGAAGTCTTAAGACTCACAGTTTAGCAAGCTGAAGACCCAGGAGAGCCAATAAATCCCAGTCCAAAAGCCAGCAGGCTCAAGACCCAAGAAGAAACTATGTTTTCGTCCAAATCTAAAGACAGCAAAAACACTGATGTCCCAGCTAAAGCACTCAAGAAGGAGAAATTCCCTCCTGCTAAATGGAGGGCAGGCTTCTTGTTCTACGGTCATATGCCATATTACCACATTTGGGTCAAGGATGGACTGCAAATATGACGGTGGTCCCATAAGATTATAATTGAGATCAAAAGTTCCTATGCCTAGTGATTCCTTAGCCATCTTGAAGTCCTTCATAGCCATCCTGAATGTCACAGGGCAAGGCATTACTGTTTTGTGCTGGTTTCAGTCTAGCTTATCTGCTAAAAAACAAACACAACAAACAAAAAAACAAACCTGGTGGTGCTCACATGGGCCCTGGGAGCTCCCCACAGACATCTCCCCTTTGTCAACCAGTGTTACAGCTGGACTGACCCTTGTGGTTCTTAATTGTGATTTAAGATGCCCTTCAACAATATACATTAGGAAACTTTGAAGGAAAAAATGTTTATTAGCTGCAGGCCCTGAAGCTACAAGACACACCTGGGGACACACAATGAGGTCAAGAGGGATGGAGGGGAGAGAGAGAGAGGGAACACACAGGCCTGAGCCTGGGATTCTGCTATTTGGGGGCCCAAGCATGGTGTCCTATGTTTTCCTGGGCTCATTTTTTATTGGTGAATTCAAAACATAAGAGTGAGGATTTAGAGCAGGGAAAGAGAAAAAACAAGGAGTCCAAATGGTGAGTTATCAAAATCAAGATCTCCAAAATAAAGTAGCCTCAGTGAAGGGAGGTGGCCTGGCTCCATCTAGTCCTGCACCTGGTGACATGTTTATTCTAGAGAGCGTTCCTTGATGTGGATGCCTAGGCAATTAAAGCTTAAGTCAGGCACTTGTGTTACAGAGTTACGCTATGATTATTCCTGTGTTTGTGGTGATGCTGGTGTAAACAAACCTACTGTGCTGCCAGTTGTATGAAAGTACGGTACATACAATTACAGTAGTAGGCTGTACCATCTAGGTCTGGTAAGTGCACTCTATGATGTTTGCACATCTATGAGAAATTACCTAAGGATGCATTTCTCAGAACAAAACCTTTGTTAAGTGGCCCCTGACTGTATTCAACA
The DNA here is from genome assembly GCF_001890085.2 of Hipposideros armiger. NCBI lineage: Eukaryota > Metazoa > Chordata > Mammalia > Chiroptera > Hipposideridae > Hipposideros > Hipposideros armiger. The sequence goes on from NW_017731784.1 coordinate 47,706, forward strand.
GAATGGATGAGGGCCACCCCCATTAAGGAGGGCCATCTCTTTTAATTAGTCTACTGATTCAAATGTTAATCTCATCTAAAAGCCACATACAGACACAACCAGAATAATGTGTGACTAAATATCTAGGCACCCAGTGGTCCCGTCAAGTTGACACATAAAATTAACCATTAGACCTTGGTCTACAGTATCAGCTGTGAACCAGAATCAATTAAGAGCTTTTTAAAACTATGGTGTGAAATCTGCATCCCACACCAATTACATCAGAATCTCTGGAATGTGACTCCGACAAAAGAATTTTTAATGACTATGCAGGCAATTGAAATAGAAGCCCAAGGTTGACAACGATTGGCCAAGAGATCGCCCTACAGGAATTATCCTTTCCTCTATGTAATTTATCATTTGTACCCAAGCAGGAATGCAGTTCAGATGTTAGTCATGTGAGGACACAGGCTCTGTGGGGGGACTTCTGTTTATGCTGTAAGTTGCAGATGGCAGCAGAAATGTCCAGCTTACAGAAGTAAGTTGAAAGGTAGTTTTCAAAGAGAAGTATATGTTCCTGGCAATCGTGATGGTGGCAGTGGATTTGAGTTAACGTCGTTTATGTCTTGGTGGTGACACTGCTATAAGGGTAAAATTCGGTAAATCAATAACGTAATTAAACTTAGCTAGTTTGCAGTTTGATTCACCCTGATATTCAGTCATTTCCTCTTTGGTTTTCCCCTCGCTGATTGACTTAAGAACTCCATTTTGTTCTCTTTTTCAAGGCTACCATACCTCGTGAATCCATTTAATTAACAGAATTCTAACCTGAAAAGAACAATTTCTTAATCCTCAGGCACCCAGACACTGGAATCAATTTGCAACTTCCTTGCAGTTTTTACTGGTGACACATAAAGCCCCAGGTCTCGGTGGCTGAGTCCAAGGCTGGAGTTGGGAGATAACATTATCTTCAAACAGACAAGAACCCCAGGAAAGGTGTCAGTCCTCAGACCTGCTTGACCAACGTCCCCTTTTCCTATATAGGAAAAAGCTAACCTAAAGTTAGGTGCAGCAGTCCCTATCAGACTCTGCCCTGGCAAACTCCTTTTTGACAGTATTTTTCTTCCAAACAGAACCTGCGGCAGTCGTCACCTTTAGACACTGCCATGGGCATTCTCTCTGACCTAACTTGAATAAAACTTCCTTTGCTCTCCTGTTTTTCTGAGTCTGTGAATTCTTTCACCTTTTGCAAATGACCAGGGGTTAATTGTATGCCAGGACAACTACCATTAGTCTTGATCTTGAGTATTGTTGGAAAGTTTAGCCTTAATCTGCTTTTTTAGCTCCCCTGATGAGTAGGGGAGCTGATTGATATCCTTAAACAAAGCTCCTTTCTGATAGCAGCCCAGAGCCCTCAGCAATCCATCTCTATGAGGCCGAAGCTGGGATAAATGTTCGTCCTTTATATTCCTAATATAGCTTCCTTTCCATGACTCTAACATGTCAATCAGCAAATGCAATACATTAACAATCTGTGTCTGAAAATCTGTTTCTCCCACTAAACTGTAAGCTGACCCCACCACAGCAGGCACCATATCATATTCATTTTGGAAACACTCCCCCCTACCCCCCCACCCCGTGCCTCATATACATAATGACCACTCATCAAGTGGTTTTTTTTCTGAATAGAAGTGAATATTCCTCTCTTACAGCTCTTATCACAGCCATCTCACACATAAGTCTCTATCTGCACGCTGTCAACTCCCTGAGGACTAAGGCAACTTCTGTTGCATCATTTTACCCCCACCACAACTCCTACAATTGTGTAGAATTAAAGACAATCGTTGTTTAAGTGATAACCCAGTGGAGACACAATTTTAAAGTTCAGTGTTTTAAAATTACACTGTTTCAGCTTCGCACAGACTAAAAAACAAACATTCTGAATAACTACATAGATCAATAAGTCAATGAGTGGCTGGCTATAATAAGTGTAAAGCTCACTAACTTAAAAAGAGAGAAACTACCCTACTTATGGACACAACTCAATCCATAGCACATGCTCATGGATTGATAAAATTAACACCGTTTTTTTTAACTTTTATTTTTGCAGAAATCAAACAGACTAATCCTAAAATTCATATGTAAACTCAATAAAACCAGAAAGCTAAAACAATCTTGGAAAAGAACAAATTTGAAGGACTCACACTTCCCTATTTCAAAGCTGACTACAAAACCTCCAGTCATCAAGGCTGTGTGGTACTGTCATAGGATATACATATAGACCAAAGGAATAGAACCAAGAATCCAAAATAAACCCTCACATTTATTGTCAATTTATTTTTTACAAGGGTGCCAAGATAATGCAATGGGAGAAAGAATAGTGTTTTCAACAAATGGCTGAGACAACAGAATATCTAACACAGCGGTTCTCAACCTGTGGGTCGCAACCCCTTTGGGAGTCAAATGACCCTTTCACAGGGGTCGCCTAAGACCATCGGAAAACAAAAAGATATTTACACTACGATTCATAACAGTAGCAAAATTACAGTTATAGAGTAGCAACAAAAAAATTTTATGGTTGGGGGTCACCACAACATGAGGCACTGTATTAAGGGGTTGCGGTATTAGGAAGGTTGAGAACTGGTGATCTAACAGAATATGCAAAAGAATGACCATAGAACCCTTACCTTGCACCAGATAGATGCATCAAAGATCTAAATGTTAAAGATAAAACTATAAAACCATTAGAAGAAAATGCTTACAAATCTTTGTAACCTGCACAATCTTTGGATGTGTAAGGCTATGACTTCTTAGATGTAACATCAAAAGCACAAATGACAAAAGAAAAATGTAAATGAATTGGATGTCATCAAAATTAAAACATTTTGTGCTTAAAGCACACAATCAAAAAAATGAAAAGATAATGCACTGCATGGTACAAAATATTTTAAAATTATATATCTGATAAAAGTCTTGTATCCATAATACATTAAAGACCTTTACAATTAAAAAAGAGAAAAGAAAAAATTTATTTGGCAATAGATTTGAATACATCTTTCTCCGAAGAAGACATACAAAATGACCAGTAAACACATAGTCCCTACAATGTATTATAATTCAGCCATAAAAGAGAATGAAGTATTGATATATGTTGCATCATGAATGAAACTTAAAAACATTATGCAAAATGAAAGAAGCCAGACAAAGAAGGCCACATATTATACAATTCTACTTACATGAAATGTTCATAACAGCTAAATTTATACAAACAAACAAATTGGTGTCTGCCAAGGGTTCGGTGTGGGAAGGTGGGCAGAGAGGAATGGAGAACAACTACTAATAGGCAAAAGCTTCCTTTTGGAATGGTGGAAACCTTATAGAAATACATAGTGGTAATGGTGGCACAACTTTGTGAATACACCAACAACCACTAAATTGGATACTTTAAGTGACTGGTTTTCAGGGTTTGCTAATTATTTCAAATTTTTAAAACTTTAAAAAATGTAAAGGATGGAAAAGATAACAAAACATTTATCAAAAAAAAACAAAAAAAAGCTGGTGTGACTATGTTAATATCAAGCAAAGTAGAGTTTATAGCAAAGAATGACACTACGAATTCTCAAAACTCAATAATAAGAGTAAAAACTGGCAAAAAGGAAAACATTTGAACTGACACTTTACCAAAGGAAATACAGAGATGAAAAAATAAGCACATGAAAAGATGCTCAATAACCTTAGTCATTACAGGAACGGACATTGAAACCACAATGAAATAGCACAAGTACCTATGAGAACAGCTTAAATACATAAGACCATGCATACCACATGCTGAAAGGATGTGGAGGAAATGGAACTTTGATACAGTGCTGGTGGGAACGCAATAGTGTACAACCACTTTGGAAAACAATTTGTCAGTTTCTTAAAAATTAAACATACCACAGGCTACAGCCACCTTCTACAAGTTTTATTCAAGAGCAATGAAAAGCTATGTCCATCAAAGATGTGCGTGTACACAATGTTCACGGCAGCTGTCTGTCATAGCCAAAACCTGAAAACCACTCCAATGTCCACCAACAGGTGACTGGACAAATCACATTCTGCATGATTCCATTTCTAGAAATTTCTATAAAATGCAAACTAATCTATAGAGACAGTTTGTCAGTGGTTCCCTGGGGATTGGTGGACCAGAGGACAAGGAGTAGAGGAAGAGAGGACATGTAGAAATTTGGAGGAGGATGACTATGCCCATTATCTTCATTGAGGTGATGGCTTTATGTTGTACATATTTTTCAAAATAGAACAAATTGTATGCTTTAAATATGTGCAGGCTATGGTGTTTCATTTATACTTTAATAAAACTGTAAAAATATTGAGCCACTGACATGTTTTTTTATTTACTAATCTTGGGTCTGTTACATCTGTATGTTTCCTGTGGAGTAATTCTCAGAACCCACCTGTCCTTGCTGTCCTTCCTTCTAAAAGACTTCCTTCCTATTTCCTTTTGTCCCAGAAATACATCTATAATAGCTTCCTTAACTTTCTTTTCAAGGCAAAGTAGGTATCCACAAAGCATATAAAACTTCTCATGCAATCCTCAGGAAAAGGGAGTAAGGAAAAGTAAAATCAGGGGCCCCTTTCAATAGAGGAGGCATGGGGTACTTAGCTAATCACACACTGCAAAATATGGAGAGGCAGCCAGATCACAGCACAGGCCAGGGGAAAGGCATGGAGCACAGAGACATGGCATGGTACACGTCCTTCCTCATAGAATAGAGGTGTGTTTTCCAAAGGTTCCCACAATATCTCCTTCACATATGGCCCCGTTTCAATGGAATTTTGACACTCTTCCCACTGAGAGGTGAGGTCTACGTTGTCTCTCCTTGACTTGTGACAGGTCCCTTGACAAGGGCTGAAGTGATACAATGTGACCTCTGAGGCCAGATCATAAAGGATACAGTTTCTGCCTGGTTGGTTCTCTTGGGGCACTTGCTCTTGGAAGCCAGGCTAGTGTTGTGAGGAAGCTTAAATAGCACAGGGAGAATCAATATCTGGGTGGTCAGGCCAATAGCCCCAGTTGACAGCAATGTCAACTGCCTGTCATGTGAGTAAATGAGACTTCAGATAATGCCAGTTCTCCAGCCACCAAATCTTCTCAACTGAAGCCCCAGATATTCTGAAGCAGAGACAAGTTGTTCCCATAGGCCCTTTCCAAATACCAAACTAACAGGATATATTAGCATAATAAAAATGGTTGCTTTACATCTCTTAAGTTTTCATGTAAGTTGCTGCCAACAATAGTAACTGGAACAGGAGGCCAGGCAATCATTTTCTTCATTAATTTCCATCCATAGAAGTCTGGCACTATTGCCGGTATCCTCAAAATTACTGTTAAGATCTTTCTTTGGGAGGAAAGCTCAAAACAACATGCTTTATAGCAGGTTTCTGAAAAGACTGTGACCATGAAATCCACAGACAACCTGGACTTCCATATACTGATGCTATGACAATGAATCAACATAGAAACCAAATGGGATGCTGTCAATTAAAAATTCAAAACTTCACACCCTTTTAGTAAGGGATCTCTAAAATGAGTAAATTAGTAAAGCTAATGTTTGTTGACCCATTAGAATATTTATCAGTACTATTATTTTATTAATTACCATAGAATTCTAATAGAGATGAAGAAAGCAGGCAAAAGAAATCAGCATTCTTAGTTTTGGTGAAGTATAACATTTGATAATACATTTAACTGTATTTGCTCTAAAATGTTCACCGGCCTAGGCACAGCTTGGTTGAACGTTCAAAGATGTCACTTTGATTTTTCCAACTCGGTACAAAATCACATAGTATTCTGAAATGAAGCCATGATTTTCCAACTTAGTTCAAAATAAATTTATTGAGCACGTACAGGATGGCTCCATGTCCTCCGACTATGTTCCCTTCTCCACAGATACCTTAACATGTCAATTTTTTATGGGGATGGGAGGTAAAAGGGAAGTCCACTGAAATGAATGGAATGATACAGTCACTGGCTGGTCCCAAAGCACAGTCTCCTCGCTAGATGCAATCCACCCAGGACAAATGATGCAGCTTTTTAGAATCAACTGCCTCACTCAGTTAAGTAGACCTCTGGGCTAATGGCTTCTCTAAGACTCCTAATTGTTTCCCTGAACTGATGGAACAGACCAACTCTTTTGGTATTGCACAAGTCCATTACTCTCCATGCTGATATGGTTTCATTTTAATTTATACGGCCTTCCCAAGCTAACAGGAATAAAGGCACCATCGTTCTTAAAACTGTCTATGCCTAGAATCATAAACAAATTTTTCAATTATCTTTTTTCCTGAAAAAAAAATAATAACAATGTGCTAGAAAAGAGCACTAGATGAGAACGTTGAGATATAGTGTCAGTCACACCATTGTCACCGACTGGCTCTGTGGCCTAAAAGGAGGCCTCATTTTTGCTGTGAATCTGTGATTCTAAGATACCAAACTGTACCACTCTGGCCAAATAAAGGTGCTACTCCCTAAGCTTTAACATATATTAGAAATATCAAGTTACATTTGAAAATTTGGGTTGTGAGAATTTGAGTCACAGGATTTTAGTTCCTAGCACAAGTAATGGAACGTCTGGGCTAAATGAATGTGTCTTCAGACTTTTCACCTCCCAGAGAAACTGATGATATTTGATAAATCACTGCAGAGCTGAAAACCCAGAACAAGCGTTAGCTTTACTTGCTATCACTACTGAGCCGCATGGCTTTCTAGCTGTAGCAGTCCTTTGTTGCTCCAGGCTACCTTTCTTGGCCTTTATGATTTGGTTTGAATGAAAAAATAATAAATAAACTAATATTTACCAAATGGATAACATTCATTAGCATCTAATTTGTTTCTGGAGAGAAAAAAAAAGAGTTATGAAAAGTTTTCAAAAGATATCTGTGGGATGGAGATCGGTCACCCAAGTCCTAAGTAGTAGAACCAGGAGCAGAACCTGGGGTCTCTGTGATGCAAATGGCATTGGCAAGATATTGGAACAAATGTTGATCTCTATGCAGTTTCCCTTCTTCAAAATATCTCACCAACAGGCTTAACTTTGGAACCCTCAATTCTATATTACTGACATGATTGATTTATCATATCGAGTCATTGATATGACATACTGATCCCCATTAATATAATAATTGCTATAGGAGAACACAGTAAGCAGCTAATTATGCCCATTTTGCTTTCATCTTTGTGGGCATTTTATTAAGCCTTTTCTAATGGATATTTCAATAAATTTATATTGGAAAATAAACATTTGTAGGAAAAGGTCTGATAAAGACTCTTTACCAAGTGATGGGGGGGACCTACAGATGTTCCCAGACTGCAGGAACTCAGGGCCTAGGAGGTGTGAATAAAAATACAAACCATTGTTCTGCAACTGTTCACAGTCAAAGGTCTATAATGGAAGAATATGGAAAGCAACATAGGAACACAGGAAAAAGGCAAAGAAGGTTTCAACTAAATGATGACAGGGATCATTGGCGGATTGGAATGGATGTTGTCAGTTTCTTCACAAAGATAAGAAATGTTAAAAAGAGAATGTATTTGGGGTGACTGGTTACCTCAGTTGTTCAGAGCATCATGCTGATAGCACCAAGGGTGCTGGTTGAATCCTTGCATGGGCCACTGTGAACTGCATCCTCCTTAAAAGAGACAACTATGCCATTTTAGCATGAAAGCAATGTGTAACCAATGACCATGTCTGTTCCCCAATAAAATTTAAAAGAGAGAGAGAGAGAGAGAGAGAGAGAGAGAGAGAGAGAGAGAGAGAGAGAGAGAGAGAGAGAGAGAGATATTAGTCATGGTCCAAATAGGTAAAGAAATGACACTCTCAAATTGGGTACTTTGAGGAGAGTATAAGAAATGGCTTACAAAGTATGGACAGGTGCAGGGACCCACAAGGGGCAATGCAGGAGCAATGCACTGCCCCAGGACTAGTTACCACCTCTAAGACATGAAGGACTAAAAGGGAAAAGGGGTATTGAACACGCAGACAGAGAGGGCCACCTGACTGGAGCTGTGCCCTCAGTTAGGGACATGGCCTACTATTGGTGATAGCTCTTAGAGTGGGGCATGGGAAGAAACACTTCAGCTTCATTCTTCTCCCTCCCTCCCATCTCCTCTGGTGTTCTCCATTGGCCAGACCCTGTGAGAAGCCAGAGGTCAAAATAACCAGTTGCTATAAGTTGAACAACCCCGCCTCCTAGGACAGAAAGAAGAGTAGAAAATGAATCTGGATGGGCACATAGAAAGTGTTCAGACAGGAAAGTAGGAATGTAGTTCTGTAAATATCCCAGATAGTGAGGAAATAAGACAGAGCCTAAGGTAGCAAAGCTTGGCCCTGGACTGTTGAGAGCCTTGTGTTTGTTTAAAACACAATGAACAAGGGTGGTAAGCTGATGATCTTATCTGCAAGACTTCATCTTTCTGAGGAAACAATAGAGAGGAAATAATGACCCACTTCTATTTGGAGAAAGAACAGTAATATAGTTTACAGCCCTTCATCAAGTAGAAAAGAGAGTAATTCATCACAAAGCTATGTTCTTACTATCTACATACCCATAGATAGAAAGGCTGCCAACCAAACTACCAGGGCTGAAAAGAAGTTGTGCAATCATTGCATATTTCAAAAGCTAAAAATGCATTTTCCCCAGAAACAAAAAAAATAATACTTGAGTGAAAACTTAGAGCAGAGCATCGGATTTTAGAGGCTGTACCAGTTTCAGATGATGTCAGATTTAAAGGTTTATTGTTTCATGGAATTAACGAGAACCAACCAGTTTTATACAGTCTGAAGTTCTAAAGCAATATTTCACTTGTTTGTTTGTTTGTTTGTTTGTTTGTTTGTTTGTTTGTTTGTTGGGGAATTGGGGAAAGAAAGCAGCCAAGTTGTCCTTCAATCTTAGTTGTACAAGGCGCAGCTAGCTCAGCTCCAAGTCTAGTCGCGCCGCTCAGCACAAGGTGCTATATTCAATTAGTTGCGGGTGAGCATAGCCACCAACCCACGCAGGAGTCCAACCAGCAGCCTTGTTGTTAAGAGCACACGCTTTATACCCTGAGCCACCAGGGCAGCAACTCAGCTCAAAGTGCTGAGTTCAGTATTTTAGTTGCAGTTGGGCGTAGCTCACCATCTCGAACAGGCAACCTTGTTGTTAGGAGCATGTGCTCTCACCAGCTGAGCCATCCTGCTACCTGTTGGCAGCTCAGCGGCATCTCAGGTCAGGCACAGTTCACTGGCCCATGTGGGAATTGAACCAGCGACCCTGTTGCTCAGAGCTTGCACTTTTGAGCAAGCTCTTAACCAACTGAGCCACTCAGCCGGCCCTAATATTTCACTTCTTGAAGGGTCTTCTTGTTAGTTTTTTTTTCTTTTCCATATTAGTGTATTTGTAGAAATTTTGATATTTAAGAAACTCCTGGAATTTTAGGTTTACAAAATCTGAGAAGTGTAATTCCAAGGCGACAGAGGCAGGACTCCTTCCCATTTAGGACCACTGTGCTGAAAAACACACCTCTTAATCAATGACCGATACTATTCAGGGAGCTTAATTGCCTAGTAAACCAGACTCAATATATTTCAGAAGGTAGAGTCATAAATTCGTTTTCTTTCATAGTGGCCTGGCCAGTCACACTACAACAAATTTGGCCGCCTAAAAAGATCACCCCCTTTACCCCCAAACTAACTTGAATAAGAACCCCACTTTTTCCCCATTAAGTGTGAGTCAGGTGAGCACTATAAATGCTTCAAGAGTGTGCAGACACCAGAACTGTTCAACCAATGCCTTCGACTACCTGGGTTCTGTTATGCAAAAGAGGAAGCAACTTTTTCTCTCCTTCACTCTCTTTAAGCGTCTCTAGGGGATCTCCTTTCCTTACTCTGATAATGGAAGAACCCATAATATTTTCTAGGCACTCTGGGTACCAATAAATAAATATGAATACATAATTCATAATCAGGCATTAAAATTTATGTTTGTCATCTCATTTCTAGCCCCTCCCCCTTTTCATAGCTTAGAGCTTATCCGTATTCAAAAACATGGAGTAAGAGTTTTTTTTCTCCTCCCTCTCTCTATGTCCTCCCCTACCCAGGAGCTGCTCATGGCTCCTCTTGGGTCAAGGACAGAGAAGTCAAAATAGGTAAGGGAACAAAAGGTCTTATGGAGTGGTGCTGTGGTGGCCAGGAGTTGGTGTCCTCTGTGTGGAAGATACTTGAATAGCAGCTCTTCTCCCCACGGCTGGAGGTGGCTCTGGGGCTGTGACTACCTTTCATCCACCTATTAGCAAGCCCAACCAACAGAGGTGCCAACCCTAGTCTTTAGTATTTGTTACTCTCAGCTAAAAATCCAAGACCAGAAAAGTCCCATTCAACCTTCATTTATATCATGAAAACTACCTGTGTGCTGAGGAGGGAATTGAAGTTGCAAGGTGACAGGATATAATGACGACAGCCTTGCTCTTGGCATCAGAACACCTGGGCTCCTTCCCTGGAAGAGTTAGTACTGGCTGCATTCATCTGACCAAGTCGATTAACTTATCTAGGGCTTCGTCCCATCATCTATATTCTGTACTTGGTTGAAAAATGAGATCTCAGAGTTCGTTCCCATATCTAATATACTATTTTCCTATGAAATTGCTGCTGCCAGTATTTTATAGTCCAAAGTATTAGAAATGTCCCAACCTACACAATAGGAGAGTTCCACAAAGTACATCACAGCCATGTCCAGGTGGATGTAGGACATGAACCCACCAAGCCCAGAAATTTGGAATTCTTAACTGTTTTCTAAAACCTGTCTGCCTACTCCATTCTTCCCTGCCTTCACAAACATCTTTTAGCATTAGTGTTTTCTTTCCCATGTTTTGCCATAGTTATGTGGGTTTTTACCTGATGCTTTAAAAAGGTATTCACAAAATGTATCCAAACCAGATTCAAAAAATAAAAATCCCCCGTGGACTCAGGCTGTCAGAAAATATAAAACTTTTCAATGCTCAGACACCAGGGTTTTCTGACCTGAAACTGTCAAACCTTTTCCATCTACCACAATACCCAATTCAACCTTTATCGAATTGTAATTTATTAATTATCAAAATAGAAGAAACTGACAGTTTGTTGAAGGGTATCTTTTTCATTGCTAATTTAAGGAGCTTCATAACAGAGACAAAGAACTCAGAAAAGGAAATGAAGAAAGATACTTACTAATGGCACTTAGATAGTGCTAGGTAAAGACAATGCTTGAGAGACCGGGTTCTCACTGTGAGGGATTTTGATTAAATCTGATCATAGCTCAGATGGCCGTATAGGTGTGTACCACTCTGGGAGAACGCCTGTTGCTAAATCTCAATACTTTTTTGTAATGAAATAGATACCACAAACATATTGGGGAAATTTCCTAGTCACATAACCTCAGGCTACATTATATACAAACCAAAGACAAATGTACCAAACTTGTGTCAAAGTAAGCATTATAGGCTGCAAAACCACTCCAAACCACCCATTTAGGAGTCATGGTTCATCTGTGTGACTTTTGGGTAACTTATTTGACTTCTCTGGGCCATGATTGCCATCTTCTTCAATTTTCTCATCAACTTATCCAGTTGTTCCAGCACATTCCCCCATTGAAATGCAATGGCAACTTTGTCAAAATCAATTCGCCATAACATCATCAAAATGACAAGAGATAACAGATGCTGGCATGGATGTCAAGAAAAGCGTACTCTTGTACACTGTTGGTAGGATTGTAAATTGCTGCAGCCACTATGGAAGTATGGCGACTCCTCAAAATTAAAAATAGAACTACCATATGACCCAGCAATTCCATTTCTGGGAATATATTCAAAGGAAACAAAAACACTAACTCAAGGATATATCTGCACCCACCCTGTTCCTAATAGCATTATTTACAATAGTCAAGATACAGAAACAACCTACTTATAAGTGTCCATTGATAGATGAATGGATAAAGAAGCTATGAGATCACACACACACACACACACACACACACACACACACACACACACACACACACTGGAATATTATTCAGCCATAAAAAACAAGGAAATTCTACCATTTGCAATAACATGGGTAGCCCTTGAAGGCATTATGTTAAGTGAAATAAATCAGAGTGAAAGACAAATACGATGTGATCTTATATATGGAATCTAAAAAGAAAAAACAATCAAATTCATAAAAAAAGAGATCAGACATGGCTACCAGAGTAGGGGGAAATTGAAGGAAGATAGTCACAAGACACAAATTCCCAGTTAAAAGATAAAAAAGTACTAGGGATGTAATGTACAACATGGCGGCTATAGTTAACACTGCTCTATGATATATAGGCAAGTTGTTAAGAGACTAAATTCTAGGAGTTCTTATCACAAAGAGAATTTTTTTTTCTTTTTTTTTCTTTCTTTTCTTTATATTGTATCTATATGAGATGATGCATGTTAGCTGAACCTATTGCGATAGTCATTTCACAATACATATAAATCAAACCAAATGTCTTAAACTTACACAGTGATGTATATCAGTTATTCCTCAATAAAGCTAGGGGGAAAAATCAGTTGGCTGTATAAATGTAGGACTATTTTTAGACTCTATTCTATTCCATAGTCTATATGACACCATTATAATGTCCTTGTTATTTTAATTTTAAAGTCTTGAAATCAAGAAGTGTAAGTCCTCCAATTTTATTATTTTGCAAGATTGTTTTGATTAATCTAGGTCCTTTGCATACCTATATAAATTTTAGAATCAGATTGTCAATTTTGGTTCCAAAATGCTGTATTTTGATTCTGTTGTATCTATAGATGGAATCAGGAAGAACTGATATCTTAACAATGTTAAGTTTCCCGATCCATAAACAGGAATATTTCATAGTTTTCAGTAAAACAATCTTAAACTTTTCTTTTCTAAATTTTCCCAAAGAATTTTAAGATTTATGCCATTGCAAATGATTTTTAAATTGTTTTCCACTATTTGTTATTATTTAAAGAAATATATTTGATTTGGTGTATTGGCCTTGTATCCTGGGAATTTTCCAATTCTAGTTGTTATTTTGCATCTTCCTGAGGGCTTTCGACATACATAAAGATGTCAACTGCAAATAAATACAGTTTCATTTTTTTCTTTCTACTATATATGCCTTTTATTTCTTTTTCTTGCTTTATTGCACTATGACCTTCAATATAATGTAGAATAGAACTGGCAAGAGCAGGCATCCTTGTCCTGTTACAGATCTTAGGAGAAAATATTCAATTTTCCCATTTAAATTCTTTGTAGGTGGATGTTTCCAGATTGAGAACATTTCCTTCTCTTTCTGGTTTGCTGAAAGTTTTAAACTATAAATAGGTTTTGAATTTCTCAAATACTCTTTCTAAATCTATTTCAAATAATCATATGTTTTTTTTCTTTATTTTCTTATTTCTTGACTATGATGGGTATTGATTTTCTAGGGCTGCCATAACAAGGTATCATGGACTGGACGGATAAAGCAAAAGGAATTTATTTCCTCACAGTTCTGGACACCAAGAGGCCAAGACAAAAGTGTTGGCAGGTACCATTTCTTCTGAGGGTCATGAGAGAAGGCTGTTTGCAGGCTTGTCTCCTTGGTTTATAGATAGCCACCTTCTCGTATCATCACATCATTTTGCCCCTGTGTTTGTCTCTGTCCAAATCTCACCTTCTTATCAGGGCACCAGACATACTAAATTTGGGCCCACCATAATAACGTTATTATAACTTAGTTACCTCTTTAAAGATCCTATCTCCAAACACTGTCACATCCTAAAGTACTGGGGGTTAGGACTCCAACATATGAATTTGGTGGGGAGGGAGGCGTGGGGGGTGGGAGTCACACAATTTAGTCCATAAACATGTTGCATTATCCTTTTATATGTTACTGCATTCTATTTGCTAACACTTTATTAGGATTTTTGCATTTTTATTCACGAGGAGTATTGGTCTATAATTTTAATATCTTGATCTCTTCATTAGGTGATCAGGCCCCTTTCAATGCTAACGTGCAATGATAATAGAATGCTGAGAAGAAGTTCTGTGAAATGCTCACCTTACCTAAGCTAACAACGAGGAGAGACATTTAATATGCAAAATGGGGTGACTAGGTCAGCTACATTATTGCAAATGGAACTATCATATTGTGCTCAGCAAACAGTCATTAATAACCACTGTGTGCCAAGATCTGAGACTCAAAAGCACGTAAGACAGGTTCTTTGTTCTCGAAGTGCTCACAACCTACTACAGAGAGCCACAACCTCAAAATTTCACCTGATCAAAACAGTGAAGTTGAAAATTGAGAACTAGTTCAGACTCCAGAGGTATGAAAATAAAGATACTAAAATGAGTATAAAGAAGAAAATAGAAATGCAGGACAAATCCTGAAGCTCCGAAGGTGAGACCCAAAAAAGGAGCAGACACATGATGAAACAAATGTAGGAAGTTCATAGATTTGCCCCCTCGATGGTACACCTCCATGCCCGTACATTTCCCCCATCCTGCCACACCTCCACAAATCCAAATTCATCCATTCTTCACACCATGCCACCTTCTTTACTAGACATAAACTCTTTGAGGGAAAATCTCTGTCCGATATGTCTGTATATGTCTCTCAGAATCTAGGAGATAGTGGAAGCATCATCAATGTTTTATGAAAGCAAATTTTTCACTTCCTTACCCGCAGTGCATATACATATCTGTTCTACATTTGGACACGATTCACTCACTGCTGCATTCCATCAAGTCAGCAGTTCTCATTTTGCTACAAGCCCCAGAGTCTCAGTAGGGGACAACCTAACCTTGACAGCAAAAATATAACTGGTTTCCCTAGACTATAGGAATCCCTTCTCTTCAAATTTCTAAATCTCCTTTTGATTAGAATATAGAGCCTACATCAAAGACATTTAGCTAAATTGCTAGTTGTAGCAACAACACATTTGCAAAACTATGTTTTTCACATTTTTAATATATCCCAGTATTTCTTACGACATTTCTACATAGATAAGTCCACATTTTATTATGGTTGGAATCACCTACCCTTTGATTTATCACCTAATGTCTAGATAGTCGAACTGGCTGGAGTTAACAGTGTTTCAAAGTATTGTACAGCCCTGAAACTCAGTAAGGGGGCAAGATGGCTGGTAATGCAAACCATGTTTCAGGAAATAGCTGCTTCATGCATGGCATCTGTCTGCCAGGTGTGAAATGACAGTAACAGGCTACTCAGAATGGATATAAATTTCCAAATGGAAATAGATTTTCAAATGGAAATAGATTTTCAAATGGAAATCGATTTTCAAATGGAAATCGATTTTCAAATCTCAATGTACCATCCTATGAGATGGGTGCCTGGCTTATTACATCTTCTTTTAAATGTGATTACTTTTGAGGACACAGCTGAAGAAAACTCAAAGTAATTTTATTTGGAAATGGAGTCTTAGCCAGGGAACTTGATTTGGTATCAAGAGCCATTATCCAGACACTGGCCCCCAGGTGATCTTTCTCTGTTCTCTAGACATCTATGTTTTAAGGGACTGGCTGAGTTTGCCACGGTGTCTGTCCTGCCTGCCCTTAAACCCTGTGGTCTGAAAGGATGACTGCATCTTCTAAATGTCTGTAATCTATAGCCAGGAAGACTCAGGGCTGTGGTGGCCTAATCTGTGTAAACAGCTGCAGTGCTAGTCACGGAACATCTGTTTCTTTTGTCATTTTTATCATTAACCAGTTGTCTCATCTTGAGATAAACATTTCAAATCTCTGTTAAACCTATTCCATTCTAGAAGAGTCCCCATACTATCAACCCCTCCTAGGAAGTGCAGAGGTGTTTATAGTAAACCATTCGAGCCTGATATATTTGACCAGAGGTGTTGTTTTCATGAAATATTTGTTGAGAAGATAATTCTTTGGAATACTAGTTCGGCAAACAGGAACTTATCCAAATGCTACAAACAATGGGCCTGACTCATCGGTTGCATATGTAAGTCATAATATTAGTATTCATAAAGCAGGGTTGGAACATGAAGGGCTTACGTGTCACAACTTCAAGGGCTTGGCTACTGAGTTTTTGGTTTGTACAGCAAATGGGGAATTCTGTGAATGCCAACCTTTCCAGATATGTTATTATAGAAACTGGTGTCTCCATGAATAAGAACATGCAGAAGAAAGCATAGAAGGATTTTGTTAAATCTTATTTGAATGAAGGATAGCAAGGCCATTGATGCAGAGGAGGAATGAAAGAGAACAAAGTCCTTGCCAGGACTTAGATGGGTGAATTTTTTCTGTCCTCCATGGGCAGTCTCTGTACAGGACAAAGCCCAAGGTTGGACATCTTTGAAAAGGCAGGATGGATGAAACAAGGACTTGAGGCTCAGACAGACTTGGGTGAAGGTTGAGCTCTGTCACTTGGTCTAGCTGTGTGACAGAGGTATATCTGTATGTAAGGCCAGGCCTTGAGGACAAAGCTTCATCTAAAGCAAGACCTAAAGGATTTGTACAAGTTAGCCAAGAGGAAAAGAGGAGCATTTCTAAGCAAAAGGGATAATACAGTTGAAGACCAGCAAGCAAGAGAGAGAACAACGTATTTGAAATGCTGGGCATAGCTTTGTATACCAGGAGGACAGGACTGAGGGAGGTGGGTGGGAATAACGAGGTTGGAGATGTAAATAGGTCGTGATGGTCCCTGAGAAGAGTGGGTTTGGGCCAACCGAGTGGCTCGTTGGTTGGGTTGGCTTGGGAGCGTGAGCTCTGAGCAGCAGGGCCACCAGTTCAGATCCCACATGGGCCAGTGATGCTGTGCTCTCTACAGCTAAGATGGCGAACAACAGCTCGACCTGGAGCTGGGCTGCCGGTGAGTCACCGGTGATGGCGTAGGCTGCAGTGGGCTGCCGTGAGCTACTGTGAGTGGCCAGCAGCCAGTGTGAGCTGCCAAGAGTCGCCATTAGCGGCCGTGCAGAGGCCAGCAACTGATCTGCCTCACCCGGGAAGAGCACAATGATGGTGCCAACATGGGCCAGTGAAGCGACGTCCTCCACAACTAGACTGAAGAACAAAGGACAGCAACTTGTCTGTTCCCCTTCCCTGACTCCCCAACGCTGTTCCCTCCCCCAATTCCCCAATAAAATCTTTAAAAAAAAAAAAAGAGTGGGCTTCCAACAGAGGGAAATGACATAACTAAGACACGGTAAGTGACAGAAGTGACTATGTCCTCTATGTGGACCATTACATGCGAGGAAAAGGAGAGAGACAAGTCAAGAATGGTGCCCAGTTTCCTAGATTAGGTAAGAGAGTGAATGGCAGCAAAAGCTGGGACATAAGCAATGAGTCCAAGAAGCAAAGTTGTAACTAAAGTCAATGTCAGATTCCAAAGCGACAGCAGTTCATGATCATGGCAGCATAAAAAATTGCAAATAAACAAAACAGTCTTTTTCAGAGACATGGAAACCATCAGCTGCTCATCAGTAAATTTAAATAAGCAGAAAAATGCTCTCGCCACAGGGCTGTATTGAGTGTTGTTCAAATTAAATAATTTAGATAATGGGGTCAGGTTGGAATCCTTCTGAAAGACTCCAGGGCAGGCATCTAGAAAACATTTGAAGCATTATGGAATATTTTAGAAGCCAAATGTCTGCTTTGCCTTCTCAGCACAAGAAATGCAATGAGTCTGGAAAAGTGCAGCTTCTCCAGCAAGTATTTGGTAATAGCCACAGGGTGGGAGTCACTGAAGGTAAAAAGAAAAATTTCAGTCACTGATGGTCAGGGTTTACAATAAATAGTCCAGGATGCTGGGACCTTCAAAATGGGACTAGTGGGGCTCGTGTTGACTGCAGTTTCTGCACAGCCCAGTGTTGGATTTAATGAGAAACAAAGTTTCTTAAAGCCTTTGTTTATTTTTTAAGTGTTTTTTTTTAAACAGTTGTGAGGTTACAAGCTTAGAAAAGGGCCCCCTCCTTCCTGTGCAGAAGTCCTGGCTTGTGTGTGACAGGGAGGGAGCACTACAGAAAAGTTAGGAAGAACATAAAGCTGGCTCACTTCCCACCAGTTTGCTTTGCATGACTGTTTTGTCACGAGACAGAATCAGGCTTGATATACATGCTGCAGCCTTATTCAGGGTCCCTCAACCATTTCCAAAATGTATGGCTTCTCTCTGTTCCTTTGCCCATAATTCTACTGTATGTTTTGGCTTTTGATGTCATTGAGGTTCAGTTATATTTCTCATTTCTCTCAGGGACCTAAGAGGCCACCAGGGTTTTTGAAAAGCGGGCTGCTTTTATCTTCACCCTTTATCATCAAGCCATGCTCAGCCATTGCTAGCGTGCTGACTCCTCCTCTCCTGAACTGCCAGCCGAATTACATCCAGCGACAGTCATATCAAGTGACACAATCTAAATACGGAGGGTGCCAAAAATTGTATACACATTTTAAGAAAGGAAAAACTGTATTAAAAATGTAATACTCAATGCATTCCGATAACAGAAGATAACTACAAGTCATGTTTGACTTCTGCAATTACAAGAAGTGCTCAAAGTGGTTCCCATCAGCGTAATGTTAATACAGTGTTTTTTTTCTTTCTTAAAATATGTATACATTTTTTGGGCACCCTCTGTAGAATGAAGGCAACAGTCCCTGGTAGGAACATCTCCAGTGAAGATGGGAGGCTGTATTTAGTGGGTATTTATCAGGCATCAAGTCATACTAAAGGGAATGTTCCTTAAGTATCATGTTTAGTAAGTTATTGGAAAACGCACTTATATGTTACATTGCTCTTTGGAAAAATTAAATGTGATGGCCTGACATGCAATCTTTAATAACAATAATATTTTGAGCCTCATACAGTAACTTTTATCAATGATATTAGAGATTCCTCTCTGTAACCACCCACTCCCATATGAGAGCTGTCTCTACTACCGCTAATAACCAGACTCACACACAAAAAATTCTAATTGTAGATATGAGGACGTGCAGTAATTTTGAATGCCTCGGCAGTAAACCTCAATGAAACAATCAGCCCTTCAGTAATTCTTATTCCCCGAAAAACACGAAGCTGGCAATAAGTCTATAGGCAAAGGCCAGATCTGCATTAGCAAAATGAAGCAGAGAATTAAAGCAATTATCTAAATAATTTATCATGAGCCTGGTGGCTGAATTACTTAAATGAACATTTCGGGGGTGGAATGCATTTTTGGTAAAAGTCCTTTGAAGGCCCTCTTGGCTCATTGCTCATAGAACAAGGAAATCATGATAATGATGAAGTCTGTATGTATATACAGAAGCTTTGCTTTGAAAATACAGAGCTGTTCAAAAGCAGTACTATAGTTTAGAATTTTGGGTGTTTGACTCAAAAAACAAAACAAAACAAAACACTAAACTAAACCAAACAACAAAAACTGAGGAGAACCAAACAGTAATTCAGTCACTTGGGGTTCAGTCCCATCCACCGTTCTTTCCTGGGGTCCACACTGTACAAACTCAAAAAAGCTTCTAGTTGTAATTTCCTCCCTACATTCATCTGTAGGTGAGCCCAAGGTCAACACTTATCCAACTGCAGGGCACCGAGGGGATTTTGAAAGTTTCTCAAGGTGGGGTGTTCCTCCTCTTTCTTCAGTGCTCAGCAAATCTCAGAAGGAAGGTTTTCATTGCTCTAATTTTGTCTAACTGTTCCTATATTCCTGTCACACAGCGCCTAGGCATCATGCCCTTGAACTGGCCAGGAGGATGCAGAGCACAGAAACAGGCTCTCTCTCTCTCTCCAAGCAGACGGGCTTCATATCTTTGCCACTAAAACTGTGGCTCATAGGCCAAGACCAGGATCACCTAGAAGCTTGTTAGAAACACCAAGTCCCGGGCCCCCACCCAGTGTCCCTCATTCAGAAACGGAACCAGCTCCCAGAAGATTAAATCCTGTGAAGCACTCATCTTGATGCCTCTATGGGCCGAGAAGAACCAGGGGGAAATTTTGAGCAAACCAGCAAATGAAAGAATAAAAAAGAGGGATATCAGAGGGCTGCAGAGTCCAGAACTTAGGAGTCTGAGAAAAAAAAACAAAAGTAATGTGAACAAACCAGGTTATTGAATTATGATCCCAGGGCCTTGGGCTTGTTGTGTGATGCTTCCAGCTGCGTGTCAGCACCTGGGAATCACAGGTGTTAATTACGGCCACAAAGTGCTCCGAGGCCTGGCTGCAAATTATCACCTCCCTAGAAATACCTTCAGCCCTGCTGATGGCTTCCTTCCCCAAAGGCAGGCACTGGACAAAGAGGATGGCCTTTCCCTTGGTATTCATTAGGAGCTGGGGGAGGTGGGCCGGGAGCCAGCTGAGGACAGATGCAAGCGCCCTGCTTTTAAAAATTTCCTCACCTGAGTTGAACATGATGAAAACATGCTGTTTCCACAGTACATATTGTTAGCTTTTATTTGAATGTGTTATCGCTGCCATTCATTTCATTATTTTATTGACGGATGTCACAAAGCTTGCAGCCTGAGGCTTTTTTATTTTATTTATTTTATTTTTTCAGGAGAAAACTCACTTCAGGATGAGTTATAGATTCCACATGTGGCTGAAACCCATTTCCTCTTGTTTTGGCCTCAGAAAAGATGGCAAGCAGCTGGCCAGCTTCCTCCATGTATGGAGATGACTGAATCACAGGGCTACCCTCACGGCCAGCTGTGTGTGAAGGGCGAAGTGCGAGGCTGCGGTCCCTTACTGCCTAACAGATCCAAGTTCCCACTGTGTGCTCAGCTCCAAATAGTATGCCGTTCAACTTCCCTTGTCCTTGGTTTAAAAGGTAACAAGACTACCTGTCTTGGCTGCACAAGAGAGTTAGTTTAAGGCTCAGATGACATCATGCACATGCGGACAGCACAATGAGGTAAGGGCTTATGACTCCTGTGGAGCTTTCGTTTTCATCTAGGGTTTCTGCACGCCCTCTGCAGAAATTGGCACGCGGGAACCAGAGGCAGGGCTGTCACCTGTGCTGAAAAGAAGGCGGTCTGCGGGAGGAGCTCTTCCTGTCGCTGCATTTGGCCTCCTCTGAGCCACTACTGTCAAACACCTTCGCCTCTGCTTGTGTACACCGAGCCTGTCCTCCTACATGGGCGGCATTGGCGGCTCTGGCTTTCCCTCCCTAAATAAATCACACTCTCTTGCTCATTACTAAACTTGTTACAACTTATATGTAATTGCAATCCTGTCCTTTACACGATTAGCCACACACACCCAATTGGAGCTGTTCGCAAGTCATCCCCAGAGCCCCACTGAGTCATACCACCCAAACAGCATCAGTCAGTACTTCATGTGTTTTTCACCCTCATGAAGTAAGTAGTGACAGGGAAATGGATACTCAGCTAAATCAAGCAAGTGACATTCCTCTTGAAACATCTCTGGTGGCTTTTACCCACCAGTTTATTTTATGTGAACATCAAATGTCTTGGTGAAGTCTGTCCTTTAACATACGCAATCCATACTTCAAATGCTCTGGGATGAAATTCAAGATGCCAGGTAACCCATCTGACCACATAAGACTCGGATTCAATAGAATGCTTATTAAATGCCACCTCCCTCTCCATTGGGCTCTTATGCCAGGTATGTCACCTACATTATATTATTTAGTCCTTACAGTAAGTAGCCTTGTGGGATAAATATTAATATCCCAATTCTACATTTAAGGAGACAGAGACTCAGAAGCTAAATAACTTGTCCAGTCACGAAGCTCCTTGGAAAACCTCAAGTTTAAATCCAGGACTCCAATTCCAAGTCTAGACAGCCATACACAATGCCACGGTTGCCATCGAGAGCAATGTGGAAGAAACATTTGCAGCACTCTTCACAGAAGGCCTTGTCTTTATTATATCCAGGAGCTTTGAAAAAGCCTCTAGAGATGCTTAAAGGGGAATGTCACTTGCTTGATTTAGCTGAATATCTATTTTCCTGTCACTACTTACTTCATAAGGGTGCAAAACACATGACTGCAATGCTTTATAGTGCTCATTTAAAATGACGAAGTGTTATTTCATGTTTGGCAGGGACTGGTATATTTTGTCAGCCTCAAAGAATTTTTGGCCAACAGGTTTTTGGTTTTTTTTCAGACCCACAGTTGTTAACTATTAGAGATGTCTGAAAAAACGTTCAGATTGGGCTTGTTGAAATATTTAACTGATGGCTGGGGTCAACCGAAACGGAGACTCCTCAGTTCTACAATGCTGCTAGTGACCTGAAATGAAGGGGAATTTAATTTTCTCTCCTTTCAGGACATAGATTTCTGTTCTAAAGATGAGCTATGTGGACCATACTATTCTGCAGGTTTAGACCTTCCCTCCTGTTGAAGAAACAATCTTTTACAAGAGAAAGACGAGTGAGTTAGATTATTTAGAAATTTCATCCAACTACTGGTAACAAAGACCAGAAATAACAGTGACTTTTCTTTTTTTTTTTCTTTTCACATAAAAAAAAAATCTGGAAGCAGGCAGTTTAGTGTTTGTGTAGAAGCTCTACCATGCCATCAACAGCCCAGGGTCCATCCATCTTTCTACCAATCTTTTTCATATCACTTCCACTGTTAATATGGTTTCTTGGTCCTTGCTAGCTGCTGGGGCTCCAGCCAGTATTTCTACATTCCAAAAAAGCAGGAGGAAGGAAAAAGCAAAAGATCTAACAGCTGTCTGTTGCCTCCTTAAGAAGCCTTCCCACATGTTCAATACAAGGCTTCCTAGCAGCAAGAGAAGCCAAGGTTATATATTTTACTTCCCAGCCAATAAAACTAGGGTTTCTTACGAAGGAAAAAAAAGTGAACGGACACTGCGTAGTCGACTAAGAGTCTCTGCCAGTTACTGAGAGATAAAGGACTCCCTGTCTACTTGGAACCTTGTCATGGATTCATAAGCTTTTAGAAAGATCAACTAGGCCAACACTTGCATTTTAAAGCTAAAGAAATTGAAGGCCAGAAATGCCACTGGAGTTGTCCAAGACCATAAAAGCAGGGAGCATTAGAGCTTGGACTAGAAGTGGGGTTCAGCCGTGCCAGCCTAACGTGGTTTGTACCACACCACACTTCCTTACACAGCTGGGCCTGACAAGTCCTTTTGCTGTTTAGGGTAGCTATCCATAATATTCATTCTTTCCTTATTGAGAAATAAGGCAGACAAGCCAAACATATTGAGATCGAATACCAGCTTTATTACTAATAAAGGTGGTTGGGCAGAGTGGTGACAGAGCATTAACTAAAAGGGCTTCCCCTTGTCCTTCCATCAAGCATGTTTACCCACTATCTTCAACAACTCTGCTGCTATAACAGGACACCACACACTGTGGGGCCTAAAACACAAACCCATATTTCTCACAGTTCTGGAGGCTGGAAGTCCAAGGTCAAGGTGCCAGCACAGTTGGGTTCTGGTGAGAACCCCCTTCCTGGTTATGTCCTTTGTGGCCTTCACCTTGGTGCCAGCACACAGAGAGAAATCTCCCGTTTCTTCCTCTTTTATAATGGCATTAATCCCAATATGGGGATGCCACCCTCATGAGCTAATTAATCCTAATCACCTCAAGAAGTCCCCACCGTCAAATTCTATCACATTGGATATGAAGGCTCCAACATACAAATTTTGGGGGGACACAAACATTTGGTCCATGGGACTCACCCAGCCTTGGGAAGCACTAATTGCTCTAGGCCTCTACCATAAGGCAGCCTCTTGGGTTTGGGACAGGGAGAGAGTACAGACGGGCACACCCAAATTCATGCCCCCTGCAGGAAGATGGACTCTGAAAAGAAGAGGCTAGCCTGAGCATCCTCTGTCCCTTCTCCCAGTGAGAGAAATCTCCCCTCTACCCCTACAGGGTACAGAGGAGACAAGGAACGACCAGAAGGAAACTTCTAACGGGTTCCTCCCAATGGCACTTCCTCCACAGGAGGCCAGGAAAAATGGGATTCCTTCTCAACACCAGCAATATGTTTATTTTTGTCGGTCATGTTTTCTCCCATAACATTATGCACAGCTACCCGAGTGTGCCCTCGCTGACTTATTCTGAGACTTCCCTTGAGGTTGGGTACAAAGGAGTCTGGAAAGTAAGGCACCAAAATATCAGGAGACTTGCTCAAAGTCACACAGCAAGCTGGTGACACAGCTGGAACCAGGGTCCAAGTATCCTGCCCCACTTTCTGGAAAATTTCTCTCCCCTTGGCTGCCTTTCTGTAGAGCTTCCTGGTCTGACCAAGCAGTTGTACACTAACTAGCGACCGCCTGGAGGACTTGGGACAGCTCCCGAGACTTTTGCTGCATTTAGATCAGTGTCCCAGCAGTGAGCAACATCTCGGAGGGTAAGGGTGTACATGCAAGCTTAGAAATTGGCTGGTAGCCTGGAGAATTAACCAGTCAAGGAACAATTTTAATCATCTTCTGGGTGCCAGGCTGGTACTGGGATAAAGTGGTAAGAAAACATTCTAGCTGAAAGCTATCATAGCCTAGTCGGAAAGACAGACAAAAAGGCTCAAGTGCAATGATAGCCACGTACAAGGCTGCTGAATAGGGCAGGGGACAGGCTTTTGGCACAGAAAGCTCACAGGGGTGGAAAGTATGTTGCCTTCTGATAATTGCAAGTCACTAAGAATGGCTGGACCACCAGATACTAGTGAGTATGGTGGGACGAATGGAAAGGAAAGAATTCTCCTAGGACACAGTGCAAGTTGGTGTTGCGACTATTTAGTCAAATTATCAGAGGCCCCTCAAGGTGATGAGGTCATCACAGGTGTCTCTAGGGGCACCTGTCACTTGAACCAAAAAAAAAACAACAACCTAGAAACCATCCATTTAGAAATGATTCCTTCAAATCTCGTTTCAGCTGTTCCAATTCCTGTGAAGTACAACTGCCAACATCAATGCAGGCTCTTTGATAGGATCGATTCCCTACCAAATACTTTCCTTTTACGTGGACGTAGCTATGCACTCGGGGATGAACTTGCGCTTTCTTCAGAGGGACTCTTCTCTTTGCATTTTCAACATCTGCAGTCAGGCCTGGTGTGTAGCTCAATCCTTTCCAAAGTATGTGGGTGGAAGTTGGAAGTAAATTCAAATAGACTTGACACATGTGCGTGTGGGCCACTGAACGGTTTGAACTGGAATCTGTGTAGCCTCATTCTTGGTCTCCGCTTCTGGTTTAAACCCTTTGAAATGACTTTTTACACTTCAAAAATTTGAAGCCACTAATCCTTTATCTCCAAAGTTGTATCTCCCAGAGCCTCACAGAAGCAGCAGGTACCAGACCTGCTGCACCTACCCCTCCGTCTCTGCCAACCCTGCTAAGCAGCCAGGAGACCCCTTCACTGACTCCCCCCACCCCAGACTCCTTGGAAGACACAATAAAAAACACTGATCGCTGAGCTGGTTTGAGAGCCCCTTCGGTTCCCACAGGAGGGCAGGGCCTCTATGTAATGATCCCCTTGGCGCCTCATTTTTGTCCCATCAGCGGGTGTGCAGATGAGCGCCCAGCCACCACAGCTCACTCCCAGTCTCCCAGCTCCTCTAGTAAAAGCACCAGCTCTGGCCCCCAGCAGGGCCGCGGACAATCCAGCTCCAACCATCAGAATAGATGGAACTACGGGATCCTGCTCGCCTGAGATTCCCAAGCCTTAGTCAAGGGCACATTTATTGTAAAAATAGCAAATGCCACACAACTCCTGGAACTAACCGTTCCCCGTAGAATGTAGTTTCCAGGGCAGCTCACTGCCTTGAGCATTTTCTCCTGGATATATTCCAGTTTGCTGGAGTCTAAGAAAAAGAAAAATTTAAGAATGCATTTTAATTGTCCATTACTGGAGGGCAGAATTATAAGGTCCCTGATTGATTGACTGATAGATTGATCGATTGATGGGAGAGGCGTGGAAGACAAAATATTTAATGATGGCTCACAATGTATTTTATGTATATTACAACTTCTAATCTTTATGTATCAGGTAGGACAAGGTTAGACCACCAGTAAGAAAAATAATCTTTCTCTGTAGATTTCTCTCTTGTAGAAAAAAAAATAAACAACAAAACAGAAAAACCATATTCAGGCCTGGGTGTCTTCTTGGATTCATTAGGTATCAAGTACCTTCCAGCTTACGATCCTGTCTTCCCCAGGGTGTAGTCTTCGCGCTTGTGGTCTGAGGAAGCATTTCTTTTCAGATGTCAATGTTGAAGAAGAGAAAGAAAAAGGAAGTGGAGCAAAGAGAAGGTGCCAGCTCTCTCTTAAGGACGGTTCTTAGACACTCACACAACCCTTCTCTAATATCCTTTTGGTCAGAGCTTTGTCACACAACCATACCTAACTGCAAAGAGCCTGGGAAATTTATTCTTTGTCTGATGGCCATTGGCTCAGCAGAAATTTATTTTACTCTGGAAGAAGGGAACAATAATATTTACGGACAATCAGCAGTGTCTACCATACCTTACAACAAACTCCATGAAGCAAGTATTATTAAACTCATCAAACAAATGGGGAAACTGAGGCTCAAGAAATTTAAGAAACCTGCCTGAGGTCATACATCTAGAATGTGCTAATAGCCACTACCTAAAATGGAAATTTTTATACCAAAGTCTTTTATTTCCTCAATATGTACCCAAATAAGAGTAAAATTTATTTATGTAAAAAGTTGTCAGATTTTTCAATAGTTGTATCATATACTTGGTTTTCAGTATGTTTATGGTGAACTGAAGTATGTCCCCTTTCTCTCATATTTCTCTTGCCACTGCCAGCAGCCTCGTACAAATCACATCACCTATTTATTGCCATCGCACACTAGTTAGATTCTCTGCTCTTCTCTTGTTCCCCTCCAATTTAGTCCCCACACAGCAGAAAGAGTGTGCTTTTAAACATTCAAGTCTAATAATTTTATTTCACTGCTTAAAGACCTTTAAAAACTTCTCATTGCTCTTTGGATAAAGACCAACACCATTAATGAGGTCTGCAGGCCTCACGTGGTCTGGCCCCACTTACCGCCCCCACCCCCACCCCCAGCTTGCTCTCTCATGAGCCTCCTCCTATACTACTCTGTACTTCTGTGGACGCCGTGTTGCTCCTACCTCCAGGCCTTAACCATGCTGTTCCCTCTGTCCTGAGTCTCTTCTCCTATATCTTTGTCTCCTTGACACTCCATGCTAGATGAAGTCTTTCTAGTGTATGCTCAAAGCACCCCATGTTTCTGGACTGTCAATCCAGTTTGTAACTACATATATGTTTTCATATAATTTTTTTCCTACTTCTTCTGCCAGTCTGTAAGCTCTCTGAAGAAAGAGCTATTTTCCTCACCATGGCATCTCCAACATCTGGCAAATAAATGTTTGTTGAAGGAAAAAAAGGTTGAATTTATTTATAACTTCCAATTTTCAATTAATTTTAACTGAAATGTGAACATTACATTTACCCATTCACCCACTCAGCTTTTTACTGAAGATCTGTTATGCTCTAGACATTGTTCTAAGCTTTAGAAGTAATGCAGTGAACAAGACCAACAATGTTCCTGCCTTCACAGAGATTGCAGTCTTATGGGAAGATAAAGAAGGATAGGTGGACAGACAAGCAGATGGATAGATGGGAGGCAGGGATAAAGGGAAGCAAAGGAAGAAAAAAATGAGAGGGAGAAAATGAAAAATATGAGACTTTGTTAAGTTCTATGAAGAAAAGTAAAGCAAGATAAGGCAGGAAAGTGGTGGTGTGGGGGTAGGATATACCAGGGATGCCGAAAAAATGTATACACATGACTTGTATTCATCTTTTGTTATCAGTATATTGACTATTACAATTTTAATACAGTTTTTTCCTTGCTTAAAATGTGTATACACTTTTTTGGCACCCTTTGTATGTAGGCAGGCTAGCCAGGGCAGGCTTCCCTAAGAAGATGGTATTTGAACAAAACTGACTGATGTTAAAGGGAAATCATGTAAAGATCTGAAAAAGGACATTCTAGAGACACAGCAGGACATGGAGAAAGGCCCTGAGGTGAGAACAGCGTTGTGGCTAGAACAGAGAATTCAATACTGAAGTGGAGCATTTCGACCCACTAAGATAAACATAAAGTCTTCATTCTCCCAACAGTAGAATAATTTTCAGGTTTATGTCCTCTATAGGTTTGGTAAATATGGCAGGAACAATGAATGATACAGCATGGTGACCCATCATTTTAATCTACCTCCAAGGTCACTCCCAATTAAAACAATAGTGTGTGTTCAAATCAACAACTTTTCCTACAAAATGTTTAGCGAAGAACAACCAATTCAAAACTCTTTCTTCCAGAAATAAAGATGGGATACTTCCCAATTTATTTTATGAAGCTGGTAGTACCCTGATACAAAGACAGCACAAGAAAGGAAAACTATAGACAACTCATGAATATAAATGCAAAAATCTTTTTAAAATATTAGCAAATAGAATTCAGCAATATATAACAAGATTTATATGCCTCCATTAAATGGGATTCATGCCAGCCTGGCTCAATATGCAAGAATCAAAGTAACCCATGATACTAACAGGCTAAAAAAGAAAAATTGTGTAATCATATCAATAGGTGCAGGAAAAGCAGTTGACAAACCTCAGCACCCATTCATAATTAAAAATACTCAGAAAAATAGGAATAAAGGGGAATGTGCCCAACTCGAGAATCTACAAAAAAACCTAAAGCTAACATTTCACTTAACGGGGAATGACCATATGTTTTCCCTGTACGATCAGGAAACAAAGGCCAGTGTGTTCATTCTGATCAACTGTATTTCTGCAGACTGACAATGAACATGTATTCTCCATGATGAAAAATAAAATACTATTTACAATTGCTAGAAAAATGGAAATACTTAGGTGTAAATCTAAGAAAACCAGTACAGGATTTGTATAGTAAAAACTGCAAAATGCTGATGACAGAAATAAAAAACTAATATTTAAAGAAATGGAGAGATGTGCCATGTTCATGAATTGTAATACTCAATATAGTAAAGATGTTAATTCTCCCCAAAGCCCATATACAGGTTTTACACAATCCCTATTAAGATTCCAGCAAGAGTATTCTGTACGTATAGATAAGATTTTTCTCAAACATATGAGTATATAGAAAGGCAAGGGAACTAGAATAGCAGAAACAATTTTGAAAAATAAGAATAGAGGGGAGGAATCAGTTCATCCAATTTCAAGATTTATTATATAGCTACAGTAATCAAGACTGTGTGGTAATAATGGAAGGAAAGACACATAGATAAATGGAACAAAATAAAGAACCCAGAAATAGACCCACAAATATACCCAACCACTGTTTGACAAAGGCGCAAAAGCAATGTACAATAATAGAGGAAAGATAACACTTTCAAAAAATTGAGGAAATAAAATAAAAAACCTCCACCTAAACTTCACACCTTATATAAAACTCAAATCAAAATGGGTCACAGACTCAAATGTAAAACATAAAATACAAAACTAAAAAACATTTAGAAAAAAACATAGGAAAAAAACCTTCCAGCTGCGCAGAGACCTTAGGCTTGACATCAAAGCAGAATCCAAAAATCCATAAAATAAAATATTGATAAATTGGACTTCATCAAAATTAAACATTATTTTTGTTCTATGAAAGACCTTTTAAGAGGATGAAAAGACGAGCTGCCAACTTGAAGAAAATATTTGCAATCACATACCTGACAAAGGATTAGTATCTAGAATACATATATATATATATATATATATATATATATATATATATATATATATATATATATATATATATATATATATATATANTATATATATATATATATATAAAATCTCTCAAAACACAACAGTAAAAATAAAATCTAATTAGAAAATGAACAAAAACATGAACAGACAATTCACAAAAGAAAATAATGGCAAATAAACACATGAGTTTTTATGTTCAATATCGTTAGTCCTTAAGAAAGTGTAAAGTTAAACTGTAATGAGATACAACTATGTACTTAGCAGAATGTCTAAAATTTAAAAAAAGAAAGAAAAGAAGAAAGAAAGAAAGAAGAAAGGAAGAAAGGAAAGAAAAGAAGGAAGGAAGGAAGGAAGGAAGGAAGGAAGGAAGGAAGGAAGGAAGGAAGGAAGAGTGACAACAACAAATGCTGGTGAGGATGCAAAGAAAACAGATAATTCATACATTGCTGGCAAGAATGTAAAATGGGACGGCCATTCTGGAAAATAGTTAGCAGTGTCTTAAATACTAATTATGCAGCTATCATATCATTCAGCAGTTGCGTTCTTGGGCCTGTATCCCAGGAAAATGAAAACTTAGGATTGCACAAAAACCTATACACACATTTATATAACAGCCTTATTTATAATAGCCAGAACCTGGAAACAACCCAGATGTCCTCAATGGGTGACTGGTTAAACAAACGGTGGTTAAGTCTATACTATAGAATACTACTTAGCCATAAAAAGGAGTAGACTAACAATATATGCAACAACTTGGACAAATCTCTAGAGAATTATGCTGAGTGGTGTGGGGGGGAGGGGGGGAGCCAATCCCAAAAGGTTACATACTGTATGGTTTCATTTCTAGCTCATCTTGAAATTATAAAATTGTAGAAATGCAGAACAGATAAGAGGTTGTCAGGGGTTAAGGATGGCGAAGAAAGAGCAGGAAAGAAGTAGGTGTGGCTATGAAGAAGCAACAGGAGGAATCTTGTGAGGATGGAAATGTGCTGTATCTTGATTTTATCAATGTCAATATCCTTGCTATGTATTTTTTTATTTTTACTATATTTTACTGTAGTTTTACTATAGTTTTAGAAGATGTTCTCATTGGGAAAAACTGAATAAAGTGCACATAGAAACTCCCTGTATAATTTCTTAGAAATGGATGTGAATCTCCAATTACCTCAAAATTAAATGCTTAGTAAAAAAAAACAGTTTAAAAATGAAGTTTATGTTCCAAGCAATAACTCTTTTTCTGTGTAGGTTTGACCATTGTAACATGCTTAGCAACTCCCTCACTCTAACATCATCAAATATTCATCTATATTTTCTTCCTTTTAATAGGTTAAATTTTTATTTTTATTTTGACATTTATTTTGGTGTATGCTATAAACAAGGCTCTAACTTGATTTTTTCCAAAACTAACTTTTTGTTAATCCATCCATTCTTCACTGGTTTATGATGTTTCCTTTATCATACACCAGGGACAGTTTTCTTAGCCATTCTTACATTTTATTTTTTTAGATGGACACACAGAATCTTCTTGCAAAGGCCAAAAAAGACATTCTTCATGGTTTTGTTAGGAACCATTAAACATATAATTATTATGAAAGAATTAACATATTTACAATGTTTGAACTTCCCATGCAGAAATGCAGTTCCCCATTTAGTCTACCACTCCGCAGTGTTCTATAATTTCTTCTTCTAGGTCCATTTATTTCTTCCTAGAATTATTCCTAGGTTTTGTTGCTCCTGTGACTGCAGTCTTTGTTCCCATGCAGAGGGGGTGGATGTCCAATTTTTTAGTTTTATAGAATCCATGTTTCTAAAGCAGACACTAAACAGGGTGGGGTGGGTGGAAGAACAAGTCTTTCTACCTTCATTTAGGCAATCATTTATAGATTATTGATTGCCATTTTCATCAGCCTTGAATTTAGTAAAAACTACACCCTGATATTATTACTAACATGGTAGGCAGTCCTCATTTCAGTTTTCTTCTTTTCTGTGTCTTCATAGGTGTTCAAGTAAGAATTTGTAAGAGGCAACATGGACACTCACCAAATGTCACTACGTACTACATTTTTTGTTCTTCCATTTTGAGCACAGTTTTCAAACAGGTCCTGGCCATCCAAGAGTACTTTCATATGATGTGCATTTTGCCATATTATCCATTGTGATATCTTGACAGAATTGGCTAATGTTTTCCTAAAACCAAGAAACACTAGGTCTATGTTATTCCCCCAATCCCACAGCTCAGTAAAATATTTTCACAAAAGACGATGAGGTTAGTTTGGCATGATTTACCCCTGGTGACTCCACATCTTCTAGCAGTCAACACATTCCTTTCAAAGTGCTCATAAGACAGCTGCTTAAAATTCATTCTATAATTTGACCAAACGTTGACCAAAGTTATTAGTCCGTAGTTTCTGGAATCCAACCCTTTTTAAAACTGTGACATTTAGTTATCATCAGTTTTCCAGCTCCTCTCTTGTTGTACGTGATTAAAAAAAAAAAAGTTACCAGTAGTGAGTCCCTGATTACATACTTAAATTCCTCCAGCATCCCAGGAGGAATCTTGGCTACACCTGAAGACATGAACTCATGACATGAATTAAGGCTTGCTTTTCCAGTCCTTTTGGGTTGCAAGTCCTTTATTATACAGATTGTGTTACTCTGCTACAATTCGGAGACTCAAGAGAGAACCAGCAGCTGTGGGAATGTTCTTGTCCTTACCAGGAAAATTGTTTTAAACCAGCACAGAAAGAAAAATGCAGCCATTATAATAACTATTTTTGGTGTCAGATGGGTACCAGACTTATCCAGGTGATCACTTCGTAAGGTGTCTAAAGGTCGCCATTATGTTGTACCCCTGAAACGAACATAATCTTGTATATAAACTGTAATTGAAAAATTTTTTTAATTTAGAAATAAAAGCAAAGTTCGTCCTGACTTGTGACCAACAACAACATCCAGATCTGATCTGGGTGCTTTTCCTGTTTTCTCAATTTCAGAATTTTGTTACATGCCTGTTTCCTCTCATTGAAAACCCTATGCACATGCCTGCATACCCATTTCGAATATCCAACTCGAACTTCCGGACTTGTATCTCATCCCTAATGCTTGAATTGGAACTGTCATTAAGACCTTAGGACATACACCCCTGTCATTTCTGGATGAACATCCCAGAGTCAGCTCTTGCGTCTCTATGTCATGCCACCTTCCAGCCTGCCCTGCCCTTGCTGCCAGGACTGGCTCCACTGTACTTTCTCACCAGGAAATCACACACATTATGTGCCAGTGTCTCAGGCGTCTTCTCCCAGGACCCATTGGTATCATCATGAATTTGTCAAACTAACATGTACTGCAGCACCAGCTACTGACCCCATAGCCAAAGTACCTGCTCTCTGGGGACATACCGCATCCCATGACCGAGGCATATAAAGCATACCACACCCCACCCCACCTTCTCCCTGATCAATTCAGTTCTTGTCAGAAGACCCTGCATGGCTTCTTTGCACCCACCATGAACTGGACCTTGCCACATGTAGATAATTAATAGAAGTTTACTGAATGATTTAAGTAACAGTGATCTATCTGCATTCACTTTGGGGTAGGCTCTGTATGTTTTATAGCTGCCTATTTTCACAGAGCAGAGGTGTCCTTCCAAAGCCAAGGTCTTCTTCGCTGAAGCACAGGAGACCCATTACAGTCCCATTCCTGATCTGTGCTGAGACTCAGCCCTTTCTCCCACGGTCCCCATGCAAATACACAAGCCCTTAAACTGGATGTAATTCAGACTGGGAGCATTCTAGGCAATGTCAGGGTCCCTTGGCTCAGGGTACATTATCCTAGTGCCAGGACCTGTGTGAGCCCCGTGACGGCTCCCACTCAGAGGTCACACCGCTGCTCTGGCAGGAGACTCCAGATGTCATGCAGGATATTTACCTGCTGTGGGTTCAAATGATGACAACCAGAAATAAGCCATCTTCCAGGTTCCATGTGAAAGAAAACACAGGAGTTGAGATGCTCCTATCCAACCCCAAAGGATTGCTAAGCTCTGATGCACAGAACATATGTTGCATTCCGACATATCACGCTTCCTGTGGGGACCAGAATATCCCTTGATTTATGAGCATCTCCACCCATTCTCCCACCTCACCCACAGCTCAGTCAACTGTTCCAAGTAAATGTAGGAGCTATGGTTAATCAGTAGGATGTTATTGTCATTACTTGTCAACCTTTATTTGCCAATAAGGATTTGCGTGGTATAAAGAATTAACTTGTTTTGAACTAAAATAATTTTATGACATCTATATCAGAAGTGTATGAAAGACAATTTCTTATCATACTGATTATTCACATACTGAATTTTAACCTAATGTATGGTAGCAAAAGATATTCAGAAATAGTACACAGCTGCCCTCTTGTGTCACTTTCATATAATTAAATCTATTAGTGCTTAACTACCGGTGATTCAATTAGCTATGCATTTTTAAAGGTTACCATGTACCATTACGCTTCTGCTTCTGAAACTAATATCCTAAATGGCAATTTACAAAGCACACTATGTAAAAAATATACCAGATCTCTCTATCAATGGAATCATAACTTATTGGCATACACGTCTAAATATTTAAAAGGTAATATAATTTACTCTGTTCAAATACCCAAACATTGAAACGGGCTTTTGTATCATCTCATTCTACTCAATTAGTGCTAATTAATATTTAATCTGTTCTTACTAAGTGCATGGATTTGCACACATCCTTTGCTACTGGCCACTCAGTGGCCCCAGAAAAGATGAAATGGAAGCAAATTCTCTTTTGTAACAATTGACAAGGGCATCCCCCAGAGAGGGCCATTGTGATCTCTGTTCCCATTTATTAAGCACCTACTATGAGCAAATTCCTGTGCTAAGGTCGTTACAAACAGAATCTAGAGAACATGCACAAAAGGGAAACCTTATTTCCAATGAACAAAGTAAACCAGCACAGAAGTTAGGCAGCACCTCCCAAGAATTCTTGGGAGGTAAAAATTCTTGGGTAATGCTGGTTCCATTCTTTAGGCCCTAACTCTGCCAACCAAGATGCAGCTCTTTTCTTCAGTATCCCTCCACCATAATCTCTATGAGTTCAAGGTCAGCCAGCCATTCAGCATCCTGGAAACAACCCGATTCAAGTGAGAGGATTCTTAGAGAAAGAACATGAGTTTATCATCAGTGTTGACACAAATGGATGTTCTGTTTCTTTATTAATTTGCTGTGTTTCCTTATTAAGTACTATGTGGTCCTAGGTCTGTATAGCACTTCTTTGTATTAGGGAAGGATGGATGTAAATAGTTGAAAACAAACCACATGGTTTTGGGGAAATTAGGAACTGCACTTTTGCACTGGTTCACACTAGCTGACAGTTACACACAGTAACCAGGTCGAGACACAGTAGTGATGCAAAAGGACCCACCATTGTTCAGTCTTAATCCCTCCCCTCCTGGGAGCTGGAGCTTCCAGAAGAACTTAGGACAAAGAGATAGAAACAAAATGTAATGAAGAAAATATAAGCTGAGATGCAACATCCTGCGACCATAAACAGGTATACGTGGAGGTGCAAATTAATATATAAACCCAACTCTGGAGAGGCCGTGGAGGTGGCAAAAGGGTGAGGAATACCAGGAAGCGGGGAGACTGCACCTCCATGTTGTGTTAATCTGTAAACCCAGCTCTTCCAGTTCAGCAGGCGGTGGGCTCCAGGCTGGGCGTACAATGAAACTGATCCTGATACATGGGCTCCAACCTGATAGCACAGGAGAGGTGCCCGCAGGTGGGAGATGTCTGGGAAACCATCCTTCCATAGAGTGTAATTTAGCAATGGTGATGTGGGGTGTCTAGCAGTGAATTGTTTGACTCAAGATCACTGCCAAGGGTTGGAGTCAGAGAAGGAGAGACCCAGGGGCACGGCCTCGCTGCAGAGCCAAGCTCCCTGAGGCAATGAGGTACAACCGGGAAACCAGGAGGGTTGAAATCTTAAGTCCTGGGCTCCCGTCCTAGCTCTGTAACTAACTTGCTGTGTGACTACAGGCCAGTCTCCTCAACTTCATGGCTCCTAGTTTCCTCATCTTTCAGATGTCTTCCTTGGTCACTCAGACAGTCCCGTCACTCTTAAAGCTCTCTAAACTCAAGCCCTTCCATGCTGTACCTCATTGTGTGTGTCTACCCACAAGTACTGACTTTTGGGGCTGAACTGTGTCAACCCCCCTCCAAAACAAAAATATTTATATGGTAAAGTCCTAACCCCCAGTATCTTAGAATGTGACTTTATTTGGAGATAGTGTCTTGAAAGAGGTAATTAAGTTAAAATGAGGTCATAAGGATGGCCCCTACTCTACTACAACGGGTGTTATTATAAGAAGAGGAAGTTTAGACACAGATGGTACAGAGGGAAGGCAATGTGAAGACAATGTAGGAAGATGGTTACCTACAAGCCAGGTGAGAAGCCTCAGAAGAAACCAGTTCTGCTCACACCTGGAGGTCGGCAAGCCTCCAGAACTGCGAGGAAATTAACTTCTATTGTTGAAACCACCAGTCTTGTGGTGCTTTGTTACGGCCGGCCGCCTGAGCAAACGGATACAATTTCAAACTCTTTTCCTTCTCATCCATCCTCTTTTACACTTGGTTCCCTCTCTCCTCTCTGCATCTGCCTTTCTATTTATACTTCCTCTCATTCAGCAATCTTCAACACTTAAGGGCACAGGGTCCACTATACTCTCCCCCTTCTCTCTTGCAAAATTCTCTCCCTCCTTGTCTCCCTCCCTCCCTCCTTCCCTCTCTCTTTCTGTTCTGTGCATTGTCTGTTAGGTTCTAACACACAGCAATTGTATATATAAAAAAAAATGATGGCATTAACATGTACCAGACATAAAGCAGTTTCTGTAACTAAAAGGGGTACTTACAAAAATTAAAACAAACAATGGCATTCAATGTCAGAATTGAATTGATGAAACAGACAAATAAACTGTTGCTGGGAATATAAATGAGTAGAAACTTTCCGGAGGGTAATTTGGCTAGATACATCAAAAGATTTAAAAAAAAATCATATCCAAATGTGGAATATCCCAGGGAACAATATGGAAAACCTGAAAGTTGGGGGGAAGGGGAAAATGAATTGCAAATGGCCAATAAGTATGTGAGGAAAATGTTAAACCTCATTAGCAATCACAGAAATGAAAAGCTATAAAAAAAGAACAACCTACTAAGGGTAGGTATCTAAATTGGTACATCCTGCTGAGTGACAAATTAGCAATATTTATTAAAAGGCTTAAAATTAAATCTTCCTTTTGTCCCCGGAAATTTCATTTTAAGGAATTTAACAAGGAAATACTAATGGAAATAATAATAATAAATAAATATAATAAATAACAATATAATAATAAAAATACTCATTACATCATTTTATAAGGGAAGCAATCTCAATGTCAGATAAGAGGGTTAAATAAATAATATATTGGAATGATGGAATATTTTCAAACAATTATTTAGTAAAAGAAATTTTCATTATATAATATTAAATGGAGAAAAGTACATAAAAGTGTCTATAAGACAATTATTAACAATATATGCATACGTATAAATACCCTGCAAGGATCTGCATCAACACCAATAATTTCTGAGAGTTTATGAGTTATATTTTCTTCTCTGTACTCTTCTGAATGTTTTATAGTTAGGATGGATGATTTTTCAAAGCATAAAACCAATGTTTTTTACAAACAGGTAAGAGAAGGGATAAGCTAGAAAGGGAAGCAAGGAGGAAACAGCAGTGCACACATCGGGGAGGGTCAGTGATGTCGTAACAGGCCACAGGTTATCTTACAGTCCAAGTCTGCATCTTGCTGGCATCACAAGTGGGGCATACATGAGGTGTTTCAAAAATTCTTGTTGAAAAACAACATTTAAAAACAAACTGGGTAGACATTTAACTACCCAAATGACAAGAGGTTTGAGTCTGGAGCAGACGGCAGCTTAATTCTCCCTATGAAGTCTTCCCAGGAGAAGAAAGGGCTGGACATGGAACAGGAGACCCTGTTGGTATCAGTACTCTGAAGATCCTGTTCTCCTTTTATCTTCATCTGCAGTTGCAGAGTCTTAAAGGAAAGAGATACCGATTTCCTGGCCTGTGATAGGAGAGTCCGGACACCATCATTACTTCTGCTGCTCCTAAGTGTCCCTGCTGTGGTTCACGTGCTCAAAGTCGGGCCACCGCCTGGGATCACTTTCCTCACTCGGTGCTCACAGCCATTACTGGGACATGAAAGGGACCAGAAGGGCAGCTAGATATGTGTTCATTGTCCCCCTCCCCATTTTATGTACTTTGACATCCATGAAGAATACCAGTGTGTGATGGGAGAGGCACAGTGACAGAAGACATGAGGAGCTGGGGTTTGTCCACCCTTCAAATCAGCCACCATTTGATTATGACCAAGTGGCTGGTTTTCTCAGGCCCTGGTCTTCTAATCTATAAAATGAGACAATCACGCCATGCCTTCCTGAAGGCGGGGTTAGACTAAATGTCTCTGCTCCCTTGAAAATGTATGAGTGTAAGGGGAATGTGCATGGAAGGTCAGACAGGTTGCTGGTTGAAACTCATCCACTTCAGAAAGGTGAGGTTACCCAAGTTCAAGAGAACACAATTTCTCTCCTCAGCTCCCCTCAGATTAACATAAATCTCTCAGACATAAAAAAAAAAGAAAAAGAAAAAAAAATCCATATAAAAGCTGGGCATCACACAATCCTACATTCAAAGAATTTATCCCAACTTGCATTCACATGAACTCAATTTTCAGCATTTTCCAGATGTGTTCTGAATTGAGCTTTCCAATAATGGGGCTAAATGACACAATTTCCTGAAGCATTGTTTTGTGGACACCACTATACTGTAAACACATGAAAAGACAAATAAGGCCAACACAGATTCTACTTCCTGATGCTGAAATAATTTTGAATGATCCAATTGCACTTGATGCTAAAACTTTTGAGTTTTTCATCCAAGTTAGACATTGAGAGCTTCGTGTCTGCTCTTGACTCAGCTACTACTGCCTTCCTCCCCGTTCCTGCCAGCGACACCACTGCTCCACAGATAGTCACTCACCTGACATGGTCATCTCTGGGATGAGGATATTTTCTGCTGATAACTCCCATCCACCCCAACCAAGCATAATCTAAATCTTTGATCAGTGCATAAATATAATTAAGTCTGTCAAATTCTTAAGGGTTAGAAATGACAAAACTACAATTTTAGGGCTGCAGGCATGATCAAGTAACTTACAAGATCTGACAATTAAGTTCGCGAAGTTGTTGCAATGATGTTGCTAATCTTTTTAGATATATATTCATTATGAATTTGTACCAACTGGACAAACAGCTAAACAACTTTATTATTTGGAAGTGCTGAAAAGCCTGCGTGAAAAAGTTAATATGACCTGACCTTTTCACCAACAATTCATGGCTCTTGCAGCATGATAACATACCAGCTCACACAGTACTGTCTGTGAGTTTTTAGCCAGAAAAAAATAACTGTATTGGAACACCCTCCCTACTCACCTGATTGGCCCCCAATTACTTCTTTCTTTACCCGAAGATAAAGGAAATATTGAAAGGAAGACATTTTGATGACATTCAGGACATGAAGGGTAATCTGACAACAGCTCTGATAGCCATTCCAGAAAAAGAGTTGCAAAATTGCTTTGAAGGGTGGACTAGGTGCTGGTGTTGGTGCATAGCTTCCCAAGGGGAGTACTTCAGAGGTGACCATAGTGATATTCAACAATGAGATATGTAGCATTTTTTCTAGGGTGCGTTCATGAACTTAACTGTCTGACCTTGTACATCAAGACGAGAAGCCCTATTCAAAGTTCAGAAAATGTTTCAGTTTCCTTCAAATCCCAGACTTTTTAATGATACCAAGAGGCTGGTACAATATATATATATTTTTTTAAGCTGAGCCATCCTGCCACCTGTTGGCAGCTCAGCTCAGGCTGGGACTCGAAACGCTGTTGCTCAGAGCTCGCACTCTTCAGCGAGCTCTTAACCAACTGAGCCACTCAGCTGGCCCTGTAATTATTGTTCTCATACCATAAACATCTTTGATTTGCCTGCATAGAAAATAAATCACCATAAGAACTATCCTCTCCCCCTACTTCCATGTCTTTCGAGACATCAAGCATAGAAAATGGAAAAAAAAATCTGACTGTGTCCATCCTTGGTTTTCCAGCGGGAAGATGACCATAGGCAGAGACAAGCCATGTCACCTGGACCACTGGAGATAGTTCTCAGACACACCTAGAAGGAACCTGCACAGGTGAGTCACAAAAAATGCATTTGTCCCCCAGTCTTTTCAGACACCTCTTCTCCCACCCCACCACCTCACCCCCTAAAATTAATGTAAACAAGTGGGAATATGGTTTGTAAACAAAAAATACTATGTGTTGTTATGATACAGTTAACCCTTGAACAATACGGATTTTAACTGCACGGATCCACTTATACGTAGATTTTTTTCAATAAACATTGGAAAAAAATTTGGAACAATTCAAAAAAACTCACAGAAGAACTGCATAGCCTGGAAATATTTTTTTTAAAAATGAGAAAAAAGTTAAGTATTTATCCATGAATGCATAAAATATATGTATGTATTTCTCTTCCTTATGATTTTAATAACACTTTCTTTTCTCTAGCTTACTTAATTGTAAGAATACAGTATTTAATACATACAACATAAAATGTGTTAATTGACTATGTTATCTGTAAGGCTTCTGGTCAACAGTACACTTTTAGTAGTTAAGTTTCTGGGGAGTCAAAAGTTACACGTGGATTTTCAACTAAGTGGGGAAGTCAGTGTCCCTAACCTGTGTTGTTCAAGGGTTAACTGTAAAAATATGACACTATAGTTGGATCATTGGTGCTACCGTTTTCCTAAAAGTAGCAACATAACAAAAAGTTGTAGGGGTTTAGAAATCACTTTTTGTGGCAGCATCTTGAAAGTCAAAACATTTCTTTCTAAAAGACTGATGTACATAAAGCCAGGAAATATTTGCAAATATCAATGTGTGTTCCCACAACAAGCATTTTATTAGGCATCGATTAGGAGAACCAAATACATCCAAAATATTATCAATGATTAATTTAAATGAGGCAAGTGTACCCAAGATAAAGTGTGCAAACATACTGTCAGGCTTTTAAAGGAGGCAGATGTTCAAATTTCTTGCTAGAATTCTATAAGCAAAGCCACGATTTACCTCAGAGCAAGGACTTATATATAATTACCAACAACTTTTTTGCACTGTGAGTAATCTTTCTCTGTGTTGTCCAGTTAATGTAGCAAGTCTAACTCATATCACATATTAGATGAGAATAACAATCCCCAAATCTGTGAAATCTAAAATGGGAGAGAACAGCATTTTAATCATTTTAATAATGGTTCTGCTGCCGAATGTACAACATAAACTCCAATAAGCACACGTTTTCCAAAAATATTCAGGGAGGAGGTAAGGACACAGGAAAAGCCTACGTAATAACCAATTATCCAAAAAAGGAAATGAAGTATTCCTCATCTGCAAAACTTTGTTTATACAACTAACTCTGCAACCTGCTGGGTCTTTTTTAAAAGGGAGTAAGTTATAATTAGAATAATAAAAGGGTAGTTCATACACATCAATTTATGCACATGCATAAATTCTGTCCACACAGAATGTATTAAAAATCTGAAAACCCTGCCACTGCTACATAAATTTAAATTTGGGAGTGGACTGGAGTACCTGTTACTAGCTGCCATTGACTCAATGCTCCCATGGGTCTTAATGCTTTGGTGGACAGAAACTGTTCTCAGTGCAGATTCAGAACTCAGTTCTAACAGCGGCTCCTCAAAGAAGTCTACACCCTCCCACAAGTTCGCAGATCGCTCCTTCTCAGCTACAAGAACGCAGGGCACACCAGGCTTCCCTTTCATAACATCTCCTAAACTGCAATTAAGCAGTTAATTACCTAAGTCTACATGAGTACACACAAGTATATAGATACATATCCTTAGTTGTTTAATATCAGTCTCCCCCTACTAATATGTAAAAGCTTTATGAGGAAAGTTCCTATGTTCTGTTCCTTGAGTTGCATAAACACTGAGTAAATATATGTTAAATGAATAAATGACCATTTTCACCTTCATTCACCTTCATCAAGAGCTATTACGGAGTAAGCCTGGAAAACTGAGGTATTTCTGAAAGCGTGGCAAAAACAATTCAACTTTTATCCTAGACCACCAGTGCCGATGTCACTCTGTAAGGTAGCCACAGTCACCCCCTTGTTCCTTGCTAAAGTTCTTGTGCAGCCCCCTTCAAGGGCACCTGGGCAGCCTATAGCTCAGTAACCACAGTCCAGTCAGCTGTGACCAGAGTGGGGACATCAGGGGAGATAAAGTTAATTTGTGTCATGGCCTTGGATAGCAACTGTCTGGACAAAGGCAGAAAGTGTGGCTATCCTGGGTCAAGATCCAGAAACTAATTCATTTAACATGCAATCTAATAACTAAATTTAGGATGCACAAAAGTGTGTACAATGATTACTATCATACACATTTTTTTCAGGTAGAATAACCGAAGTTCAGATTTACCTCTTTCTCTATGTATCTCCTCTATTATCCTCTTTCATGTTTGCTACTTTAAAAAAAAAAAAGTGAAAGGTGGCAAAGATCAAATGTCATGGTCTAAATACAAAATCACTAACTGGGTGCTCTGTTCTAATATTGACTTTTCACCCTGCAAACCTATTTTC
The DNA here is from genome assembly GCF_001890085.2 of Hipposideros armiger. NCBI lineage: Eukaryota > Metazoa > Chordata > Mammalia > Chiroptera > Hipposideridae > Hipposideros > Hipposideros armiger. The sequence continues at coordinate 90,214 of NW_017731784.1, forward strand.
TCATTCTATTTTTCATCAGAACCCTGCTGCTCCCAAATACAAGTATAATAGACAAAGGCATGAAAATGTTGCTTCAAACCACAGAAATTAGCTGAAGTTCCCATTTGGACCACATCCAGTTTTCTGCCATCACAAAACTCTTATTCAATCCTGTTTAGGAGAAGCAGATTACATAGAGAAAGGAACAAAACTTTCCTTTTATCTACTTTTTAATTTATTATGTCTGAGTATTTTTGGAAAACGTTATTTTGGTTGACTTCGGGTGGTTATGTATGTCTCAATTACCTATAAAAGTAACTTCACAAATTTTTAAGTTAATAAAATTATAAGCATAGTATATTCAAAACCTAAATTATTTTCATTTAGAAAAAGAAAATCTTGCTAAGTAATTTATTTCTCTGTGGCTTGGGTTCCAAGGAGTAGACTTATTATCATGGAGGGGAAAAAATCTTGGAGGGAGAAAAAGATAGTAAATTCTGCAAACAAACAAATAAATAAATGTTTTGTAATTTGAAATATTGCTATGTTTGATGATTACTATCATACACATGTTCATTTCATACTTTTGGAATAAAAAAAAAGAAAATTCAAGGTTAGAAAGAAGTGTTTATTCTATGAGCAAGTGTCCTAAATGTGTCATCTGCACAGTTTATCAGTTTATAATTAGGAGAACTTATCAAAAGGTGCTTCTACAAAATAATGCAATAGAGCTAAGATTCTGGTGTCAGTAGATTTATATGGGGGTAAAAATAGGGACTAACTCACTTTTTCCAACTATGGGAACATTAGAAAGAAAAGCAATTATGTTCTATAATAAATGAGCCATTCTTAGCTGAGAAATCACAGCATCGTCCTGTTTCATGTACTTAATTTGCGCATTTTCTATTCTTTGCTCCAAGCTGTTTCTTTCATCTGACAAGTTCAAGAAAATTAAAATTGTGCTGTTGAGGACATATGAGGGGTTTAATCTTGAAAGAAGTGAACTACAAAGATATATTATTGTAGTACTTTGATATAAAGTCAGAAAGATACTGAGCTTTAAAAAGCGTAGTCTTGTTGTCCTTTAAAACGAAGTCTATTTTGGGGAGGAAGACACATTTTGAATGACTCAGCAATGCAAGTCGCTGAAGCCAACATACATACCTTCGATGAGATTTGATGTGAGCTGTTACGATAGACCTAACACCTGAATATTATCAATAACCCATGCTCCAAGAAACCAAGGTGAGAATCAACAAGTGGGACCATTTTGTTATATCCTGCATTTATTTAAGCAAACCGAACATGTAGAGATAGGAAATTAAAGCATTATAATGTCTTACAAATACAGAAAGAAGACAGAATAATAATACCCTGGAGACAGTGCATCTGAAAACGCAGTTCTGTCATAGGAGAACATTTGCAGGGACCACACTGATGCCATGGCCAACACATCCATCCATCCTTCTCGTTACATCATTCAAGTACTTTTAATAGATAAATCAGTGATTTGCTTTTAAACGAATAATAATACTCATGATTATGGTAGCCTTGAAGGGTTTGTGAGTGACTATACTATACATATGTGATGCTGAGCTGCATTTGTCATTTCAATGCCACTGTACATTATGCGGAGGGAAATGATGTCTTATTACACAATTACTGTGACATCCACTGAAATGTGAACTAGTTTGCATAGGTTAGTCCTTTGGGCAGCACGATGTTGCTCTAGTCCACCAAGGCTTAAAGATTCACAGTGTAGAGGAAAGAAACATGAATTAAAGCATTTCTACTAAAATATATTTTAATAGCTGGTATTAACAATTTGCATAACAAGGCCAAATTATAGGAATAACATTGTGTTGCTCTGTAAGTCCCTTCATTGGAAAGACATTGTTTCCTTCAAAACCGTAAGCTCTCAAAGCTAGTAAAATCTTGCAAATTCATCATCGACCACAATTCTACATATTTTGAAGCAAACAGAAGCCAAACTGCACAATGACTCAATTTTGCATTTTTATCACAGGTCAAAGACCAACAGTTCCACACCATGCCTATAACACATTTGTTGTTTCTAAATGCTGAGCGTTCATTGTGTGGACACTGAAGAATGACACAGATTTCTCTTTTCCTTTAAGCAAATCTTTCTTAATAGCAACTGGATTACAAAGAAGTATATACTACGCAAACTGGATACCATATATCAAACACAAAAAGCAGTGGAACTCCCATGAATACACTAAAGCAGTATGGACATTTGGGGAGGAAATTTGCCCTGGTGATCCTTCCAGGATTGTGGATTGCAGAAGTTTAAACATCATGGAATGATGGCCACAGAAGCATCATCCAATGTCTTGATTTTTTTGATTATCAATCATTGGCAGCTGCCTGGACAGGACCCTAATGGGCATGGAATATTTCAGAAGGAGACTTTCAGTTTAGCATTCACGTGCAGAACTTTTTACTTAACTAAAGCGTTCTCATCTCCATGTCACATTACCCAAAACAAGCACACTCCAGCCACTTTTGGATTATCAGAAGCAAAGAGCTAAACTATCATGAATGTATGAAGTGAATTTCATCTGTGTCATGAATTCAGTCTCATAACATAATTCTTCTATCTCACAATAGGTGTTTTAGATCTCAAACCTAAAGTTAATGTGTATGCATCTTAACTAGATATACATCCACAAAGAACCTTTCAGAAATAGATGGAAGAAGTCAGTGTTCTCTAAAGTTCTAAACCTTTAGAGGTAAAAGACAAGCAGCTATCACCTTTCATATCTGTCAGGGGCATCACATTTCCCCACCACAAAAATACCAATTGTGTATAATAAAATATTACTATAGAATAGGCAGAAGCTTGCTTGCTTGCTTTTCATTCCAAGACCAAGTGGATAAACCAGGGTAATCAAAAAGGCACCTATTTTTTTAATATATCTATATTATAATTTTGGTATAAACTATAACCACTTCCTATAGGGATGTGTTATTAAAGGATCACACACATTTTCTTTATCTTTTCATTAAAAACATTCCACTGGAGATGGATAAGCCCGGAAAAAAGGATGCATCTCCTGAACTTCCACTGCTTTAGAAAAGTCAACTTCCCGCCCCCTAGAGAGTTGTCAAGCTCAACAGGGAGAGGATAAGGAAAGAAAGACTGGCAAAACTGTGAAAACTGCATCTTCATCTTCAAGCAATGAACCCAGGGGCAAGAGGGGGGCTGCTCTAGTCTCATCCATCTTCATACAAGGTGTTCTTGGGAATTGTGCTTGCAAATTCCTGTGTGGTGTGTGCAGGTGGGGGGAGGCCTGAGAAGAGACTGGGACAGCTGACAACCAGATAAATATTTCAGCCCGGGCTACACTGCGCATGTGTAAACAATAACAAGAAGACACAAAGGCATGGTGTCACCACAGGTTAGAGATAGAAAGCTTTCCCAGAGACCAACAATTAGTAAAAACGTTTACTACAAAAACTTACAACAAAAGCACTATATTCTGTTGCTATGCTTTTCTCCAGAGAGATATGATCCACATACAGTTTTGTTTTGGGAACCCTGCAAACCATATCAAACTGCTCCTTGTGCTTTTATCAGACTGGAAAACACCACAATTTTAGAAAATCAGGTGCATGCTCTCTATAAAGTCTACTTGAACTTGATTTTTAAAACACGTGTGTTTTAAACCCTTCGTTAGCTGTCAGCATTGTGTATGAGATATCTGTTGTGAAATTGAAGGTGGGGAGGGGGCGAGTGGAAAGTGCAGATGTTGTTCAAGGATGTAGTCTTGAAAACGATGCTGTGACAATAGCACTTTGATATTCTACATATATGTTTCCTAGATTTCTGCTGAGATGCTTAATATCCTGACGAGCTTTGGTAACAATGACAAAACTCTCAAGTTAGAGTGTCAGGAGCATGTGACACCTTGTTCTCCCTCGATCTTTCTTGTAAAATAACTGCCCTCTAGTTAAATTCTGATCAGATCTGAATTCCTAAGAGCTGGAAGCAGAAACTTCTTGGTAGGCAAAGCTTCAACTTTTAGAAGAATTATTCCCCAAATAACTATGACTATTACATTCAGTGAATCTGATTTTGAAATCAGTGAATGAGAGAAAACAATGAAACATCAAGCTGCTACTTTATGGTAACTTTCCCCATTATAATCATTTTAAGTTAGTTTCCTTTCAGCTTCCTATAAATGTGCTATTTATCAAAAATTGTACCTGTCCTACATTTAGTCTGCAAATTTAATCAACAACTACTCCTTTTTATAATCACGAGAAGAGGTCTGTCTGGGTGAAACATAAATATTTACTTAAAATATAATAAAATTGAGCAAGCTTATTTCCCTCATTTTAACGCACAGGAACTTCTGCAAGAATACTGCAAGTTCGGCTTGTGTTTGTAGGTGTGTGTACAAGACATTAAAACGGATATGGAGTTTAATCAATTTAATCATGACTGGTCATTTCAATGATAGAAATTTAGTCAAGCTCATTATTTGGAAATCTGTAAAGCCCCTAAAAAAAATCTCTAGCAATTTGCCTGAATTTTTCTTAAATTTTTTTTTAATTTTCAATTACAGTTGACATACTGAATTTTTCTCCTTTCAATTTTATGTCAGTGTCATGTAAATGCAACTTGCATGTAATTAATGTTATTTTATTTACTCTTTTAGCTGGATAGAACGAAATTATGAATTCTCGAAAGTATTTGCTAGCCTTTCAATGGTGTAAATGAATTAACATCTGCCTTTGGACTAGTAAAGATTTCAATAAGAAATATTTTACAGGATATTTTGTTCATTACTTTGAATGTATCATATATGGTAGCTATACCCAAGACCTATACATTTTAATACATTTTTGTAACTTTTTCAGTTTCTTTCCAATTATGAGTCAGATTCTACATAAATGCTACCCTGTTGCAGGCCCCAATAAATGACAATCAGAAAAACAAAGTTGCTGATGGACATTAATCGCTTAGGTGATCTTGACTGTGGACTCCAGGTGAAACTCCATGACCCATCCACAATGGCTGCAGTCATGGCTAGGAAACCAGCAGGGAACTGCAAGGTCACTCCTCTGAAAATCAAAATCTGACCATTTCTTTTTTTAGTGAACAACCTGTTGGGCCTGTACCTAAAATCCCTGATGATATCCCTATCTCACCCCTTGAATGCAATTTTGAAAATAAAAAGCAGAAAGTGGGAAGTCTTTCCTGTGACAGGTGTCAGCGGCTAGGTCTCCATTCCAGAATTGAATATCATTTCCCAGAATAAGAAACTAGATCATCTCTGTTTGTGAAGTTGGTAACTTGTTGTTTGCTGGTTTTCTCCAGCACACTCCATGTCCCACTTTGTCACCGGCTCATGTTAAGTTTTCTTAACTTTTAAATCAACAGAGGCATTAAGTTAATGAAAGCTGTTCAATAAACACCTAAATCACTTATTTACTAGAGTAGACATCTATATCCTAAGGTGTAAATCCTTCAAAACTAGAGTGCAATGCAGCAGGAGAATCTTAAGCAACTTTTCAAAATATGTTTTTCTGATGAGCTGGCAACTAGAGGAAAGGCTTTTTAGGTATCAGCCACACTTTTTGCTGCAGTAACAGGAATGGGCGGTGCAGCTGCTTATGTTACACAAGCTTGAACCTACACGGCATGCAACAGGGTAAAGGCTATTAGGGAAATAATAGAGATGACCTTAAATTGGCCCTTTGCAGAGTAGCTGTGAAGTTATTTGGTCCGGTCATTCTGTGGAGCCAAGCATACACTTGGTTCCATAGAATGTAAATGGGGATAGGTACACATGAGAAATAAATAGAACCACATCAGCCAAGGAAACAAAAACAAAAAAATTTCTTTGTTCAGTAGAAATTTCTAAGTCCCTAAGGCCACCAGTCAATATAATCTTAACCAAACTGTCATTCTGCCACTACTTACATTTATCATATTAGGCATTTTCCACTGGAATTGGAAATTGCCTAATGACTCCAAAGCTAAATGGTTTTTAAATTATTGGCTGTGTTACTGAATTGAGAGAATTGGCTCCTGGTGATTCCAAAGTGACAGCTAAGAAGTTTCAGATACTTCTTACATTTACGTGACAATCAACATTTCTATTAAAGTCTACAAAAATACATTTCCCAGAAGGGTTCAATAGCCAGTCAAAAGAAACCAATAACACAATTAGCAGCACCAGGTCTCCAGACCTAATTATTTTGTTTATAGGAATTCCTGAAAATGCTGTTGTTTTCAGCCCAGAAGTCACTCCTTCTTCCTGGTACCTGGGTGGCTAATTGTCAAAGTAAGGATAGATTATTGGAAAATAACTGCCAAGTTGTCTTAAAAGTATCTTCTATCTTTTAAAAAGATTAGGTTTAGTGTACATTAGAATAAAGCTGAAAGGGCAAGGAGAAACAATTAATTAACAAACTCAATGTAATTTGCTGGAAGCATCCCAGTTTTCCCTGTTCTCTGCACGGTGCCATACATCCAGCCGTCATCGATGGGTTGCACGTTGACGATGTAGTCACCGTCCCTGAAGGAGACCTCATCTTCGTCCTGGGCGCTGTAATCATACATGGCTCGGTAGGTCCTCTGAGAAAGGAAAGACACCACGATGAATACCAACATAGTCACGGCCACAAATGCCAATCACAACAAACCAACTGACACATAAAGTAAACTATTCAGAATGTTTCCAAGTACATTTATTTCTGGAGATCTCTCAACCAGAGCCTAGTGTCCTCCTTATGCTCATCTCAAGTTTACTAGGCTAGCAAAAAGCATAATACTGGGGGGCCAGAACAGGGACAGTGCAAGCCACTAAAGACAATAGCTAGTCCATCAAAAAGTAAGCTTTGAAACAGTAAGGCCCATATCCCCCCAGCCTCAGCTAAACCCAGAGACCTCAGATGACACAGACTGTCCCCTAGTCCACAGTCTTCAGAGAACAAAACCTGTCACAGTGGCAGACAGATCCAAGTCATTGTCAAATCACTGCAACTGGTCCCCTGGCAGAGGCAATGAACTTTTCTTAAACAGATACCAAGAATTTTTGTTTCCTCTTAAAAATGCATAAAACAAATAAATAAAAGGAAAAATCAATAATATATTCATTTTATTGGTTTTTGTATCATAGTGGTAGAAATCTAGCATATAAGCATTCTAAATATTAAGGTACATGTAACTAAATCTTTGTTATAATGAGGAAAATGTTTGCTTCCTGGCTCCAAACTATATTACAAAGCTATATGTCATCAAAACAGTATGGTATGGGCATAAAAACAGATACATAAATCAAAATGAAACAAAATAGAGAGGCCAGAAATAAACCTATGCACATACGGTCAATTAATTTATGACAAAGGAGCCAAGAATATACAATGGGGAAAGGACAATCTCTCCAATAAATGGTGTTGGGAACACTGGACAGCCACATGCAAAAGGATGAAACTGGGCCACTATTTTATGCTATACACAAAAATTAACTCAAAAGGGATTAAAGACTTGAATGTAAGACCTGAAACCATAAGACTCCTAGAAAAAAACACAGGCGGTAAGCTCCTTGACACAGGTAGGTCTTGGAAATGACTGTTTGGATTCGACACCAAAAGCAAAAATAAACAAATAGGACTACATCAAACTAAAAAGCTTCTTCACAGTAAAGGAAACCATCGACAAAATGAAAAGGCAGCCTACCTCATGGGAGAAAATATTTGCAAATCATATATCTGACAACGAGTTAATATCCAAAATATAAATTGACTTTTACTATACTTGTTTTCATTTAAGGCCAAAAGTTTAGCTAATATGTAACATCAGAACATCTCAAAATCAAGTGAATTCATAAACGGAGGAAACTGGCTGAGACACAAGAATTTGAGAGCGAGTAAAGATAACTTTCAAGTGGCGGGGGTAGGGGTCCGGGAGGGCATGTGTTCCCAAGTTCTCCAGCGAAGGCCAGTGACTATGTCAGGAGCTTGGTGAAGGATGAGATGTCACATTTGACTAAATGACCTCAAACACTGCTTCCAAACGTTACATTTAATGAACGAATCAATACTTCAAGATTTCCAGTAGGAGGATTCAAAGACATGTTGGATGTGTCATTTAGATTTTAGTGGTCATTTTGATCAAGGTCAAGATTAACTAGTTAATATGACCAAATATTTGTGCTTTCCAGGGTGAATTTGAAAATAATTGGCTAAACCCATCATGAAGTAACAATCAGGATATTGTACTGGTAGATTCTTTGTGTTTTACTGTTTACATGTTTTCACATCATACCTTCCCTTCTCAATGGGTTATAAGATTTTTGCCCCCTTCAAAAGGGTTATCCTAATAGCAGCACATCATTTATCCTTTATATGAAAATGTACATGTCCACTGATAGGATAAAGAAGACGTGGTGTGTATTTATATATATATATATACATATATATATATACACACACACACACACACATATACATGCATATATATGTATACATACAATGAAATATTACTCAGCCATAAAAAAGAATGAAATTGTGCCACTTGCAACAACACACATGGGCCTAGAGGGTATTATGCTAAGTGAAATAAGTCAGACAGAGAAAGATAAAGACAGTACAATTTTGTTTATATGTGGAATCTAAAAATAAACGAACAAGCAAAACAGAAGCAGACTCACAAAGAACAAATGGATGGCTGTTTTTTGGGGGGTGGGGAATGGACGGGGAATGGATGAAAAAGAAAAAGGGTAATGCGAGGCACACATTTCCAGTTATCAAATAAATAAGTCAAAGGATGTAATGGACAGCACAGGGAATAGAATCAACAATATTGTAATAACTGTGTATGGTGACAGATGGGTATTAGGCTTACTGTGGTAACCACAATGTAAGTTATGAAAAATGTGAAATCACTATGTTGTACCTGAAACTAATAGAATATTGTATATCCATTACACATTCATAAATAGTATTTTAAAATATACAATAAATAAAAATCATTTCAGCGTTGAAAAAAAGAGGAAGTGTTCAATATTCAATTCAATTCTATTCCATATGTATTTACAGTATTTTGGAGATGACACGAGAAGATCAGGGAAGAAGGAATACTTCAAATCGACACTTACTAGGTTTGGGGAATGCTGCATTGACCTCATGGATGACAGGCTGGTCTGGTGCATGTACCCATAGCCTTGGGAATGGCTTTGCTGGTAGGCCCCGGGAAGCACAGGTGCTGCACATCAAACACACACATCAATTCCTTCAAGCAAGTCTCAAAACACCCCTCCCAACCCTTCCAGTGACTTTGTGCTCGGCTAGAAGCTCCTGAAACAAAATGCCATTTTCAGTGTCATGTGAAATTCGGGTAGTGATGTTATAAACAATCTCTAGATTAGTATACATTTCAGTAATTAAGGACCTATAGAGAATCAGTTTAACATGCAGTTAAAAATATATTAGAAACATTGGTATTACTCTATTGCAGATGCGATGGTAAAAGAACACAAATCCAAAAAATAAATTTCCCATAATCCCTTAACAAAATCATGTTTTCACTTAGCTATGTGATCCTCTTAGGCATTTTTTAAAAAACATATTTAAAGGAATTTAATTGGATTGTCAAACCAATGACAGAGGGTACATGCTTTCACTGGATACTTCTCATATAATGGGATGCTCTGACTATTTCAAAACATACACCTGAATGTTACCTGTATGAAGATGGTAAACATGGCATATATTTAGCAATGTGTGTTTGTTTAGTAGTTCCTAATAAGTCTACACCCTTAAAATAAGCTTTCACTTAGAATATATGGATTTTCCATTTAATTTTGGCTGTAAGTCAAGACTAAATCAGTTAGCTGCATATGTTCTAAAAGCCTGAGAAACCAAACCACTTATAGAATTTCGTAAACATTGTCCTTCTACATCAAAAAAATGTAGTATCAAAATAGTATTCACTTAGTTTGTGCTGTTCTCACCACTGATGTTGACATTCAAAAGACATTGTTCCAGTTTTGAAGAACACTGTATTCTAAAGAAACCAACACAGATGCTAGAAGAAGAAAAAAACTCCACAAAATCAGTAGACATATACTTGTGTGTTTCTCTGTAAGTATCTTTAAGTATTGGTAATCAGAAGCATAGGCTTTAAATGAGGATATTCTAGTAGCATATCCTTCATTGTGCTTTGAATTAATTAAATGCTACATTAGTAAACCTTGTATAATACATGTGCTATGAAAATCCATAACAGGTTGCCATTTTTGTTCAACTAGGTCGAGTATATAGAGTAATTGTCATGGGTTGATTTACTCAGGACAGTTTTTATAATAAAAGAATATAGCAGATGTAATTCTTGGATATTACAAATAATTAATGTTTTATAGGTGGCACATTCATTCTAATGATATATGAGAACATCAAACTTTAAAGATTAATCAGAAAATTACAAATCATTACTATGGTCTCCAGTTAATAAAGATGCTAAGTTGAATGGGATTTTTTTTTACTAGTTCTTGAATTAAGTCATATTACAATGTTGTTACAAACTGTGTGATTTGAAGTCTAGATGTGGCATCAAAGAGAAATTGCCAAGATCTTTACTTGGATTTGTAGCACATTATAAAATTAGTAAAACAGTAAACGTCAGGCGACCTGTTAGCTCAGATGGTTAAAGCACAGGCTCATAACACCAAGGTTGCCGGTTCGATTCCCACATGGGCCAAGCAGTCTGCACCTTCCATAACTAGATTGAAGACAACTACTTGACTTGGAGCTGATAGGCCCTGGAAAAACACACTGTTCCCCAATGAAATTTCTCAAACAAACAAACAAACAAACAAAAAACCGTAAACATCAAATACTTCAGAAAAGTAGCACTTTCTAACATTATCAACTCAATTTAAATACTTAATGTCAAGAGAGATGAAGGATATTGTCATATTTCACTCAGGAAGAAAAAATACTGAAATCCCTATAGCTATCTAGGCCCACTTACTTAGCTGAGTAAAAGAGCCTTTTCTATGTATTGGAAACTTGAAGCATTGACCATTTATTCACTCCCTGGACTCTCAGCATATATTTCTTGAGTTCATGTGTGCACGGGACTTACTACATTGCCTGTCACTTAGTAAACCTCTATAAATGTTAACAATTATCATTTTCCACTATCGTTTTCAAATTATCGTTTTCAAAGCATGCCAGGCATAAAAGGAATGACAAGAACAACTGCCCTCCTAGAGCAGTGATGGCCCTAGACATCTGCCCTTTGCCCAATTAAAGAAATGGCTCTGGATACTTACAGCATTTCCAGTTAAACACATTAGTCAATGATTCCAACTGCATATTCCAGATTGGCACTGCTGAACTGGTTTGTATCCATTAAACACATCATTAATTAATTATTAATCTATTTGTAAATATTAAGATAAATAAATAACCCTGAAAACTTACTTAAAATAAAAATTAAACTTTTAATCCTTTGTTACACTATTTAATTATGACCTTTAAATTTTGGTGTACAGAGTTAAGCACAACCATCTTAAAATATTTTGGGGGAAAAATAACAGGAAAAGACACAAAGAAAAATATTTTAAATATGCTGTAATATGTTTACATTTACACAGTTTGTACATCATAATCACAATAAACATTTATTTCTCACCGTTCTTGAGACTGAGAGTCCAAAATTAAGGCATCAGCAGGTTTGATGTCTGGTGAGATCCCACTTCCTGATTCAAATTACTCTGTCTTTACAGGGCAGAAGGGGGTGACGGAGCTCTCTGGGGTCTCTTTTATAAGTGCACTAAATCTCATTCACGGGGGCTCTACCGCCATGGCCTTGTCATCACCCAAAAGCACCCCCCCCAATACCATCACACTGAGGGTTAAGATTTCAACATGTAGGTTCGCAGGTGGGGACACAAGCATTCAGTCTATAGCAACTGGATAATTATAGACATAACACAGAGAAAATAATTTTGGGGGTTTTCTCATAATCTCATTTATTTAAAAATCCCGAATAAGGAGAAAAATCCTCACAAGTTTTCCAATAAAGAATATAGGATGCAATAAAATTACTGGCGTGTTTTCTAATACTTGTTTATTGTTTTATCATTTAATGCATGTCAAAGAACTTTATGAGGTTTTTTTTATGGGAGGGTAGGACACAGAATTCTATTTAGACAATCACAGGGGAATTTCTAAACTGAATGAAGATACAAATATAAAAGAGAAAGTATGATGAAGATGCTGCTGGTTTTCAACAAAATATTAAATAATGAGCTATATCCTAACTAGATCTCATCTGGGCCATGAGCAAGGTGGTTGAGTGGTAATAAAATAGGCTACGATGTGGACCTTTTTGATCAAATAGCTTTTGTACATGCCATCAAGAGTTCCACGTCAGAACCCCAAGTCCCCACGGCATCTGATTCTCTTCACAAACCACAGGTGGGTACTAAGTCCACAACATTTATGCCTAATACAACAACAAGATGCTATTTGCTGGGGGGGGGGAACAGCCATGGTCATTGGTTACACATTGCTTTTCATGCTACAATGGCATAGTTGACTCTTTTAGGGAGGGTGCAGTTCATAGTGGCCCATGCAGGAATCGAACTGGCAACCTTGGTGTTATCAGCACCATGGTCTAACCAACTGAGCTAACCAGTCACCCCTAACAAGATGCTGTTTTTTAATCTGAGAGAATTCCTAGCACTACAGAAAATTATTTTCCTTCCCTGCAGAAAACAGAAACAAGTGAGATTGCCTCCAGGCGTTAGTTTGTTTGTTTTAATGATAAGCTGTGAATAAACAGCTTCCTAAGAAACAGGCTTGCTACATAATAAACCATCAATAAACAGACTTTCACATAAAAATGAAATGATCTACAACTAAGCTAAAACTAACAAGTTTTAAAAACATGCATACTCATCAGTAGGATAGAAAATAAGTGCTTAACCCTCCGTTGGGCACAACTGATCACACAGATTCATTGCACACAAAGATGCCGCTATGAAATACGTCTTTCTGTACTAAGTCACAAACACGACTGGTGATAGGTTATGGTTCAGGGGGAAGATATGGAAGCAATGAGTCACGATACTTAAGTTAACTGTTAGATATTTGAAAATGTGTGTGCAATGAATCTGTTGTGCCCGATGGAGGGTTAAATGTTGGAAATCATAAATAAAAATAAAAGCAGTCATTACTGTTTCATATGTTAAATTTGAGCTCAGCTACGGGCCATGAATGGTGGGAAAGAAAGAGACAGAAAGAACCAGTTACTTGCAGTGGTTTCCACCCTGGCTGCATATGAAATTCACCTGGGATCTTCTAAAATCACGTTCTGTCCAGGTCCCAGACCAATTAAATCAGAATCTTGGGGGTGGGAATGGGAGGGACTGGACACTTTATTATTTATATATCCCAAGTCAATCAAATGGTCAGCCATAGCGATGAACCACTGAGCTACTGTCAGCCTCCTCCTCCCCCACCTGACAAATTTAGGGGCACATGTGGCCCTATTTATGCTATTCCCAAATTTCTTCTCTCCCCCTGAAATGGTGAATGTTTGTGTTGACACCCCCCATTCATCCGTTGAAACCTACCCTTCAACGTGATGGTATTTGGAGGGTGGGGCCTTTGGGAGGTGATGGGTTATTGGGGTGGAGCCCTCATGAGTCTGATGAGTGGCCTTATGAGAATATGTGGGGGAGCTAGCTAGCTCTCTTTGGGTCAGTTGAGGACGACACAAGGAGAAGACAGTCATCAGCAACTGGACGAGGGGCCTCACCTTTGACTTCCAGCCTCCAGAGCTGCGAGGAATACATTTCCATTGTTTATAATCAATGCAGTCTATGGTATTTTTACAGCAGCTGGAACAGGCTAATACATACCCCTGCCTCAGTATTTGTGGAGGAAAATGTCTACACCTGGGACTCAAGAAGCAACCCGGGATTATGAGAAGAAATGTGAGTCCAGAGGAAACCCATTGGAGAATAATTCCGAGGTTGACATGCAACAGTCCTGGTAAGACAGGCACTAGGAGGCCCCACCAAGGGGGAGCTGGCTAATGGAAGCTGACCATACTTCCCAGGGACAGACCAGAGCAAAACCCAGTCACCATCTGAGAGGAAAGGGGGACCGTGTGGCCAAAAAACGCCTCTGAAAATTAAAAAATTATCTCTCAAGCCGATGCTAGGTTCCTAACAATTTCCTCCTTCTAGACTCCCATATCATCTTTGTTTTAATTTTCTAAGTCTTAGATACATTTTATTCCTGTAAGGTATTGCAAACCTCTTTTAAGAAAATGCAATACACATGGAAATATTTAAGTACCTAGGTACATGTGCCCTGTGAAACTTCATGGGAGAAAGGCTTCACATAGGATTCTGCTTCCCAAGGAATACAAGATATGAAGACAATACAATTTAAATGATGTAAATAAAATGCTTACAATGAGGGGGACCAATTAAGATTGCTCAGGACTTTCCCAGTTTTAGCAGAGAAAGTTCTGCTTCCCAGGGCAAATTGGGACAGCTGGTCTCCCTACGTACAACGTGCCAGGTCTTGTGCTTAGCCTGTCACACGCCTTAGTTTGTGGTAACTGTGACCATTTTATTGATGGTAAATCCCCAGTTTTTACAGATGGAGACTAAAGGTTAACAAGGTTCAGTAACTTGGTCTAAAATACCAGAGCTAGATAAGAGCCAGGAATTAAAAGCCAAAAATCTGACTCCAGAGCCCAAACTCTTGACTATACCACATCAAAGTGATCACAGAAATAAGGACAAGACAGTTTAGGATTAATCTCCAAATAACCATTGTGGATTCAGAAACGTGAAGTAATACAATAGTATGGTTTAGAACAGGGGTCGGCAAACTTTTGAGACAGAAGAGTCGCCAGCGGTCAGCAAACTGCGGCTCGTCAACTGTGGCTCTGACGTAAAATTGAAAATGAAAATAAAAATATCATAGTTTCACTTATAAAATTTTTAAAGGATATTATTCACATAATGGTGATTTCACTTGTTTTATAGGTCTTGCAAAACTTCGAGGGACAGGATTGGGTCTTCCAGGGGTCGGTAAACTTTTGAGATGGAACGTACCCAAAGAGCCACATGTGGCTCACGAGCTGCAGTTTGCAGACCCCTGCTCTATAAAGCAGAGAAGCTGTGAGGAGTAATGAGGACTGGATCTGAAGTTGAAGAGTCCACAGTCAACCACTCATTCCTGCTGGTGGGGCAGACAGGAGTGAGAGGGAAGAGAAGGCAAACAAAGGGAGTGTAAATGTGTGGGGACATGTGCGTGTCAGGTTGGTTATTCTCACAGAGGGTGCTCGATTTGTCACTGGCTTTTTCTGCGGTAAGCTTGGGAGTGTAAACCCCATAAGAAGTTTATGTGTGTGTGGTTGATGAGAAGTGCCAGGCCACCTCTGGAAGAAATTATAGTGAGAATAATTCATTCACTTTTGGAAAAGCAAGCTCAAATCATGAAAAGTAGCGTCAGTTCTGAAGCAATGGCTTTTAGATTTCTTTTAAGTGTCAGTTTAGTATGTGATAAGTCTCTGATGTGTGTATGTATGTGTGTATGTGTGTGTGTTTAGATTTCTTTTAAGTGTCATTTTAGTAGTTGATAAGTCTCGTGTGTGTGTGTGTGTGTGTGTGTGTGTGTGTGTGTGTAATCTTTGTTTCTTCTTCTCACTGCCAATGGTATCCTATTTTGCTCAAAGCAATTGTCATTCTGTCACTTTATCCTGTATGAATAATTTCATGTGTGTTCAAATCACATCTCCTAATATGACTTCAACCACTTTCCTACTGAGCAACAGAGACCCCTATGATGATGGCTCCTAACAATTTTCAAAAATCACTCTGTAGAACACTGTCTGAAAATGTTACTTCCCTGAGTCAGCATCAGAATAGTGATAAGCTCTTCTCCCACAGTCATGCTAAGAAGTTAGTTGAAAATACAATTAAATCCAAGAGATTATGTAACCATTTTCTTCCCTAAACTTAAATAATTCTGTTTATAATGCTGCTTTAATCGAACAGAAATTGAATGTTTAAAGATTTCTAATTACCTGTTAACTGTGAAAAGAAGTATATACAGATTATGTACATTTTAGAACTACCCATACACATATATTAATTTTGACCATTTCATTTATATATTTGTCTTAGTTGTCTCAAGTAAGGCCCTTCTAAAATACTGTTTTGGAATTGGGCAGTTCCTAAATATTGAAAAAAAGCCCCACAAAATTAGTTACATTTTAAATCATTGCCCAGAAAAGCAGTATGTTCTGATTTCAAAGCTAACTGGTTTTCTCTAGAAAAATAAGTCAGTGAATGTTCTCTGACAGAATTGAGCTAAGCCATAATATGATTTGAATAGAACTAGAGATTTAAGAATCCCTGATATTTTGCTTCAGAGTAATCTAGCCAATTTCGTCCTACATTTAGACTTGAATTTCAACTTGTGTATTCCTTTTCTCTCAAATTTGTTTCTAATTTTTAGCTGCCTAAGCCAGGGTAAATTCCCCAACCCAGAAATATAACCAAAACCACAAATAAAAACAGGATTGTCACCGAGGGAAAAAGAAATAATTTCTGCCCCAAATTATAAGGGTCTTTAATAATACACAATCCATAGGATATATATCTGTATCTACACACACACACACACACACACACACACACACACACACACACACACACACATGCACGCTATCCCCAGAACAGAACAAAAGAGGAAATAAAGAAATGTACAGTATGGATATACATGTAGTTTCCTGATAAGAATTATATAATTTGGGCAATTCTTTGAGAAGATGAAAACAATAAAGAACTTAAGAATAGCAGGTAGATGGGATGCTATTTCCTCTTTGGTAAACCATATCACCAAGACTGGCTTTTGGATAAAAAATTATGCCATGACTGAAAAATCAGCTTACAGCAAATCTCTATTTTCCTCAGTGAATACAACTGTCAAAAGTGTGCAAATCAATCTCACATGGAAAATTCTTCATTCAAGTACAATGAAAGAAATTCTCATAATGCCATTGTAGAGGATATTCTGTAAATATCTAATTGAATAAATATATATATAATATCTTTTTAAAGACTTAAAACTGGTCTATGCATTTGGTTTTTGTCTGTGTAAATCAATTCAGCTCTCAGGGAGTATCATCAATCCACAAGAAGTTCCCAAATACAGTTTTACATTAGATACCCTTAGTGACAAGCCACACTAAATATCACATATAGACACATCTCATATTGATTACATTTCTAAATAACAAGGTGTATAATTTTTTCAACCAATAGACATATAGAAAACTGACTCAAACCTGATTTGAAGATAGGAAAACCTAGAGAAATGAATGTAAAGGACTATCTGGGTCTCACAGAGCCTAAGCTCCAAGTTCAAGGTGAGTGGCTGGGGCTGGAGAAAAAGGAAGGTATGAAGAGTCACAGTCATGTAGAGAGATGAGCAACTGGTCATTGTGATCAAAGGCACACATTTATAAGAACATTTAGACAGGGTCTAGGTAAGAGCCTAGATTTTGAGAGACAGACTAGTAAACAACAAGTTCAGTACACATGGGTCAGGAATATGGTGAAAGCTAAAGATGAAGAACCAGAATGTCTGAAAAACGTGCCATGGGCAGATCAGGAATATTATGGGGGGGAAGATGAGGCAAGAAGGAGAAGGGAATCTGGCCACAAGAGAAGCAGCATGACGACAAGCCTGGGCAACAGGAGATAATCAACAAACAAAATGCAGAAGCTCAATCCATCAGCCAGCTGCATCAGCGCATGGAAATTTTAAGTAATTCCTGTAAAGTCAGGATCCAATCCCCATGACCTACTATCCTGGGGCTTGAAGCGGGAGGATGTGGGACCCCTGTAAGTTGAGGGAGAGCATGGAAATTAATGACCACAAAAATAAAATTATGACTTAACTGTTTTATATATAAGACAGATATGTAAATATGGAGGTATATTTAGTCTATTATCTGACTTGGACATCAATTTGATCCATAAAAACCAAAAACTACTTTTTCCATTTTCATTGCAATTGTTTAATAATATACAAAACAAGACAGAACACATATTCTCTCCTTTGCATGTACGCCATTTTGCAATTTGTAAAGTTCTTCAAAGTTTTCTCAGTTGATGCATATGCTATAGCCACATTTGTATCTTTCCTGACAATCAAACCTTCTCTTTTTCCCAATCAGCTCAGTTTCACAGGAAATATACTTTTAATGTTTTATTGTTTGCCACTTTAACTGTCAGATGCTTCTCCTTCATACACAGATGAAACCCTTTGAATTAATTTCTGGCAAATCAATGAAAGACACATGTGCAACTTGGAACAGGTGCGATTCATTAGTATTTAATCCTTTCCCCTATTTCACACTCAGAAAAGGAAACATGACGTTTCTTTCATTCCAAGTCTATTGATACTAGACATGTGAGTTTCTCTAAGTACTTTAAATTCAGTCAGAATCCTGAACCTTTTTCTTGGGGGAGCAAAAGAACTAACTAAAAGTTTCCAAATTTTGTTTTGAAATGTTTTAAAATTTGTAAAAATTTCTAAGAATCGTAGAATGTGTGCTTTCTTATAATCATGTAATAGTCTAGTAATTGGATTTTACATTATAAATGAATCATTCATTTTCCTATAGATTAGTTTCATTACAGAGATTTGGTATTTCAATCATCAGTTCTTTAAATCTTCCCAAACTTGAATGAAGATACAAAAAACACCACTTTTTTGACAGATCCTAGCAAACATCTCAAATTCAGATCGGAAATAACACTCAAACACGGAGGGGAAATAACACATCTGAGATTCTCTTGTTAAATGCATTTTCTTTATAGAAATCAGGCTGAGTGAGTTGGATTTTGTTCAGGGGGGCTGAGGATTGCCAATCAATAATCAGAAAACTGAAGTAGTGGCTTCAATAGGAATACTGGCAAGTTTGTTTTAAAAGAAGACCAAGAGTTCAAAATTAGAAGAGTATTTTCTAGTAGGTTGTTTTCAGTTATCTAATTTTAAAACTATGCTCATGATTAAAAAACCAGTAACAAAGAACTTGGAGCAGAATGTCATCTATAAATCATAAAACATTTATCCTCAGCATTAATCTGAAATGAGAATCAACAGAAAAGCTAATGAGAACGCTGGGCAAAACACTGCAGCTTTCTATGTTCTATTCATATTAAAAGAGGCTTTGAAACATTGCTGGTTGGATACATATCACTTTCAAAATATATTAACAGTTTATTATTGTGCCTGAGTTTAGTATTTCTGTTCTCAATTTAATTGCAGATTTAATGGCTACTGTCCTTAGGAACTCAAGGCACATCCTAGTGGTCTTTGCTGAGTCTAGGAAAGTGACTATTTATTCTTGCATTTTGCCTCCTTTCATTTACTGTTTACTCATTGAGTATTCCCTTCCTGTGCTAGGCACTGGAAGGGAAGCTGTCACATTCATTCTGTCTCCATAGAGTTCATGATCTAACAATAAACTATATAGACTACACTGAGATAGAAGCCATAAAAGGTATGAATTTCAAAATTCTGATGGGCACTTCTACTTTTTTGAGTCCCTACTGACAGCAGATGTCATAACCAAAATACACAAAACACTAAGATGAGAAGTATTTACATGAGAACAAAAGTGCTAATGTAAGGATGATTTACTGATTTCTTGGTTATGAAAGGTAATTAGCTGACTCAGGCTTTGTAATAAACACAGGTAACAATGTTACAGTCCAGTGATACATCTTACATTATTCGTTTTTTAAGAAAGGATTACAATAAGAATTATTATTGTTCTGTTACTCTCAAGTCAAATTAGCTTTAAGTAGACATTAATAAAGACTAATTATGCCAAGTTTTAGTGATTTCACACAGGTAGCAAATCTGTTTTATATTTCAGATAAAATTTAATTTGAATATATTTATATATTCAACAATGTTTATTGACTGTCTACTATAATACAGATACTGTTCTAGGTTCTAGTTATAGGAGAATACAACCAGGCAGAAAGATTCTGTTCTAATAGAGTTTATATTCTGGGGTAGACATACAAGGTGTGATCAAACAATACAGTGAATGTTTAAATTTTTAAAAATGTATTACAGTAAAAGACACATTGCCATTAATCCCTCTCAAAATACTCCCCCTCACTTCAAACATACTTATCCCATCATTCTTGCCACTTTCTGAAGCAGTTCTGGAAGTCCTCTTTCATGAGTGTCTTTAGTTGCGCTGTCATGGCTGCCTCGATGTCCTGAATCATTTTGACTTTGGGGAAGAGCCAGAAGTCACATGGTGCCAAATCCGGTGAATGAGGTGGATGAGGACACGCTGTAATGTTTTTATTTCACAGTAATTGCCATATATCAGAAGCGGTGTGTGACATTGAGTGTTGTCATGATGGGGGATGATTTATGGCACACCTTCTCTCAACCGCAGCTCACACCTGATTGACTGTACCGGAACAAGTTGAAACTTGTCACACACTTACTAAGGCTCAATGTGCCACTTCCCATATTGACGATCCCTGCCTTTCCGTTGGATGGCACTTGGCAGCAGCATTCGCCGTATTTTGTGATCACAACGAAAAGGCTCCATGTCACACATCACTCCTGGTATAGCAGTTTCTGTCAAATAGAAACATTACAGTGTGTCCTCATCCACCTTATTCACCAGATCTGAATAAGTCACACTGTGCGACTCTGGTTCTTCCCCAAAGTCAAACGACCATGAAAAGTAAAGGTTTTGAACCATTTCAGGACATCAAGGCAGCCACAGCAGCACAACAAAAGACACTTCCAGAACTGCTTCAGAAAGTGGCAAGAACAATGGGATAGGTTTGCTTAAATTGAGGGGGAGTATTTTGAGGGAGATTAATGGCAATGTGTCTTTTACTGTAATAAGTTTTTTAAACATTCACTGTATTTTTTTTATCACATCTCATAGGCCCTATGCAAATAAACTAATTAATATATAATAAGGGCCAGCCAAGTGGCACGTTGGTTAGGAGTTGGCTTGGGACACCAGCTCTGAGCAACAGGGCCCCGGTTCGGATCCCACATGAGGGCCAGTGATGCTGCGCCCTGTACAGCTAAGATGGTGAACATCAGCTCAACCTGGAGCTGGGCTGCTGTGAGTCGCTGGCGATGGCATAGGCTGCAGTGGGGCTGGCCGGCAGTAGACATGAGCTTTTGTGAGCTGCTGTGAGCCACTGTGAGTAGCCGCCCAATGGCCAACGAGCAACTGCCTCACCCAGGAAGAGCACAATGATCACAATACCAACATGGGCCAGTGAAGCGACATCCTCCACAACTAGAATGAAGAACAAAAGGACAGCAACTTGTCTGTTCCCCTTCCCCGATTCCCCAACGCTATTCCCCTCCCCCAACTCCCCAATAAAATCTAAAAAGAAAAATACATAATAAAATATCAGGTTGTAAAAGGGTTATGAATATATATACCCAGAAGTAGAAGTGCTGGGTCATACTGCAATCCTATTTTTAATTTTCTGAAGCTCTGCCAGTGTTTGGCATAGTTACTGTGCCATTCTACAATACATCCCCACCAATAGTGCATCACCGTTGAAATTTCTCCACATCCTCACCAACACTTACCTTTTGGTTTGGTTGGTTTTTTTGGAAATAGCCATTCTCACAGGTATGATATGATAGTTCATCGTGGTTTTGATCTGCATTTCTCTGATATCAGGGAAGTATCTGTGGTCCCTTGTCCATTGGGGGCTATACACAACAGCCAATGCCAATATGTGAATAGAACCCAAATGACTATTGACTGATGAATGGGTAAAGAAAATGTGGTGTATACATACAGTGGGATATTATTCAGCCTTAAAAAGGAAGAAAATCCTATCATTTGCAACAACAGGGATGAATCTAGAGGACATTATGCTAAGTGAAATAAACCAGTCACGGAAGGACAAATAGTACACGATTCCATATTTAGAGTCGTCAAACTCATAGAGCAGATAATAGAATGATGGTTGTCAGGGGCTGGAGAGGGGGATGGGGAATTGTTGCTCAAAGGGTATAAAGTTTCAGTTATACAAGATGAACAAGTTGTAGAGATCTACTGTAAAACACTGTACCTGTAGATAACAATATACTGTATTGTGCACTTTAAAATATGTTGAGGATAGTTCTCATTTTACATGTTTTTACTACACAGACACACACACACACACACACACACACACAAACACAGGTGGTGGATGTGTTTAGTACCTTGATTGTGGTGATGGTATCACGGTACATGCATATGTTCAAACTCATCAAAATATATACATTAAATATGTGTAATTTTTTGTATATCAATTATGCCTCAATAAAGTTTTAAAAACAGTTAAAAAGAGAAATACAGCAGCGTAAAGGGATAGAGAGTTATGGATGATGTGGGTTGAGTATTTCTACTCGTATGTAGAGTGATCAAGGAAACCCTGTCTGATGACTTGACATTTAATCAGAGGCCTGAAGGAAGTGAGCAAGCCACAAAATCACCTGGGAGAGTGTTCCAGGTAAAGTGACAAGTGGTTGCAAAGGTTCAAGATGGAAGAACGTCTGGTATGCTAAAACAGCCCAGAGACCTGTGTGGCTGGAGCAAGGAGGCTGGTGGGAGATGAAATCAGTGACATGATCAATGGCTGGACTCAGCAACACCATTACAGACTGTAGACCATGGTTTTCAGTCTAAGCGTACCGTATTTCCCCATGTATAAGATGCACCCTTTCTCGAAAAATTTGGGGTCTAAAAACTGGGTGTGTCTTATACAGTGGTCGTATGAACACAAAAACAAGCGTGAAAAAAGTGGGAAATGCAAGTAAAAAAAACCTACAACCATTGTATACGATGCACCCAGTTTTTAGACCCCAAATTTTTCAAAAAAGGGTGCGTCCTATACATGGTCATTGGAAGCCATTAGAGTATTTTCAGCCAAAATGTAATGAGATCAGGTGCAGGCTTGTAAAGGATCAATGGCAGCTGGGTGGAAGCCAGACTGAAGGGGGCAAGAATAGAATTATTGGGAAAAGTCATGACGTATTTTGTCTATGTTTTTCAAAGGTCATTTATTTATATGAAGAACTAAGGTCACTCAATGATATATTGCCTGTTTTGTTTGATAGCCTTTTGCCATCTTTCAGTGAGCTTCATAATTCCTCCTTCATAGAAGGACTTGTCTTTATTTGTGAAAACTGAACAAGGTGCTGATTTACAGCCTCATCTGAATTGAGAGTTATACCACGTAAGGAGTTTTGAAGAGAGAGAAACAAGTGGAAGTCTGACGGCGCAAGGTCAGGCAAGTATGGTGGGTGTGGCAACACATCCCATCCAAGCTCCAATAATTTTTGACAGGTCATCAAACTTGTGCGTGGTCTTGCGTTGTTGCGATGGAACACAACTCCTTTACAATTAACAAGCTCTGGACATTTCCGGGTGATTAATTCATTCAAACTGTCCAATTGCTGACAGTACACATTTGAATTGATTGTTTGGTTCCTTGGTAGGAGCTCGAAAAACACAACAGCTTTAAAATCCCACCACACTGAGAGAGCATAACCTTCCTCTGATGAATGTTTGCTTTCGATGTCGTTTGAGGCGAATCATCATGTCGGGGCCGAGACAATTTGCACGCCACATTGTTGTAAACAATCCACTTCTCATCACTAGTTATCAGTCACTTCAAAAAAGGATCATTTTCCTCACGTTTAATGAGCATATTGCAGATGTTTATACGCACCGTCAAATGAACTTCTTTGAGTTCATGCGGAACCCAAATATTGAACTTGCTTACATATCCCAGCTTCTTCAGGTGGTGATGAACACTTGAATGATGGATGTTCAATGTTTCTGCAATCCCTTATGTCGTGTAATGCGGGTTTAACTCGATCAATGCCTTTATTTTGTTGTCATCAACCTCAGTGGGCCTCCCTGACTGAGGAGCGTCATTGAGATCAAAATCATCAGCATGGAATTTCATGTACCATCGTTGGCACTGACGTTCTTGTACAGCATTGTCACTGTAAACTTTATGCAACTTTTCACAAGCTTGACGTGCATTCTTCCCTTTATGGAAGTCAAACAGTAAAATATGGCAAAAATGCAGAGTTTGGTCTTCCATCTTCAACTTGTTGTAAAATCTCCAAAACTCAACCAAATTGCTAATTTATTTTTTTTAGATTGAAGCTCGAACTGTCGGCAGTCAAATGACATAGGAATAACATAGATGTGAATGACTCTAGTACTTCCAAAAATGAACTAGTGGGCCGGCTGAGTGGCGCGATGGTTAAGAACTGGCTTGGGATGCCAGAGGGCCCCGGTTCGGATCCCACATATGAGGGCCAATGACACTGCCCTCCACAGCTAAGATGCTGAACAACAGCTCAACCTGGAGCTGGGCTGCCATTAGTCGCCGGTGACGGCGTAGGCTGCAGCCCCTTTGGCAGTGGGTTGCCATGGGCTACTGTGTGTAGCCAGCAGCCAGCATGAGCGGCCAGCAGCTGCCATGAGCGGCCATCCAGAAGCCGGCGACTGATCTGCCTTGCCTGGGAAAAGCGCAATGATGGTGCCAGCTCGGGCCAGTGAAGCAACATCCTCCACAACTAGACTAAAGAACAAGGACAGTAACTTGTCTGTTTCCCTTCCCCCCAATTCCCCAATAAAATCTTAAAAAAAAAAATGAACTAGTGCCATTTGTTGCAAACATGCATCATGACTTTTCCGACAACCCAAAACAAAGACCAGAAGCCTATTTCTGCAATCTCAAGCAGATAGGATGGTGATTCGCTTAGGGTGCACTGGAAGTGGTGAGAGAGGCTGGTGATTTGGGACAGATATATTTTGAAGATAGACCCAACAGGCTTACAAATGGATTAGATGTGAAGTATGAGAGGAAGAAAGGTAATTAAAATAATGCCATGGTTTTTGCCTGAGTATTAGGGTGAATGATTGTATCATCAGCTGAAACAGTGAATAAAAACAAGAACAGATGTATGTTTGTTAAGATAGAATATAAGATTCTATTACCAGAGTAAGACTTGAGATGTCTATTAAACATCCAGCCTTTGGCTATTTTGTCTGGAGTCTGGGAGATGTAGGAAGGTGCTTTGATTTTAGTGTTTCTGCTCTTCTAAATAAATGACAAATGTCAACAATAAGACAGGCTGTGAAGCTTGAAATAAAAGTCCACAATGTTGTCTCCACACCATTAGCCCCTTTAGAAAACTCCTAACAAGGCCTCTGGTCACTTGATGCCCAAGGAGTTGATGCTCTTGGTAGAATGTAGTCATCTGGTGCAGGCTGGGTTCTATGACAAGCTTCCAAGGCAAAGAGACTCAACTACCTACCCATCTAGGTAACTGGGCCTCTAAATAGCCTATACATCTCCTACAGGCTAAAGCCCAAGGAGAGTGACCTGAAATTATGTTCGGTTGAACCCTGCCTCTGAAGACACATGGCTCACACTGCCACACTCTGGTTCTGGTCTTTGTCTTCAGCCCATCTCTTAGACACACACAGTCCCTGGGCTTCAGATGTGCCAAAAGGCACCGAGCTTCCAATGTTCTGGGTTCTCTCACATGCTGCTTTTCTGCCTAAAACTTGTCCCATTTCCTGGCTGATTCTAAGCCTAGGCGTGAATTACTCCATCATAATGCTTTCCTGAGCAAAATGGGTTTATGCATCTGGTTCGTCCGTCAGAGTGTGAGTTCTTTGAAGCCAATAACTGTATCTTTTGTTTTTGTGGTCCCAGCATCTCACACATATAGGAGATACTAGATCAATGTTTGGTGAACGAACAGATGCAGTTATGGGAGCCTATAAAACACCAGGACAGGGCCGGCCAAGTGGCTCGTTGGTTAAGACCTGGCTTGGGAGCGAGAGCTCTCAGCAGCAGGGCCACCGGTTTGGATCCCACATGGGCCAGTGATACTTCCCTCTACAGCTAAGTTGGTGAACAACAGCTCAACCTGGAGCTGGGCTGCAGGGAGTCACTGGCGATGATGTAGGCTGCAGCCCCTGCTGCAGTGGGCTTCCGTAAGCTACTGTGAATGGCCAGCAGCCAGCGTGAGCTGCCTTGAGCAGCCGTCCAATGGCCAGCGACCGATCTGCCTCACCCGGGAAGAGTGCAATGATCACAATACCAACATGGGCCAGTGCAGCAACGTTCTCCACAACTAGACTGAAGAACAAAAGGACAGCAACTTGTCTGTTCCCCTTCCCCGATTCCCCAACGCTGTTCCCTCCCCCAATTCCCCAACAAAATCTTTAAAAACAAAAACAAAAACACACCAGGACAATTGGCACCTTACTTATTGTACTGCCCTCTTGGTATGCCTACGGACAATATACTGACAGTTCCAGAAGGCACTGACGCATCTCTTCCAATCTCACCTCTTTTGAGAACATATTAAATGGGATGGAGTGCTATAAGCACAACCCAGCTAGGGCTGTCCCAGGACTCAGAAACGTGTTTTCCATCAGTGAAGGCCGGTCATCCCAATCAGATTCTTTCACAGCAAAATGAAAATGTTCACAAGGCAGAAACACTAGAAATGTCTGTTTGAAAAGTGTATCTGCTTTTCCTTTGCCATCATACTTGTATGCTTTGGAGGAAGACAGAAACACATACCCGAAGCGAAACTGAACACAAGTTCAAAGTGAAAAGGGTAAACAAGGGATGAGGTTGCTGACGTAAAAATGCTAGCAGTACAGAGCACTGGAAGTTAAGGAAAACTGAAGAAATAAAAAGTGGTCCCAGGAGGCAAGTACATGTTGCAGGCAAGTGAACTAAAGCCAAACACAGAGATCAAAGAAAGCCTCGCAGGGAAATAAGCAGAAACCACCAGGATTATTTCCACTCAAGGAACTGTGTCAAATGAAAACAAGTTAACCTAATCTAATACCAGAAAGCAATAAAGATAATTTCAAATAATACTATTTAAGAACCAACCCAAAATTCGATGGAGTTTAAATAAAACCTTCCTTTTTTTATTGCATTGAAGTAACCAAGTAGAGATGTGAAATGAAAACCCTTTGGTAACTTAATGCCTTGGAAAGTAGATTGAAATGTAAAGAAGGCCCAAAATAATCACATAAGAAAATGAAAATATTTAGCAATCAAAGCAAGATGGGAAAATACCATGAGAAACACATAACTCAAACAACGATAAAAAACTTCAAGGAAAAGGCCTCGATGTTAATGCTCATGAAAACCAAATGGGAATGATGAAAACATTGTACTTTTGCCTCGAGGAAATGAGCTGATTGTTTCACCCTTTGCACTAACAATCTGAATTTTCTCCAACTCATAAGAAGGACCCTAAAACTAGAACTTTCATAACTGCCAGCCACTGAATCCATGAAGTAAAACAGATCACTTTCAGGACGCAAACACTTTCTCATACATAGAAGGTACAGAAAGAAAATTGAAGTTCCTTTAAGTTTATGGCACTTGGCTTGGGAAATGTAAAATATCTTAGAAAGCTTCTTGTTCTAGATCCTTCTGGTTAGAGATGTTATATTCTGAGCCTAATAAGGTTAGGTAACTTTGCGTGAACCCAGACCAAGTAGTGAAAGCGAGGGTGAAGTTCAATGTCTCGTTCTCTGCACTGTGTGGTGCCCACTACAGTACAGTACTGCCACATACACCGCCCGACAGCAGGGACACAACCCAATATTAAAGGACATCTCTCTGGGATGTAACAAACTTTATCATAAAAAATCCTAATCTAAATTTAAAGAAACCAACAAAATCTGGATGGAAAAAAATGACATTTCTAAATACGATGATCATTTTCTTTTGCTTCCTCTTACCAGTAATATGTCTTTTTCTAACATCCTTTTCAATTTCTAGAACAGTATTTAAACAAACGCAGATGACTGACTGTTACTACTATAGACACTAAAGGTTTTCCTCAAATAGCTGTCATCATCACAAAAGTTTCATCCTTCCACAGAGACAATCAGCACATCCTTTCCAAGGCCCAGCATAGAACACATTTCAAAAGGGACCCGAAATTTCAAAGCAACCAAAAAGTCATGGATACTATTCTTTTCCTTCCCCACCAGAAAAAAACAAAAAAATACACTAGGAATGTTTCCACTTTAAGGGTTTTTTAGCTATGCTTTAATGTTATTGAAACATATCAAAACAGCATCAAAATAAAAATGTAAGAATTTTCTTGAAAGCCTTACACAACAGAATTGTATTGTCCAAAAAAACCATACTTAGATTTCTATATGCAGCTCTAGTATTTAAAACGTTAATTTATTGTATACCTAAAACTAATACAACGTTATATGTCAATTATATCTCAATCAAAACAATGAACAGACAAAAAATTTAATTTGGCCATTTCATTCATTCACCAAATATTTGCTGAATGCTTATTCTAAGAGTTAGGAATAGATTAGTAAACAAATCAGCCAATATCCCTGCTCTTATGGGGCTTCTAGTCTAGTGAGGCAGAGAGAGGCAAATACACAAAGATATAATAGCTCAGGTGGAATCAAATGCTGTGAAGAAAATGAAAGCAAGGTAAGGGGATGGACAGCACAGGACTAGCTATTTTATCTCTGGTAATTAGAGAGGGTCTGATGATAGCCATTCTGATAGTATTTGTTATCCTTTCTTTATTTTTAGAAACTTAAATGACAGTTTGGCTGATTATATAGATCAAATTAACTATAAAAGTATTAGAATCCCTACTTTGCCTTGGGCCTTCAATTTTATTAATGTCAGTAATTAAATCCAGAGTAGAAAATCAGGGGCCGGGCAAGACCTCAATGATCTATGTCTATTTTTAATTGTTTAAAATAATTGCATAACTGTCAAAGCTTCAGTTTGCTAAACACAGTCTGAGAGTCTGCTGGGTCAGAGGGAGCTGAGACACATGCAGGCGAGGTCCCTGAATTCTTCTCTGAATTCATCTAAGACCTTATCGTTAAAATGGACGATGATGTCCACGCGTATCTCCAGCACAGGGTTCTCCTCTGAGCTCTGCCTACTCCATGCCTCCATTTGAATGTCCTAGTGACACACCGTTTCAGTGCTCTGTTCTCTTTCCAGAAACATTTCTCTCCCAAAGTCCCCTTGGTTTATTTAACTTCCATTCTGCATGCGTATCTCCACTCAAATCATCTCCCTGAGGAAGGCTTCCCTGACACTGGGGCCAGATGCAATTCACCTATAATACACCTTGTAGCCCCTCTGCCCTCCTTTCCCAGCGCTTACTCTCCTCATAATTATAGATCATTTGGGTCCAAGTATCATGTCAGGGTCCCCCACCACATTCTAAGCCCCTCAGGGCAAACGCATGTCTCTTTCACGCACTGCTGCATGACTTGCCAGGTCCAAGCTCTGGGCTGGTGTACAAAGAGCACTCGACAAACATGTGGTGAATAAAAGAGTGAGTGCTGCAATGGTGTGTGCAGACATGAAGTGAAAGGGGCACTGTGGAAGACAAGACTCTCTGGTGCCTTGCGTTCGGGAGAGACTTCAACTCCAGGACGCTGAACTGAGGTGAAGTTAAACAAGGTTGACAGAAATGTGTTCTTCTCTTTGCTTTGGCTTTTATTTATCTCATCAAGCATCCACATTATTCTCTAAGTCCAGAGCCACAGAGACACTGAAGGAAAAAATCGATAGCCTCAAGTCATTAAAAAAAAAAACCCTCAAAAACTTACTGAACCCTTTGTTAGTGAACCAGACACAAAAAGGGGAGGGGCATCCTTCATGTCTGTCTTATACAGCAGAGCAAAACTGATTTATAAACATTTCATTAGAATCACAGAGAAAGGAGATCTTAAAAACTTTCTACAAACGAGGAATCTAAAAGTAAAAAAGGTCAAACTCATGAAACAGAGAGTAGCAAAGTGGTTGCCAAAACTGGAGGGTGGGGAACTAGGGAGAGGTTGGTAAAAGTGTACAAACTTTCAGCAGCAAGATGAATAAGGTCGGAGGATCTAACGTAGAGCATGGTGACCAAAGTTGATAAAATTGTATTGTAAACTGAAATTCGATGAGCATACAATGTAAATGTTCTCACCAAAAAATAAAATAAAAATAAAAAATAAATAAACCTTTCATAACAGCTTTCTCCTCAGGATTAGTTTAACATCCCATACAATTTCAACTAAAAGTTCTAGACCTAATCCACCAGCTTGGATGCAAAAAACAGAAGGTAGAGGGAATGGGTGGGTATACAAAATACAGAGAAGATTATTAACAATCAACAGTATTTTCCATTAAAAAAAACTAATATCCCAAGCATCATACTGAATTTCTTTTTCACAAGATCCAATTCTAACTGCAAATGTGTATAAATATTTAAACACACATATTTCATAGCAACCGCTCAGCCACTCAAATGTAACTGTAAGATGATTTTCCTTAATGAAAATCAGATACGAACTTTGCAGAACTCAAGTTTCCACCCTGTGTGTATCTATCACATATGTACGTACAACTCTGTGTAACAGAGTCAAGAAGCAAATCTCAAGACTCTTTTGTCTTTAAAGGTCCAGTGATTGCAGAGAAAATAGTGAAGTAAGACAGGAAACATGAACATGCAAAAATGCAAATTAGTAGTTTAACAAAAAGGACTCTTATGTTTGTAAACATAATTGAAAAGTTTCAAACACACCCGGGTTAAATGTGTCTGCAAAGGCAAAAAAAAAAATGTGTTAGGAACACACTTGTGACACAGTTTAAAAAAGAAATTAATTTTCTTTGAGAGTGGTTAATATTCAATACCTCCTTCATCAGACGGTCTTGTTACCTCACTGCAACATGAAAAGCTAGGGTAAATCTCAGACAGTTCTGACTTGTCATCTCCCAGACCTGTCCCAAAGGTACTGCTCGAATGAGATCGAGACCGCTGTCTCCTATAGTGACTCGCCTTTTCTATATTGGAGGGAAAACATCCATACTTGTGGTTAAGTGAATTGAAGAACAAAGCAAAAACACACTTACTTAAGTTTAACAAGAAAGAAAAACAACCTTACATTAAATAACAATCCAAAAGCTCAGCTATAATAAATTCTAATCACCTATTCTCAAACTTCAGCATGCATTGTATCAACTTTATAATTGACTTAATGATCATTTATACTCACTCATTTTTTTTTATCTAGATCTTAACAGAGAGATGGAAGGATGGGAACTTGATAAGAACTAAGAAAACATTGGCAAACTAATAAATTTCTCTCAAACTTAACGTCTGGCTATAAATAATTGTTTTCAAGTATCACCAAGCATACAATATTTGTTGCCTTTATTTTTAGAAAGTTAAATGACAGTTTGGCTGATTATATGGATTAAACTGACTATAAAGTATTAGAATCCCTACTTTGCCTTGGGCTTTCAATTTTATTAATGTCAGTAATTAAATCCAGAGTAGAAATCAGGGGGCCAGGCAAGACCTAAATGATCTATGTCTATTTTTAATTGTTAAAATAATTGCATAACTGTCAAAGCTTCGGTTTGCTAAACACGGTCTGAAAGTCTGAAATGTCAAACCATGCTATTATTATACTATACCCAGATATCCAAACCATTCGGTTTTCACTGTTAATTATAAGCATACACTGTAAGTTAAAAAGTCAAATAAACTTCTTACATAAACTATAAATTTTGGATTACATAAAATTATATAAATTTTAAGGATACTTGAAAGTTTATTTTAAGACATTTATGGTGCTATATAGAAAACTTCCCCACTGTTTTATATATGATTCTCTACATCTACATTTAAAATGTTGTAACATTGTTTTTCATGAAACAAAAACTCCATTATGTCTTGGCAGTTTAGTGCAATCCAAGTTAAATGTATTTAAAAGCACAGAAAACCTATAAAATCATATTCACTAATAAAAAAAGCAGATGTAAGGAAGCTGTAGGTGTCTTTCTAAATGAATCTAGAACAAACTAATTTGGATATACTAAAGTGCCCTCTTGCAAGTTTTATTTTTATAAATGATTGATGGTATTTGAAAGTAGCCTAGCACTTGCTTGGTTTTTCGAATCCTCAACTTTAAAATTGACATTACACCGTTGGCACAGTGAACCTCTACAGCTCAGAGCAGCTTCACTGTCAGGGCAAAACCACATAAATGGGGAGGGACTGGAAACGTAAGCAGTACCAGAGAGCATATGTAGACTTCTAGACTGAATATTGTCTTCCAAGGGATCAATGTCGAAGATGGAGCCAGGATCGGTGCGCCAAACCTTGAGGTCTTTTACCAAAAGGAAGAAATGAAAAAATCAAGAATGAATTTAAAAAGTCAGCACCGGAGTCAGGCGAGCATCTGGAAAGGGATGTATGTAAGGAGCGAACAAACATGGAATAAGCAAACCCACTCCGCTGCGGAAGTCGGAGGAGAGCAAAGGGAATCTGTATTCACCAGAATTTAAGGAAACTTTATGATCACATTTAAGTTGCCGTTTATTCTTCTTTGACCCTCCCTGTGGAGCCTGTGACTCATCCATCACCCAGCACACATGCACACCAGACAACTCCATGCAGACTCCCTATCATTCATGGTCTCCTGATTAAGGACATGTAATTCATGGGAAGTGGCTGAGAGGTTTTTGTCTGAGCAAACAAAACAAAAAATTCTCTCCCTGTAATGGAAACAAGTGTTTAAAATATAGGCAAGTGGCAGCCCCATTTTCATTCTGAGCACAAGCTAACCCACAACATTTATTCAGAAAGTGCAATTAAAGCAAGGCACCGAGCAAGCACTGATGAGAGAAGGACAGATGGACAAGAAGGAGTTTCCTGCTCTCAGTGGAACAAAGCAGAGTTCACTGCCATGGTTAGTAATCAGACTGTGCAAGCCATTTGTTCTCCTGTTTTAGCTGGAAGCAAAATCCAAATCTACTAACTTCTGGGTTTATCAGTCTAGCCACCTAATGGTTATCAGGTCCTAAAATGATCTGTGTAATATTTTACCAACAATAGGGAAATAAAAGGCTAGTTATGGATATGTGGCAGAAATGGAGCTTGAGTAAAAACAATTAATTAGTAACCTGGAACTGGAGATCTACTTGTCTGTATTTAATTAGTATTATGCAGTGCTTAATAAGCTCAGTTATAACATAAATCATTTAAGTTTTATAACAAATTAAAGTAGGTACTATTACTATTCCCATTTTATAGATGAGGAAACTGAGGCAGAAAGAGATTGAGTTAGCTTGGCTAAGGTTACAACCAGTAAGTAGCAGAGCCTCCGATAAAATTAGAAGCTACACAAACTGACGTAAATCTGAATTACTCAGAAAAATCTCTATTCCATGCCTGGCTCGGAAGTTTAATGTTTGTTCAATGTAGTCCATTTTGTGGTTTGACAGGCAAGCCCTCCACAGAAAACAGTTCCCCTAATTGGAAAAAATAAACTGATTCTGGATTTCCCAAGAAGTGAGTGATTTAGAGGTATATATTTCATATATTTTTTAAAAATCATAATAACCCCTACCTCAAAGGTAATGAGTACTGAATGCTGAAAGCGCAAAGTCTAGACAATCTCACAGCTTCTAGCAAGACTGCATATCCATTCCTGGCTCCTGAGCTAGGGTGGGACCCTGGTGTAAGCTGTGCAGACTTCAGCATTTTCACCTTTGTGGAGTGAGTCAGATGCTCTGCAAGACCTCCTATGAGGTACTAATACAAAGCAACAAAACTCTAATACTTTTGATGAAAACATCACAACTGATCCAACTTAATGTGATCATTTTAAGCAACCAACTTGGGAAAATCAGCAAAGCTATCAACTACCTACAAATATGTTCGGCATCCCTCTTCAGAAAATACTTTCAGGGTTGCCTAGTAGCCACCCTAGTGCCCTGAGGTCAGCACCTTGTTTTATTCTAAGACATGAGCCCATCCAATACACAGTTTCCTCACCAACTCACCTCTAAATAGCTTTTCACTAGCACCCCAAACAAGCTTTTATCTTTAAAGATGAAGTTAACCTAACCCTCGGATTACCAAGAGGCACTGTTGTATGGTTACCAAAAGTATTATTTGAGCAATATAATTGGACCACTACAAAAATGCAGAGGCCAACTGCTCTGAAGAAGACAACAGTCATGTACAAGTATGGTTTGTTGAAATATATTGAAAAATCAATAACTTTTCTGTCTAGCCCTGTCTTACACTTTGGTATGATCCTTGCTATCTCAGCCTCCATTCAACAGTAGTATGTTCCTAAGATTTCCCCTGAGTAGCAGGAACAGCAGGAAGAGAAGTTTCCTTCTTCTCCAATTTATGGGACTTTCAGAAAGCTCTTGATTATTCCAGTTTAGAGGTAAATGTTCAAAAACATATAAGCTATTTGTAATATGGAATACAATCAGAATGTCGCTGGGATATCTGTTTGTGGTAAAGTGACCTAACTGGGATTATTTCTGTCATCCATGCAGACGATATCTGTAGTACGATGTATTGATCAAGTACATAAGCCAAAGGAAAAACCAAATAATCATTCAACCTTTGTTCATCACCCATGTCTAACAGTGGGGCTGCTTCTTTGCTTAACAAGTAGAAACAGCCTTAAGACCAGAAGTTATTAAAGACACAGAATGTCCAATAACAAAGGATTTGCAACGATACCTGGCGATTTCCATGAACCCCATTCAACATAGTGTAAACAATAACTTTGCCTGTGGTCCATTATCAGCCGGGCACGCCGTCAGACACTGGAGGAGGAGACCGATGAACATGGAGGCTAACTCTAAAGCTAGGGCAAGCGTGACCTTTGCCTCTGCGACCTGCCAAGCAGGACCATCAGCTTACCGACAATGATTCCAGGTCTCCTGTCCATCTCCACAAGGTGCGGATGGACCCCTTTGTAAGCAGCATCGCTGACCACCTGGGTGTTCTTCCTCACTCGCTCTGTCACAGGGTCATCCACGACAGGGGTAAAGCCCCTCCCCTTTGTCTTTTCAAAATCTTCATGATATTTTACCTGAAAAAAAGGGAAAAACACTATGAACTCAAACTGAAATTTCCTGATTGTTACATAGCTCACAAAATTTTGATGTAATGACAGCTGTCACAGCACCACCTACATCTTGATTATTTTCTACATATATGCATCTTTTCCAAATACTCCTAAAATAACATCTGAAACGTAGGAAATGTCAGCTTCCTAGCATCAGGAATCAAGTGCTCGTACTGTTTTCATCATTATGGTTAGCAGCTCTTTTAAATTATATATAAACCTATATATCCAGTAAGAATTTTTAATCTAAAATTCTTTAGATTAAATCTAAAAATTCTTACTGAAAACAAAACAACAACAACAACAACAACAAAAAAAAAATATATATATATATATATGGCCTGGTTACTCTCTAAAATGTATTAACTTAGGTACAAATTAATTTCCTATTCTTAATCTTTAATATGCAATAAAATAAGCCATTTCCATGCAATTGTTAAAAAAACAGTATTATTTAAAATTAAATTAAGAGAATTACAAATAATTATATATATACAATTTTTGTGTGTAATTACACAAACTCACATATACTTCAAAACATACATTTTCATGTTCTGAAATTGGAATAGGGTTGTTCAACTCTGTAGATTATTATAGAAACTACTGAATTGTATACTTTCAATGGGTTAATGTCATGCTATATAAATGATATCTTATAAAACTGTTTTAAAAAACATACATTTTTTAAATATTCTTTGCAACATGCAAACACACCAAACTATGTCTTAAAATTAATTGGAAAGAAGTCCAGGCAAACGTCTTTCATAAAATGCATTGATACTAGTCATGTTAGAAATAAAAACACACCAAAAAATCTCTGAGAAAAATTATTTTATTAGACTGAATATTTCCATTACATTTCAGTGGAATTAAAAAGTCTCCCCAAAAGGACAGGCCCGTCTGCACTTCCATGCTTTGTTAGTTATCCAGATTAATGGTGAACTAACGCCGTAAGTACTGGGTGGTATCGCTCCTTAGTACATTTTAGTTGTGAGAAGAAGGACCTCGTTGCACCCTACCATTGAAATATGATTTTGTGCTTCTCTGACATGTCTCAGACCAGGTGTATCTAAAATCAGACTTGGTCTACCTTTCATCTGTTTTTGGTCCTGGGTATATTTTACCTGCAAAGTAAATAGTAAAACATACTTAACAATAAGACAATTATAATAATAAAAAAAAATGATGTAACTTTTTCAAGCTTTCCAAATGAGTGAAACATATACAACATATTCTAAATTATTTCCCAGGTAATCTGTTCAGTGAATTAACATTTCGTTTTAGAAGAGCAATCTAAAATTTTACTCTCAAAGGTCTCCTTTTAAAGACTACAGCAAAAATGACCTAAATTTCTCTATCAACTGAAACCAAATGATAAAATAAACAATATCCACTAACAGTGCAGTCAGTAAAAACGGTTACCATACTTAAACAGGGAAAACCCAAAACTAAATGAAACTTAAATTTACTTTTCCGTTTCTATATTTCCCCATTTTCCACCATAACACTCTTCAAGAATGCAAACCAAGCTTTCCTCTATTTCCTTTTATTTTTCCCTTCTGTAGAGGACAAGAAACAATGAGGAACAAATCTAGTTTCCTTTTAAGCAGCCACAACTTAAAGGTAATTTATGTTAAATTTAGTCAGCGTCTCTGGACAGACATGCCACTGGAGAGCTATAAATTGTAACACCTAAATGCTGATCCCCAGGCTCAGAGCCCTTCTTGACAGACCAGGTGTATCTGAACACTGCTATTTGTGAAGTTGATTATATGCAAGGTTAGGGTACCAATTCTTGCAGACCTGAGTGCATGTGTGAATCCCTGGCATTCAGTAAGAGAAAGCATACAATCCACATAAGACACTGACATGGTCCAAGGGACCTTAGTGAACAACTGATTTCTATATTAAATGTACATAAAATTGTTTTCTTCTAAGTCCTTACTTTGGGGTAATGACTCATTTCTTATTTTCTTTTGCAGAGAGCATTTAACAATTCACATTCAAGGGAATACATCTGAAAAATGATAATTACTTAATGCATCAAAGACTTTTTATCACTTTCAAAGACACTGACTAAAATACCATGAGTCATTGTTTAAATGAACATAACATGGTTAAAATTAAACTTTAAATGTAACTGTTGGTCACACCTGGAAATATCAATGAGGGGCTGCAAGAAAATGTAAATGTGTACAGTGGCAGCTTTTGGAAGTCATCTGAAATAACACATGTACTTATTGCATATATCCCAAATGGTTCTTGAAAATAGATTTTGTTTCACAAGAAAAAAATAGGATTGCAAGTAAATGATTAATGACACATCCTTTGTGATAGTCCAAAACGAATAAAACCAACTTGCCGAACTAATATTTTCTTGATTCTTCTTTACTCTTTCCATTTCGGGAGTTACACTTAAAGCAGTAGCTCTTCCCAGCTGGCCTTTATAATAAACCTATCATTTCAGAGAAAAAAGAAATAGAGTATTGTGAATCCCTTCAACTAAATAAGAGTCTCATAGTGATTTTAAAGAGCTAGCCAAGGAGAGGAAACTATGAAAAAAAAGAGAGTGCTATCAGGGGCCTAGTCATATGTACAATGCTTGCATCTTAAATCAATCTATTTTAATTCACCTCACAGCAGTGAGTCACTGCGAATGAAATAACTGTGAATGTACTCAAATATATGGACATACCATCAGTAAAGCTATAATAAGCATTTCATCACAAAACAATATGGTAGAAAAATGTCTTCATGGATATAACTTAAAGGCACACCTACCCATAGAGATTGGTACCAAATTATCATGGTTTCTCAGTATTTAACTGCGGCAGAATGTTTGAAAGGATGCCTTCAAATAGGTGACCATGGTCATGCATAAAAAGGCAGGCTGGAGTGCTTCCTTCTCCTCCATCCCTCCTTCCCTTCTCAACAACCATGTCCCTTCTTGAGAGTAATGGAGTCACATCAAGTGTGACTCTCAATATATCAGGAAAAGATGAGCATCTACTTGTCCAAAATATAGTTGTTAGGAAAAGTGCTCAACAATAACCTGCCTCCGTTTTATAATCTGGTCAAATGACTTGAAAGGGTTGAGGAATATAAGGTTTCTTTGAACCTAATAGATTTCCAAATTTCCCCTTCCAAAGAACTCCATCTATATGTTAATGACTTCACAAAAGGATTCTCTCAGTGAACTATGTCCACAGATTACATAAACAGCAAGGAGTTAGAGTAGGCCAGGGGTTAGTGTCTGAGTGAAAACTGACAGCCCTAATCAAGGACCCCTAAAATGTGACCGATTTAGCCATGCACGCTTTGTAATGTCTCCCCAGACATCATCCAACATTAATGTAATAACAGCTGGGAGTGGGCCGGACAGGCTAGAGAACAGGTAAGGCCACAATGCCAGAAGCTCCCGCGGTGTCCCTTTAAGGAATCACAGCAACCATGAACATAAAGACAAATAAGAGAGATAACACAAAAACTTGCAGACAAAAATCAAATGGGGAATAAAATATGTCCTTGGAAACTCTGGAGCAGGAATGCCTGGCTGAACCCACAATACCTAAGACCCTGAAACCTCTCAAATCAATGGGTAGTCCGTGAGAGCAGAACTCAATATCAACGCAAGATCATGAACATTTTGTAAACATAATCCTTTCATTGACATGTTGACCAAAAAAAAATACGTTGGATATCATAAAAAAGAAGTTGCTAAGATCACACATTGCTGATGTTCCTCTGGTTTTCTTTAACTCTCTTCAGCTCTGGTGGGTCAGAGATGATAGTGGCCTGTTTGATCTTGCCTTTGTATTTTACCTGTGGAAGATAAATAAGAATTTTGATAGACAGAGAATGGTCTCCACCCAAATACCACAGAGGATGAACCTTAAAATTAACCCTATTATTTTATACACTTTTTTCCACAATTGATACATATCAACCTTCCTGTTCACATCTACCCCTAGATTCTGATTTGTCTGACTGAGCAAGCCCAAGTGTCAGTTGTGATTCTTAAATATGAGTTTTTAATAAACAATCTGCTGTTTAATATCAAAACTAACTGCAAAAAGTCCAGGATGAAAAGTAATGGAAATATAAGGGGGAAACATCCGAATGAAGTCATTATAGAGAACAATAGAGAGGCCGCCATGGCAGCCTGGGAAGGCCAGTGACTCTCTTGCTGACCCTGGGGCTTCAATTCTCAAAGGACGTGGGGTGTGGAGGGCGGCAAAAAAGATGAAGAGGCTAAAAAGTACAAACTGCCAGTTGTAAAAACAGTCATGGGGATATAAAGTACAGCATAGGGAACTAAATCAATAACATCATAGTAACTAGGTATGGTGACAGATGGGTACTCTATTTATCATGGTAATCACCTTGTAAGGTATATAAATGTCAAATCACTATGTTGTACACCTGAAACTAATCTAATATTTTATGACAACTATAATTTTACAATTAATTAATGTGTATATATTTTTAATCCTCAAGAACTGGGAAATCTATCTTATTCTCTATCACTCAGTCAAATCCCACTCTTACAGATACAGGATAGGTAATTCTAATAGCAGAAATCCTAGGTGAAATTTCACATATCATGTTTCCTTATTTGATATTCTGTGTCCTCATTATTCTTATTTTTATTATTCTGGAATCTCTGTGAGTTTGAAGCCAAGATGGTTTTATTTTCTTACAGGTGATGGCTAGCAGAATACTTAGCATGTATCAGGGGCTTAATAAACATCTGCTGAATAAATGAATAAATTTGGACAAATAAAATGAAAGGAAAAAAAATGCTAAAGATTCCTCACTCCCACCACCCTCCAGGGATACGGACAAAGCAGTGGGCACCCTGATTTTCTCCTCCACCTGGGAGAACCCACTCAAATTATAAAGTCTTTCAGAATTACCTGTTTAGAAGGCGGCTATTGTTTATATTGGTAAAAATTCCATAAGAGGGTCAAAAAAAATGAGAAAAATAACTATGGGGGGCATTTTTGAAAGGATTTCTGAAGTCCAGGAAGCTTGGGTTCAAATCCCAGCTCTGCTCTTATAAACTGTGGAAACCCAGCATGTCCTCTGACCTCCCCACGACTCAGTGTCCCACACCTACAAACCAGGGAAATAAATTGTGCTGACCTCATGGGTTCATGTAAGAC
Source organism: Hipposideros armiger (assembly GCF_001890085.2). NCBI lineage: Eukaryota > Metazoa > Chordata > Mammalia > Chiroptera > Hipposideridae > Hipposideros > Hipposideros armiger. Next base: position 130,441 of record NW_017731784.1, read on the forward strand.
ATTTAGTACAGGGTCTGCATTAGTGGTGCGTCATGACTGTGAACAATCATTGCTTTATAAGCAATAGATTGTTGAATGACTGAATAATGTTTTCTGCTTTATTTATAAGGCCTCCAGCCCTGACATTATGTCTTAGAACCCCAATCAAACCAGCTCTTCTTTTGCCTTGATCCAGTAGGTAATTTTTTTCTTAGATTCACGATAGACTCACTGCTCTCAAGGTCCTTCCCAGGATACAGTGTTAGAGATTGACCAACTAAACTATGAGGTCCATGAGGCTAGGAGCTGGGTCGTATCCATCTTTGTGTACCAGGAGAATGCCTGGCACATTGGGGTGTTCAATGAAGATTTCCCGAAGAAACAAACATGGCTCAATTATCGCAAGACATCCCAACTTTCCTGGACTCACATGGCAGGGCCCCAGTTCATGCCTTTCCATATGTGACCATGAAAAGGACCATCCACTACGAAGAGGGTTCAGGACTTTTCAAAGAGCGTTGTGCAGAATAAAATGATGTCATGTTTGATAAAATATGAGGAAACAGAAACAACTTGCCGTGCTCAGCTGCTCCTGGTTCCTCCTCACTCTCTCTATCTCTGGGGTAATGCTTACTGGAGTTGCCCTGCAGCATGGCTCTTTGTACTGGAGCTGGGAGACAGTACAAAGGACAGTGTGAGGTCACGGGAAGGAAACGTGCACCCACGTACTGGATCAGGTTAGAAGAAACGTACACAGCCACAGAGCACTGATAGTTAAAATCCTCATTAGGATTGCTAAGGGACATCATATTGATCCCAGCCTAAGCTTTTTCTTATGCAAATGTTTTGAATTCCACCTTTGGTCGTTATTCTTCCAATTGTATCACATATTCGGTACTATCAGTAATAATAAATGATCCTTTCCGTGAATTCATTTCTTCATAGCACTAAAGCAACATTTATCAAATTACCATTTTATATTTAAAAAGAACAATTCCGCACTCTTCTCATTGGAATGGAGGCTCGCACCATTCCTATGCTTGCAACTCAGTGACAAATGGTCACCATATAAAGAAACCCTGATCCTCAAAGTTTCCTTCTCTGCAGGCTTCCAACACTGGAAGGCCAGCCTCTGCCTGGCCGTATGGAAATCTTCCCAACCTACTGCATAGAGGTAGGTGCCCTTTCCTAGCCAGGGGAGTAGACCCATCATTTGTGGTCAGCTCTCACAGCAATTCCATAACATCCTAGGAAATAAATAAGCATCTAACACAGAGAAAAAAGAACGCTATGTCCGTTGCATACATTTTTGACAAGCAAAAGTAAAACTTGAGGTTAAAATCCCATCATAAAGAACTCCACAGGAACAGTCTCGGTGGGTTTTTACAATTTAAATTTAATGCCCAGGATTTTTTTTTTCCCCCAAGAAATCACCAGGCCTACTGGGCCTGCAGATAAAATGGACTTGAGATTTCCCACCCTCAGCAGTGAATGTGCAAGTGAAGAGACGTTTGATAAGCTTGGAAAATAAATGACAAAGGGACAGACCCCTGACACAATGTGCGACTTTCTTTGTGCCACAGTACATAGTTTGACAGTTTAGGCAGATTCTGTGTCTGGGATAACTGTCTGAGTTAACATGAGGAAACGTCCAGTGTAATCTCCATTGATGGCAACATACATGGAGATCACTCTGGGTAGAGCTTAGAAGGGAAAATCTAGAGAACAGCGTTATTGATGTAGAGACTACTGTAGCCAGTTTCTAGTGGATGTAAGTTTGGGGACATACATCTGATATGGGGGCTGTTCATATCTCACATTCATCCATTTATGAACATGCTAAATGCTTTACAGATGATATTGCACTTAATACTCTAGTCTCTGTGTTATAAATGAGGAAATTGAGGCATGGAGAGTTTCGTGACTTATGAAGGTTATAAAATAAGGAAAGTCTGGAGCTGGGATCGAACCAATTGTCCAAGGTCCATGCCTTTCCCCACTATTCCACTGTTATCCAAATTTCTACCATTTGCACGCCACTTACCACGTGCCATGCCAGGTCGCACCTGTGCTGTCATTTATCGTATTATTTTTTTCATTTAACGATTATTTTCAAATAAAGTTATTTTTAAGAGAGCATTATGTTTCTATGATAAATTGAAAACTAGTAACCTTTCTTTTTGAAAAAGGGAAACATTAAGACAATTTAATCACTAAGTCAAGGCCTGATTATAGGCAGGACACTTAACAATACAGGGACACTGTGCGACTCCCAACTGTGTCCTTATGACCTGGATCACTTCTCTCTCCACCACCATCTTGTGCCATCATTCACCCCACGTGCCCAACACACTAAGCCTTCCCCTCCTTGAAGAAGTCTTTCATCCTGAACATATTCAGCTTGCTCTGCCAGGAAGGCCCTTCCTCACAAAATCCACCCTAAACCTTTATTAATTCTTTAACATCTAACTCAAATGTTACTCTTCCTCCAAGGGTTTTTCCTCTCTCTCACTGACACAGCTTTCCTTCTCTGCATTTCCATAAGACTTTGCAAGAGGAATTGTTACTTATTATTAAGTGCGATATCGCATGTAAAGTACTCAAAAAGCATAGTCGATAACACATAAACAATGCATAATTGTTACTTACTCCTGTGTCTGTTTCTCCTAGAGACCTTGAGAATAGTCACAGCCCCTAACTTTAGGGTGTACCTCACTCATTTTGGAATTCTTCCAAAATGAGAACATCGTAGGAATTTAATAACATGTCTTTTTAATAAACAAATGCACATGAAGCATTGAGATGTGTGAAATCTTATCTCCACCTTTCAAGAGCTGGCCTTCATACAATGGTATGGTTGTCATGGGGGCTTCACCTATACAAGTGTCATGCCCTCACTATGTGGTCCCAGGCAATAAAAGAGAAAACAATACTTAGAGAAATATGATCACACATTGCTGATGTTCTTCTGGTTTTCTTTAACTCTCTTCAGCTCGGGAGGATCAGAAATGGCTGTTGCCTGTTTGATCTCTTCTTTGTATTTCACCTGCATAATTTATTTGAAAAAATAATGTAAGTTTTACTCAACACAAGGCTTAAGAAATAGTTAAGAATTCTTCACTTATAATGATTGCATAACTGAATTTTTATAATTCCAACATTCATTTTCTTTCAATGAGAACACAAATTTTTATTTTATCTGATACATGCAGGATTCCTTTATACACAGCGTGATTAAGCCCATTTCTATGCATCTATCCATCACTGTAGAAGTTTTTTAATTAAAATAAGCAGATGTTGCTTATGAAAGTAATTTTTTATCATTAGGTAGGTGCACCAAAAAAACTTTGGAAATTATCTTAAGTAATATAATTTATTACTTTTTATTCAAAACGCAGTTTCTATTTATTAATATGTTAATTAAAATTTACCACGCATTTAAAGGCAAAGGCAAATTGAGTTACCTACAGAGTCTTGGGAATACTGCTTACCTGGCTGACAGCACTCAAATAATCCATAATAAGGAAAAAATAAAGTGGCCATAATAAAAGAAGAGAAAGGGAGAGGTTGAGGGACGTGCTAAAAGCAAAGGCCTCTGTGTCCTGATCACTACAGAAAAGCCCGAGGCAGAAAGTCAGGAAGTGTCTTTTATGCACACACCATGTTACACAAAGCCAGCCTATGCATCCTGTCATCCACTTCAGTCAAAAGCGCCTCCTTTGCATTTATTTGGAGAAACATCTGCTCAACAAATGGTAGTGCCAGTGCACAGTTATGCATGGGACAAGACACAGCTCTTTTTTTTTTTTTTTTTTTTTTTTTTACTTAGTGACCTGCTCTTTTCAAAATCTACAGAGTATTCCATGGTATTCTTTTTATATATATATTTTTA
>NW_017731784.1:134691-155202 GCF_001890085.2 Hipposideros armiger
TCCCAACTAACAACCCTCAGTTCTTCCTCTGTGTCTCTGAGACTATCTCCATCCACTTCTCCCATCCATTCAGTTCCTTAGAATCCACGTATAACTTATGAAATAGTTAGTGATGCCTTCACATCAGGTGGTGATTTAATGTCTAAAATTGAAGCAAAGATTGGAAGATTGGATTCAAGAAAAAAGACACACATATGTATCTATATGTACAAAAATATAGGCTAGATTTAAGGGGCACACATTGAAATTTAACGAAGACTTAAATCTAGACAAAACCTATTTTAGAAATGACTTGATCATGTTTTAAATGATTAAAGCTGAAATCAATGTGGACAGTCAAAAAAAAGTGGTTCCTAAATATCTCAGATATCATCTACATCTTAGTAGCTGTGGATTTAATATGAGTAATAATGCTGCTATGAGTCCAGATCCAAAAGAGTTAAATTGAGAGTACACCGAGACAGGCTACCGCTAAATAAGATTCAAAAATAGTTCTTAGAGAAAGCTAATAGTTAAAAGGCTTGTACTTTGGAGGTGGAAAATGTCGAGATCTTTAAATGTTAGAGAATCATATCTTGGTTTGACAGATTGAGCTAATCTTGAAAGGGCAACTTTCTATTCGAATACTAAGCAGGAGTTGATGGCCCAGCCTCATAGAGATACAGAACTATGCATTTATTGTTTGCCAGAGGAGGCAGCGGGAAGCTGGAAGAAGAAATGATATACTGTCCCACTCTGTGTGATTTTCCTCGGGTGAGAAGTTAAACATGATTAAAGATGAGCATTTTTGTTTCCCACACGACTCTAAACTAATCAAAATGGCACAGTCATTTCACTGTAGGCAATAGAATTGCACGCTACAGAACATTTATAACATTATGCTCTAGTACATTGATGGGTACATTTCAAATGTTATCATTTGAAAGGGAAGGAAACAAACATTTTACACTTCTCTGCCGAACTCATGTTTCTCCCCGACCTGAGTGTTGCCTGCGACAGTCTCTTTCCATGGTGGATCAGAACACATTTTTAAATCCTCATCGTTAGACGGCTCCCCTTCTGCTTTCTGCAGGAGATAGCTTCATTCATGCTACAGAGATTTTATTGCACTAGCATTCTGTAGATGTTTTATCAGTTCATTCTGAAGCATGTTTTACTACAGCATTCCCTTGCCTTTCCTACTCTTTATCCACAAATGGCAGGGCATGTTTTACTACAGCATTCCCTTGCCTTTCCTACTCTTTATCCACAAATGGCAGGGCACGCTAATAGTCCAGGATGCCATGTCACTACCAGACTTCCTAACAGAGGAGTTGAATCAGCCAGTTCTACTTGGATTACTTAAAGAAAGGCTCTGCCTCCAAGGGTGAAGGCGAACAGAAAAGTTAAGAAAGGGATGTAAGGAAAGAACCCTTTGACTTCCTCAAGAAGAAACTGCACATACTAAATATACATGGAAGAATACCTACTGGGTAAGGATAGCAATTATCAATTATAAATGTCAGGCACTGAATGGAGAAGTTTGTACTCGTAACATTAAGCACCTCCTCTACCCTTCCCCCTAGCTCAAAGGGAATTGGAGGGTAAGTTACTTTATAAATTACAGTGAAAGTGTATGTTGTTGTTTTTGTTTTGTTTTGTTTTTGCTGGAAGCTGGAAGAAGTGGAAGGCAAATGGGGCCTTTGAAACCTTCTCTTTAGCACCAAATAAATGTTCTAGGGCCTTTAATTATTTTCCAGGATAAAATGCCTTTCTTTCAAGTTGCGGAGAGGTACTGAAATTACCATTTCTCTAAAAATTTAACACAGTTAAAATTTTGTTAAAAAAAACATAAAATCTAATCCTAGACCTCATGACTGTATTATTAAAGTGATCTCTTAGGCACTATGATATATCAAGATGAAATACTGCTTTAGGTTCAAGGGGAACGAGGCTAAGATTTCCTTCTGAAAGTTAGAACTTTGAGATCTGATGAAATAGCATGTTAACAAAGTGATGAATAAAAGAAAATCGCAGCCAGTTTTGTAAAGAAGGAAAAACATTCATCGAATATACGTTTGCTTTTAGAAGGATAATTCAACGTAATTCAGTCTGATTTCCTCATCTCCCACTTATTCATTAAGCTTCCCACATCTCTCTGCCTCCACCAACATCCACCCCTTTCCAACATGAAGCAAAACAAAAACCAAAAGTGCTCTATGGAAAAATACAATAATTATAAGACAGTCATGAGGACAGAACTACTCCCTCTCTTAATACGCGATAATCCAGTAAGCCCTACTCGGGGTTGGGAGAGTATAACGTAAGAGATCTTTCTTACAAAAGGTAGAAATCTGGAATGCAATGGAATCACAGAAGATAAGGGCCAAGACAACCTTTTCCTCTGACCCTATCTTCCACTAGACTCCATTTCTTAACACAGCCTGACTAGGAAGACCTAGAGGTACCTGCCCAATGTATCTGAGGGTTAACGTTTGCCAATTTGTTAGAAAGTAGAAAACATCCCAGAAGTCCTCAGACTTAACAGAATCTACATTTTGATGAGACATTTGCTTAACTACTAAATAAGCTACTTCTACAGTAACATACTGGGTCTGTGGTCAATTTTTATAATTTTAGAATTCAAGTTCATATATCCATTAAACATAGACCCAATCTCTTAATTAACAGTACTGATATAATTCCTGTCCTCAAAAAAATATGTGAAAGTTTAGGAATCGGTTACAAATGAGTAAATTCCTAGATATATTATCAGTGCAAATAATCAATGACTAGAACAGAAATCACTTGATATGGCTATTTGCATCCTAAAGGTAAAATCTGTGTGGAACATTAAGCCCTCTTTCCTGGGTGAAATTTGAAAATTCAGTTAAAAATAACTGTAGCTTGTACCAAAGAAGAAAATCTAAATTTGTAATTCTAAAATAATCACAATAAATTATACTGTAATTTATAAGAACATCTGGTATTCTTATTAAAGAAATAAAGATAACACATGTGATAGGAAATTCAAGCAATGCAACAAAAAATCAGATGATGAGGGGAAAAGTCCCTCCTTACAAAATAAAATTTCGAGGAGGCACCTGAAAAAGAAATAATGGCTACTTACCGCACTAATGTTTTGTTGAATTTCCTTAATTCTCTGAATTTCGGGAGTATCTGCCACAGTAGAATAGTTAGAAAGCATTTTCTCTGCTTCACCTTTATACTTTTTCTAGAAATATAAACAGTTAATATAAATCTGAAACTCTGTGTGCATGCACACACGTGTGCACATGTGAGAGACACAGAGAGAGAGAGAATGGTAATGATACTACCTCAAATTCTATTGGGTTGTCGAAAAGTCATGATGCATGTTTGCAACAAATGGCACTAGTTCATTTTTGGAAGTACTAGAGTCATTCGCATCTATGTTATTGCTATGTCATTTGACAGCTGACAGTTCGAGCTTCATTCAAAAAAAAGCAATTTGGTTGAGTTTTGGAGATTTTACAAGTTGAAGATGGAAGACCAAACTGTGCATTTTTGCCATATTTTACTGTTTTACTTCCATAAAGAACGCATGTCAAGCTTGTGAAAAGTTGCATAAAGTTTACGGTGACAATACTCTACAAGAATGTCAGTGCCAACGATGGTTCACGAAATTCCGTGCTGGTGATTTTGATCTCAATGAAGCTCCTCGGTCAGGGAGGCCCACCAACGTTGATGAAGACAAAATAAAGGCATTGATCTAGTCAAACCCACGTTACATGACACGAGAGATTGCAGAAACATTGAACCTCCATCATTCAAGCATTCACAACCACCTGAAGAAGCTGGGATACGTAAGCAAGCTCGATATTTGAGTTCCGCATGAACTCAAAGTTCATTTGATGGCGCGTATAAGCATCTGCAATATACTCATTAAACGTGAGGAAAACTATCCTTTTTTAAAGTGACTGAAAACTGGTGATGAGAAGTGGATTCTTTACAACAATGTGGTGCACAAATGGTCTTGGTCCTGATGTGATGATTTGCCTCAAACGACATCGAAAGCAGACATTCATCAGAGGAAGGTTATGCTCTCAGTGTGGTGGGATTATAAAGATATTGTTTTTCGAGCTCCTACCAAGGAACCAAACAATCAATTCGAATGTGGACAGTTTGAACAAATCCATCATCCAGAAACGTCCAGAGCTTGTTAATTGTAAAGGAGTTGTGTTCCACTGTGACAACGCGAGACCACACACAAGTTTGATCACCCATCAAAAATTACTGGAGCTTGGATGGTATGTGTTGCCACACCCACCACACTCGCCTGACCCTGCTCCGTCAGACTTCCACTTGTTTCGCTCTCTTCAAAACTCCTTGCGTGGTATAACGTTCAATTCAAATGAGGGTGTAACTCAGCACCTTGTTCAGTTTTTCACAAATAAAAACAGGTCCTTCTGTGAACGAGGAATTACAAAGCTCACTGAAAGATGGCAAAAGATTACCGAAAAGAAACGGGCAATAGATCATTGATTGACTTTTGTTCTTTATATAAATAAATGGCCTTTGAAAAACATAGACAAAATATGTCATGACTTTTCAGACAACCCAATACTACATCACATGGCTGTAGGTTATATCTTATGATTCAAAGCAGTTGTTGATGAGACAGCAAAAATAAAAGGAATATGCAGAGTAAGCCAATGGTCTAGGGAGCAGCCTCACCTCTACTGAGTCAATGGTTCCCACCTCAGTCCATCCATGGCCTCAGGAGTGCTTGACCTCTATGCCACCCACTCCTATGTATAGAATCTACTCTTTCATGCTCAATCCCACCCCTGTTCAAAGTTGCCCCATAGCTCCTGCAAGTAACCTGGCTCTCTATACCTACTTCTTTTCATGCTTCTGGATTTATGCTCTACTTACTCTTAATCAAATGTATCTTTATCTGAAGTAGAAAGGTACTAGAATTTTTGTAGTTGAGGTAAAAATCACAATGGTCTGTCTACTAAATGTACTACTATGAGCTGATACAACCTGGGCAATACCTTCTACTAGTACCAACATTCACATAATACTTACTATGTAATAGGTATTGTTCTAAATATTGAACACACATTAGCTGATTGAATTAACCCTGCAAGCAGATACTATCATTATTCCCTCTTACAGATGGGGAAACTGAGTCATTAACTAAGAAGTGTCAGAACTAGGATTTAAAACCAGGCACTCTGATTCCAAAATCAGTAATGCTAACCATCATGGCTTACTGTTGCTTGTTAGGAAAGGCAATTATGATTCGTGTTGAAATACACCACAGCTTCATTACATCTTCTTAAGAATTTCACTGTATCCAAAATAATTCAAATTCCTTAAAATCAGATGTTATCTTTGTGTGACACTCAAAAATATCAACACTGTTAAGTTAAAGAAGCAGGAATTCTGACAGTTCAGGCATCACTTCCTCCGGGAAGCCTTAACTCTTGAATCCTTTACTTCCTGGTAGCAGATATCGTGGTTTGTAATACTCTATTTGCATGGGTATTTGATTATTAGATTAGCCTGGAGTTCCCCAAGGGCAAAATCATATCTAATTTTGCATGTATGCAGGTGCTCAGGAAGTATTTGCTGAGCGAATGAATGAGATTAGTCTTCTTGAGACAGCAGCTTCTCTCCACTGACTCAAATCGCCATTTGTCTGTTTTACGTATTTATCTAGGATATTAGTTCAGCTGATATATAAAGTTAGTGCCAACTTCAAGTTCACGTGCCACTATCACACACTGAAGACAGATGAACATGCACTTTAGGACCATCCCAATTGCTGTGTCATTTAAGAAGGGTGAGAAGCAAACAACTCCTTTGATATTTGACTCTGCTTTCTTGATACTCACATTTTGAACCAGCATTTGTTTAGACTCTTCGCTTATGTTTTAGCCAGAATTTTAACAAACGTGGTCAAATTTTGTTAAAAGTTATTTCAGCATTAAGCCCATTAACCGAATTTAATTCCTTGGTCAGTATTCTATAACCATTTTTTTATTCCCCTTTATTATTTTTGCCCAAATCAGATTTTAATTCTCCTTTTATTAAATATTTTTCTTTTGTGGTCACAATTTCTCCCATATCCAGTTTTTCAAGAGGATGTGACAGGTATATGGCATAATAAATTTTACCAAGAAAACTTAATTCTTAATTTTTAGTTAATATTCACTTTCACCTTATACCTTGTGCAGTTTTATTCACTCTTAGTTGAAGCTGATTATTTTAATGATTACATTCACTATGAAATGGGTAAAACACAATTCATTTGTCATCTGGTTTTTTGTAGTGTGAACATTAAAGTCAAGTGTGCAATAGCATTTAAAGAGAAAAAAAAAAAGGTCAAAATGTCCTTGGACTCCAAACAGGGGGCCCCAGCAGGGGAACCCTGACATTGAATAATGTCTGGTGAATTGAAGCTGCAGTTGTCCCTTTCACTAACGAGGCTAATTAACTTTGGCCAGTGGTTCTTTTTCAATGGAGTGCACTGACGTTGAGTATAGTGCACTCAAAAAGGTATCAATCCTAGAAATGCACAAAACACCTGGTGACTGGGGAGCAGAATACATCCTTCTGAGCATCTTCATTTTCTACCAACCTGGCTATAAATTTCAGACGCCCTCTTGGCTCGAAGCATATCGGGAATGTCCATGCTCACTTGCATTCCTTTCCCTTTGATTTCAGTTTCTAAGTCTTTCTTATATTCTTTCTAAAAGAACAGAAAATGATCTTCAGAGCTTTGCGTAACCTCCCATAGCAATGTAGGTATTTGTGTGTTTGAATCTCAAAGCCACACATGTGGAAATACCATTGATACGCTTTCTATATACAATTCAATGTGTTTGTTTTAAACTTCGTGTGTCATTCGTTTCTTACCTGGCTGGCCATTTCCGATGCTTTCTTAGCTCTCTGGATATCAAGAGTGTCTGTGCCCACCTGCATGCCCTTCCCTTTAATTTCAGTCTCCAGGTCTCTCTTATAGTCTTTCTGTAGAAAAGAAAACATGCAATGAGGGTTCTAAAGTAATTTGAAAACCTTGATGTCATTTCAACATCAGGATCAGGACTTTTGGAGCTGAGCTGGACCTTTATTTTATTTATTTATTCTTTTATTTCCATAAAACTATAAAGTTTTAACTTGTGGTAGAAACATGACTTGGAATGACTTATTTACAAGTGGTTTTTTTTTCCTACTAATTTGAATTAAGAAAGAAAACAGAGTTGGCCCAGAGGAAATTTTTATATTTCGATATGATAAAATTGATAAATGTTAGGTTAATATATAACTCAGTTGATGAATATCAATAAAAAGGGATTATAAAATTGTCGACTTTCACTTTGTAGTGAATAATTGCTGACTGCTTTCCTGGATTCCGGCCCCTCTTTTCCCTTCATCAGCTCCCCAACTTCCCACTGCTCCCCCATTCTAAACCACTTAGTTTGGGTGAGACCGCCCAGGTCTGTGGGCACTGATAGACTTAATTCAATCATCACACCCCATCCCTGGCCCTTCGTTATTGGCTCAGGAATAGATGCTTTTGTATCTTGGTTTTGTATCACACAAGATACCAAGAGATTTTCTTTTCCTTCTGGGAATGGATGGAGAGAGAAGCAGCCCCAGGAGCTATTAGATGCCTTTTTGCAAACAGGAGAAGAAAGCCTGCCTAAGAACTGAAAGATAGAAGCTGAAAATGAGCTTCACTGTTTTGAGTCTTACTTAGAACAAGCCACAGGGAAGGATTCCTCTGCAGTTTGGTAGAAGAGCAATAAATTATCTGCTTTTGTGAACCAGCTTGAGTGGGATTATCTGTTACTTACAAAATGTCAAAATCACACAGATGCAAATGTCTTAAAGAGAATCTTGTCTCGTTTTACAACCATGAATTATAAAATTCGGTAAGCTGTACACTTATAATTGTACAATTTTCTGGATGCATGTTATTCTTCCATGAAAAGGTTATTAAAAGAAAAAAACTACTGATAATATCTGATTACATTTCATTGTGTTGACATACTCTAGATTTGTAGATCACCTCTTTTAAAGTAAATGTTGTCTTGCTTATTGGTGATGTTCTAAATATAGAGAATAGTTATAACTAAAAATCTCCTTTTCAGAGAAATATATTTTCCCCTAGTTTCTGCTCATAAATCTGCCTCTTTTCACTGACCTAGATTCTCAGTTTCACTTTTTTTGAATAAAAATTCTGGTAATAATAATATTTAACTTTCTAAAGAATAACATTCAATTATTACTATGTCTGTCAAAAGCTTCAAGATTTTAGTAAGCCTGTTAAGGCCCCAAAACAAAACACTTCATTTGAAGGAAAATATATGTAGGAACTGAGGCACTAATCATAGACAGCCACCCAAGTCTCACAGTAGCAAGTACGTCATTTAATTTTCCAATGTGAACTTTCAAATTGAAAAGCGTTCGAAGGCCCATAAATAGACTACGGAGGACACCAGTTGTATCAGTTATTGTTGATATATACTAAAACACCCCAAAACTTGGAAGGCTTAAAACAACATGATAACATCTACGTTTCAGGAGCCAAGCCCCAATGCACACTTCCTTTTAGAGCCTCTGCCTGAGTCATGTTTGCTAATGTCTCATTGGCTAAAGAAAATCACATGGCCACGCCCATAGATACTAGAAGGTTTGACTTGGGAATCATTCATGTAATAATATACCACATTGACTTTACTTATAAAAATAAACTTTGTACTATGGCAAAGTCCCAAACTCTAGTTGAAAAGGAGTTGAGAGCCTGTGTTTTGGGCAAAATGGGACACGATTATGATTATATGCTAATGAGACCTTTGGATTACAAAGATAATAGTATCACCAATGTTGTTTTGGGCTGCACATAACCATAGTCCAGCTGACTCCTGTAAGCCTGTTTTTATTAGGTTCTCAATAACTATGTTTGCATCATTTTCCTAGTATATAGTCCCAAGGTACACAGAGAAATCTAAACCAGTATATCACTGAATAAATTAATCTGTCACCATACTAAGGAAAGACAGGACTTTCCATAAAAGTAATATTTCGCAGAAGCCTGTTCTTAGGTAAAAGTGTGAAATACAAAATAATATTGCTGTCCTTTCCACTTTCTGTTCTCCAGCAAAAGGATGCTTTCTTTTGGCTTCAACTCTCAGTCCCATGAAGATGATTTTGAAAACTCTTCTCCCACCTCAAATTCCCCACCCCCACCCCCATACTCCAATTCAGTACCTTGAACTAACCCTGGATGTCACCTCTCCTCATAATAACAAAAATTTTAGAGAATTATGAGTAGCGATTTGATAGTTACTGATTTGAGTAGTTACTCGGAAGTCACAGGAGACCACCATAAAAAAGTACTATTAAATCTACAACATGGATGACAAGAAATAGTGCAAGAAAGAACCAACCATGCAAAGACTAGGGGAAGGGTTTTCAGGGAGACAGCAGAGCTGTACAGAGACCCTAAAACCTGTGGGGGGTGCAGACTGGAAGCCTGTGAGGCTGGAGCACCATAAACAAGGGAAGAAGATGAGCGGGATGGGGGCTCTGAGCGCCAGAGCAAGGAATCCGGCGTTTGCGCTGGACATGACTGGAAACCACTCGGGAGCTTTAAGGTAGGGGAGTAACACAATTTAATTCTTCAAGGGTTGCTCTGGCTGCTGGGCAGAGGTTGGCTATTAAGAGGACAATAACAGAAGCAGAATTCTGGTTAGGAAGCTACTGTAATGATCCAGGTGATAGAGATGGTAGCTTGGACTAGGAAAGGGAGAAGGAGATGGATTTAGGAAACCATTATGGACGTGGAGTTAATTAAACTTTTGACAAGAGGAATCAGAGTGAGATCTGAGATTTCACTGCTGCCATTTGCTAAGAAGGGGGTGGGAGAGGGAAGCCGATCTGAGGAAAAACTAAGGGTTGTGGCTTGAGCATGTGATGCTGAGTCCCTGTTATAGTGTATGTCATTTACATGGGGTGACGCCTATGAGGCATCAAAAGATAAATGGTTGCATATTCACATCCAAATTAAGAACACTTAATTTTTCTGTAAGAATGAGATAGAACTATATGAAGTGACATGGAAAAGGGTCTGTAATATATAGTGAGGAAAGCAAGCACAGAACAAAGTTCATGGTATTTTAGTTTTTTAAGTCTGTGTGTGCACAAATGTATGTTTATCTCTATATACATAAATATAGATCTGGGAGGCTCTACAACAATTTTAGAACAATGGCTATCTTTAGAATTAGGGGCAGGTGAAAGGACGTTTTTTTAAACACTTGTTCAGCATGTACCATCCCCCTCCCCTACCATTTCTAAATGGAACCCCTATTGGTCAAGAGTTCTGTCATCCCAGTTTCTTTATCTGAACTATTTAAGGCCATCCCATCCCCCTGGCCAGTACCTAACCCTGGGGATGTAGGCAGATCCCAACACAGCAGTAACTCCCTTGGCAGTTAGTCTGCTACCTCCACCCTGCAGGCATCCAGGTGGGAGTTAATCCTGAGCCAGCTCTTCCTAACTGCAAATGTCATGTTAAAGCTCTCAGAGTGGTCCCACTGTACCTCCCCTCAGTCAGCCTCGAGGTAAGGAAGTCGTACCCCTTCACCTGCACCCCCAAATTTCTCCTTACATGTGTTTCTTACAAAGTCTTCTCTTTCCAAATACTTTCTGCTCCACTGACCCCTTTATAGTCTTAAACTTATAGAGGGAATTCAAGAAGTATGGAACCGATTCTGGGATATTTCCTTTGAAAAATACACATAACGTTCTGACTCTGACAACTCTGTTTTCTGATAACTATGATATCATAGCATCTAAGCCAAAATTTCTAAATTAACATCCTGTTGTTGCATGTATGATACAAAGAGGAAATGATGTTAGATGAATGAACATGGTCATAATATCTCAACCCGAAATGCTGACTCTAGAAATTTCAGGCACGGTGATGAGGTCAACAGAGGATATTTTGAGAACATGCAATCAGATCACACAGAAATGGCTATCAATGTCAGGTTGGAGTCTTAATACATGATTTTCAAGTTCTGTTCAGAAAGTCAGAAACACGAATATATTAAATAGCACATGATCCTTAAAGAAAAATAGTATGAAAACATTTATCGTAACCCAGATTAACAAAATTACAAAATTTCACATTACAAAAATTAACGTGAAATTTGTTGTATTATGGAATAAGATGTGTATGTGTGTGTGTGTGTGTGTGTGTGTGTGTGTGTTCTATTAAAATTCCTTTCCCCAAGTTTTCTTTGATATATTTAAAGGAAATGAGCAAAGCAGAAACTGTAAATTTTCAAATAAGCATGACGATTTGGAATAGTTTCCATTCCAAACTGTTAAACTAGTCACAGAAAGCTCTGGAAAATTCCATGTACTAATCAAGTTGTTAATATGATTGGTTAAGTTCCAAAATATGAGTTTCAAGGTCCGCTGTACTAACCTCACTAGCTATCTCTGAAGCTTTTTTGGCATGTTGTATTTCAAGGGTGTCAGTGCCAACTTGCATTCCTTTCCCTTTAATTTTTGACTCCAGGTCTTTCTTGTATTCTTTCTGTAAAAAAGCAACATTTTTACAACATTCAGACACTTGGAGGACAAACACATAACCGTATTCAATAATACCAAAAATGGCTCAATATATTTATTAAGGGGGAGGGGGAGGAGAAAGGGAAGGGTAACAAGAAGGAGAATGAGAAGGAGAGGAAGAAGAAGAAGGAGAAAACACAGCTTACTCTGTACTATGAGTACTCACCTAGAAGTACATTTTCTGAACTGCTTAGGACTATAATCACTATTCTCACTGAAGGGTATATAAAGCTGTGGAGATTTTTACTACAAAAAGGCAATTGCCAGGTGAGAATTCTCACTGACAATTGTCTTAGGAGTCTGGAAGATAGGGAGGCAGCTTTAAATGAGTGGATGTTGTAGAAAGAAGAACCGGCTCTAAGGACAAAGCACTTAATAGCTAGCTGTGTGATGCTGGGAACGTTTCTTAGCGTTTCTGGTTTACTCCTCTGCACAATGGGGATAATCATTCCTCACGCAGGATCACTGTGAGGTCGATGAGACAGCATATAGCCTAGTGCCCCTGCACACAGTAGGCGCTCAATAATTGATAGCTTCTTCTGGTCTTTTACTCCTGTACCTGTACAGTAAGACCTGATTTACTGCTGCTTCTGCCACCATCTTACCATTCAACTGCATCTGCCTAGACTCTGCCATTGAGAGTTTAAAACAATATTTCCCAGTATTACTGACAAGATCCACCTCTAAATGTAGACTGGACATGTCACCGTAACAGAAGAATTTGTGAAAAAAAATATTACAAATGTAAGGATATATAATAACAATATAAGGGATATGTAATATCCCTAATAATGTAGGGATACTTAATAACAATATTAGCCGAAGACATCATAGTGGACATCTATTGTTTTTTGCCTGACCTGCATCCATTTCTCCTTCTTTTGGCAAAAAGTTCCACAATTTTCTATTCAGGAACTACCACTAGCCCCTCTCAATCCATACACTTTGGATGGATTGATTTCCCTACTCCCCTCATGTATTTTTAATTCCACTAAAATAATGTTAATGTTTTTTAAATGTATTTAATGAACATGAATATGGTCAAAGACGGATGTACATTTTTTAAAAACACGTAACAATTGAAAATATTTCATATTTAAAACATTGTTAAACTACCTAGGAAGTTAACTAAACAGATGGGTGACCATGAGAACCATCCTAGGTCATTAGCGCATTACACTCCCCTGACCCCTAGCAGTGATTGGGTCAAGTGTGGGCACAGGACAGAAGATGATTCACAATGACCTTCCGTTCCTGGATATGAACTGTAACTATAAGAAAACAGATGTTCACTTCCCACCAGGGTGACTGGCCACAGATAGGACTTATCTTGACAGTAAGAGGTGCCATCAAATACAGACAGCTCCCAAGAGTGAAGACAGAGAAGATAACAAAACTGAGAAATGAAAGGAGAGAGACATCATTTGAATTCCAACCTGAAGGACACTTGATCTTTGTACTTCTCTAGTCATAAGTCAAAACACTTCCTTTGTGGCTTACCCCAGCTTGAGTTGGGTTTCTATCATTTGCAACATGACTAGTAGGGTCATCATCATCATCACCACAGTTTATTAACATATTGGTATAAAGTATTGAATTTTTTCACTGCTAAATTCAGCTAGATTCTCCTCAAAGCACTGTGCCATTAGCTGATAACAAAATAATGACATAGCACATAATAATGTGACAAGATAATGACATAAAGGACTCAAAGCACTTCAGAGGCACTTCACTCCTTCTTATAAATTTTATGTAAAGTGAGCAATGGTCACTTCCATTTTATAAAGAGGTTTAACTCAACTCATTCAGCAGACTAGGCAAGGACTGGCAGAGTCGGTTGGGTTGTGAGCATGTGAACTTTTAAACTGCTGTTAGCAATAGACAAGAACAAACTTCCTATTCTGCCTTTTCCTGGCTTAAAATATCAAATTAAATTGCATAAATCTATTTTGGTTCATAATATAGATTTTTCTCTAATGTGAGGAAATAATCATTATTCTCACACCACATAGAAAGGAGGTGGTGAGCATCTTTCTTTAATCGATTGATTGGGGAAAGGCTACTAGGACATAGCTGCATATAATCATCTTACACATAAAAGATGTGGAATATATACATAATCTTTGAGAGAGATTTATAGATAAGGAAATCAGCTGAAAATTCGTACATTCTCAGTTTTAAATAAGTACCAGGCCTGGTGATAGCGGGTTGCCCATGATAGAATGTCAGTTCAAATTTAAACTCTACCTAAAAAATTAACAGTTTTAATGTAAGATTAAAGAATACTCTAAAAGGGGACAAGCTTTTAGACACAGGATACAACCTTTATTAGAGAGTACGTACCCTTAACACCATAGTTGGCCTAAAATACTCACCTCACTAGCCATTTCAGATGCTCGTTTTGCTCTTTGAATATCAAGAACGTCTGGATTAAGTTCCATTCCTTTCCCTTTTATTTCATTTTCCAAATCTTTTTTATATTCCTTCTATGAGACAAAAACATTAGTTTGAAATTTACTGGGAGGCTCTTGATCTTATATACTGTTTTAGACACTTTCTAGAGGCCACAGAAAGGAGGAACTATTTCTAGAAAGGTATGAACCAGACTCCTGAGCATTCATGCTCTTTATTTCCTACCGAAAATTTTCTCTTTTAATCATGTTTACAGTGGCTTCCAATATTATGTCTTTTTTTCCCTTTCATCCTTTCTTCCTACATATTTTCATATCATATCAGTGCCATATTTTAAAAAGATGTATTCCTTTTAAATGGTAAGAAAGATCTTAGGAATACATGCTTCTTGTTAACTATTTGAAGTATTTCTTTGAAAACTGTCTATAAAATATGAATCACTAAAAAAACACAGTTGAAAAAGAATGGAAAATTACAAAATCAAACGGATTGATGTAACCAAGATTTTTAAAAGTTACCATTTTATTCAAAGATTCATAGAGCCAAATAATTTCCTACAGATTGATAATACATAGTTTGAATTTCACCTATTTTTAATATTATATTTTAAGTAGATCCAAATGTCTTTAAAACATATATAACTTGGGTTTTTTTCCTGTGTTAATGAATTTCTTGTTTTCTTTCTAATTGCATTCTGAAAACAATAAATATCTCTTAATCCAATTCAACTAAGTTGCATTTATGACTAACTTGCCAGATGAAAAATGAGACTTCCTTTAATGATAAGAAATCATGTTCCAGTTAATTCTAGGGCTCATTTCATGTTATTTTCTCTTTGGCCAGTATAATTAAATTAGCCGGTCCTCCGCTTAAGTAATATCCTATAAGACATTGTAATGACCTGCAAGTAATTTTGGAAAGATCTCGTGTATCAAATGACCTGAAGGAAAGTCAGAGTTCTTCCAATTATATGGTCATGTGACATTCAAGAGCACTTGAAGTAACTGAGCCTTGATTTCTACAAGGGCAAAAGGAAAATAAAAACACTTGTTCTACCAATGTTAAAGGGAAATAGGGGGAATCAAGCGAAATGCAGTATAAAATGATACTTTGAACACTCTAATGACAACCTAAATATAAAAACCTATATAATAAAGTAAAAAATGGAAAGACAATTTAAAGCTAAAGGCTTACACTTAGAAAGAAAAGTTACCATTTCATTAAGTCATTAAGAACCCCTTTTTAAAATTAGACATCGCTTCTGAAACTGATGTTGAATAATACTGTATGTCAACTATAATTATATATACATATAACCTCGGGACATGGAGTAGAGTGCGGGAACGGATTCAATGGAATTGTAATAGATAAGCATGATATCGGGGGTGGGAGGGCAGTGGATGGGGGGAGGGGGGTTGTTACTTTGTGAGGGTGAAAAGGGTAACTACTGCATTGTTCTGTACACCTGAAACTAACAATAATAAAAAAATAAAAATAAAAAATAAATAAAAAATAAAAAAATAAAATTAGACATCGCTATTACTTAATTCAAAGATTTTTAATCATACTCTCTGGGCCTTTTTTTCTATCTTGAGGTATACATGCTGAAAATCTAAAAAAAGATTCACTCAAAAAGAAAGAGTAAAAGAAAAAGGCAATGGTATTGTATTAACCATTTATGGACCTCAAAATAGAGCTCACATTGTCATTTGTATGTAAATGATAAAAAGATTCTCCCTTTAAAAATTCACATAAATGCTGCATATTTTTTAAATGGAAGACAATTAATACCAGGAAGTTGCCATTTGATTATCCTTCAACTTCAAAATATTTTATAGGAATGAGAAGCGAGAAAAGATAAGGTAGCAAGAGCACTCTTCCATAAATTATGTGCCTACTTCAGCCCAACATATATTACAATGAATCATGTTGAACGTATAAAAGCAATTCAATGGTAAAGGCCAGTTGGCACTTGCTTTTTAAGAAATTCATGGTGATGTGTGTCTATGTGGGTAATTATATTCATTTATTTCACTGGTTTAAGACATGTCTTTCAGGAATAATTTTTTCAGTTCAAAATTTAGGATGAAATGGAGTTCTCTGACACTTTCCCTTAATGTAACGAGAATCTATTTAAACAGAGAGTTGGAAGAGCTCCTAATTACTTTGCAGTCATTTAAAAGGAAAAAAAAAAAAACCAAAGACAAAAATTTTAAAGGGATGAACTATGAGCATGGTATTGTTAATTGTTAGATTTGAGGACCTTAATGTTCAAAAATTTAATACAGGAGGGCAATACATGGGGGGAGGGGGGTTGTTACTTTGTGAGGGTGAAAAGGGTAACTATTGCATTGTTCTGTACACCTGAAACTAACAATAAAAAATAAAAATAAATTAAAAATTAAAAAAAATTTTAATACACTAGTTGTGAGCCAAATGCACCACTACATTTGTGGGGAAAATCATGCTGAGAATAAAATAAAAAATGGACATGAGTTCCTGTGTTCTATATGCTAAATATATCATTTTTTCCCCTACTTGGAACACAAACCACTTATAAATAATGTACCATTTATCCAGACCTTTGCACGTGAGCACCTCATTTCTGGTGTCAAATGTCATTAAGAATGCTGCAGGAAAGTTACAGAAAAAGCTGGTTCTAATACGAAAATAAAAAACTCTATTACTAAAGGTCAAAGTGAGGGAAAGAGGAATAGATTTATATCTGTAACTCACTGAGTTAGTAGAGAATTGTTAAGTAAGTATCTCCAAGGTTATTTCTGCAGTTTTTAGTTTTCTTGTGCAATGTTTAATGGTACACAGCAGCAGCATACCTCCTTCAGAAGGCTGGTGATGTACTTTACGTGTAAAAATTCTGGAGTCTTGTCTAAATCCAGTGATGACCTTCCTTTAATCTCCTTCTCAAAATCTTCTCTGTAAATTTTCTGTGAAATAAGACCAGAGCATTTTAAATTTAGAAACTATTAGTGACTGTTAAAAAGATGTTAGAGCAAGAGTCTCCTGAAACAAAATTAATGTTTTTCTTATATAATTCTACCACTTCAGAGTCTTCTTATCAACAGGAAAATAACTCCAACTTTGCCATAAATTTTAGAATTCTACCAAACAAAAGCAGAATCATCAAGTACCAACTCCCTCTGGGAAAGTATTCTTTCCCAGTGAGGCTGTTGAACATCTTGCAGACTGTTATGGTTTGACATCAGCCAATCTGGGGAGGAGAACCAATAAGGTCGGCTCTTTGATTGGATCACCTGACTAATTCACTCAAAAGGGATTGGATCCATCCACTGGAAGGAAATTAGGCAGCATGAAAGCCCATTTAAACCAAAATAGCATCACTGTTCATTTCCTCACCATCCCTCTCACTGGCAGTGTTTCATGAATTCAGGAAAGACCATTTCTACAACGCAATGGAAACTGAAGGGGAGGATTTTCCTTGAATGATTTAGCATTCAGAATATTGCTCTACCATCTTTGGAGTTTGATATTAACCAAGTCACATTGTGAGGAGACTCTTTATCTACAATCTCATAGATTGTTCTTTAGATAAGAATTCATAACAGAAAATGAAAGACACTGACAGTGACGGTGGAGAGCCTACGTCCACACCCCCACCTGCCCTTTTGACACTGTGCCACTGTTTTCCTATGAGTCTCTAAATTCTACAATTTAAACTACGCATTTGAAAATCAGTGGAAACCCATGCTTTATGACTACAAAGACAGTCTCTCTAAATAACAAAAATGTCCATCCATGTGAAATTTTTACCAAACAAGAGCCCAGATTTTACCAACTAAATAGTTTATTCAAATTGCATCACAATGATGATAAAAATAAATTTTGCATGGGATTATTATTAATGCAAAATGAAAAGCTATGACCAGGTTCATTATACACTTATTACAGAGACAGGTAATTGTATTAAGAAATTCTCCAAACCATGAGGGAGGATAAGAGAACAGATTGTCTCCTCAGCTACATTTGTGTTACACATGGCTATTTAACAAATATTCTGGGTATAGCCAGAGAAAAGGCCACGGTAGATGTTCTGTAAATATTAAAGCTAACAAAGCTAATTAAAAGGTTGCATTGAAAACATTCTGAATGAAAAGAACTATAGAAACACCAAAGAACAATACTGAGATGTCGTCCTCTTTTGTAAAACTAACCGAGATAATACAGTTATAGGGATGAATCTAGGGCATTTCTAGGCTAAAAATGACTTTTTATAAAAGTGAAATATAAATATGTGTGTGTTTATTTATTTCAGATATTTCACTTCCAAAAAGCCCTTCTCCTCTGAAAAAAATTATTTTACTGAAGTAAGTCATCAAGAAAGGTTGATTATGACTAGAACTGGCTAATATATAACTTAGGAAAAAAACTTTGAGTCTGCTTTTTGTTAGGAGAGCTCTATTTGTGAAACAGAAAACAAAGAACTATTCAAAGCCAGATTTAGAGATTTCTAGAAAACACTGATTAAACCTACATCTGGCATTACAAGACAGTGAAAGAAGCATAACTGTAGGCTGTAACAAAAATAAGAGTGGCTTTTCCTGAGATCATCAGTGCCTACCTTTACCTTGCCAAGAAGCTCATGGTCAAGTTTATCTCTTAGGAGTAACTAAGCCAGATGGTTCATTTTGTATCTACTTCATTGGCCCCACATTTAAAGACATCTTTCACACCAAACTTTTGTCTAACTAAGATGTTTAGATATGTTATTTGTCTAGCATAAAATTTATATGCTAAATTATATAGAATAAATTACATAGTATAAATCTTTATAGTGTAAATTTAGTCCAAAGGTATTTTCTATTAAAAGATTTCTTCTTCCTCAAGCCCTGCTGAGCAGAAACATAATTGCTAAGCCTAAAAATCGAACAGCCAATGGCTGTAATTGAAGGGAAGCATGTCTCAGTCTCTGCAAAGGACAATTCCCTGCTAGTGACAATGCAAGAAATCAGAATAGCAAAAATTGAAAGCCAATATTAACAAAAGGCACATACATGCCACATTGTAAGTGAATTACAGCCTTTAATAAATGCATAACAACAGTTAAACATTAAAGTTTGACTTACACCTGTTGTCAAAACAGCCAACCAAAGGCAATTAATTAGTTCATCTGACTGATTTTAGTTTTTCAGTTGTCGACATTTACTTTTCCTTTTGTTCTGTGGAGCCACAGCGATGGTAAAAGTCAAATGCTAGCTATCAGACTTCAAAATCTGCACAAGGAAACAAGCTACATAGAACGTGTAGCACTTTTTCAGTGCTGAAGGCACCTTTAAAGTCCCTGTCACCTGTACAGTGAAATTTGTACTTGGGGAACCTTTTCTCATTTGAGGGTCCACCCCCAATGGAAAATCAACTGAGCATTTCATGTAAATAAAAACAATTTACTTTGCCCATCAATTCTTTGAGAAGCAAATATATACATGTTTTAGGGGGAGTTACTTGGCTTAAGAAGATATAAAACATAAAAATATAAATAATTATTTTCTCCTCTCTTTCTTAAAGAAGAAATTATACAGCTTTGACTATCCCACAAGCCACAGTAATATCTGAGTACCCTTTCCCTGAGAAGATGAATTACAGCATCTCAAATAGCACATATAATGTTTACAAAATTCCTATGAGAGTTTTATTGTCCAGAAGTTATCATTCCTCTTGTTTTGCTGTTGTTTTGGAGACTAGAATAGGTCTTAGGCCCACTGAGCATGCCTGGAGTGAAGCACTGGAATTGTAATTGGCTATTTCTGCCGCTATTTCTGTCCCTTTGAAGTAATAATTTGGGTGTGCCCAAAGAATTGGGATGTGGGCTGCACACAAAACCTTCTGTGTCTGGCATCCATCCCCAAAAAAGTAGGGGGAAAAAAAACAAGAACAGAAGAAATCTTACTGGGACCGAGTGAAACCAGTGTGTGCAACATGTGTGACTTAGCATTATCTTAGGTAGACAATAAAGTGGATAAGTGGAAAAAAATTCTTAACTGATCTCTTCTCTTGATATTTTGAAACTTTCATGTCACTGTTTACTGTGGGGGATGGGGGTGGTGGAGAATCAATTAAATAAGCTAACAGAGAAAAGAAAATAATTTATGATTTTGACCAGGTCCTAAAACCTTGGCAGTTACTAGATACCTAGTTTAAGGTAAGACAATTCATTTCAACAGATGCATTATTAATCTTGGAATAATGCCTACTTACCATCATGGCCTTAAGAGAATTAAATGAGCTGACAAATACAGAGCACTTTGTATATGACAACACAGAGTGTTTCGTGAATGTTAGTTCTACTGTCATTGAAAGAAAGGTAAATAAAGCAACCAGCTCTTCATTTTCTCTTCACTTTTTTTCCTCCTCATCACAGTTTTTACATGGACACCACCTGAAAGTGTCAATTTTAAAATCACAGAATGTGTGAGCTGAAAGGGACGTTAAGAGCTCAGCGGGGGG
>NW_017731784.1:155222-274044 GCF_001890085.2 Hipposideros armiger
GCTGATATATCCATATTTGCCAAATGGGAAAAACTAAGGGCCAGAGCATCCCAATGGCCCAGACGAGGTGCCTGAGTATAGAATGCAGATTCCCTGGGTCTTCCTATGCAGGGTCCTCTAAACCCACTAAACATTCTGAACCACTTTCCTGGTTCCTTCAAATGACAAAACATCAAATATGGCGTTAAACAGCTGATAACAAACCAAAGGGACTCACCTCACTCTGCATCCTCTGGGCCTCCTTTGAAGCTTGATATGACGGTGTCTCAACAAATTCAAGCATCGACTTCCCCTTATTTTTCTCATATTCTTCTTTGTACTTAACCTTTATTAAAAATAATATAAAAAGCATATAAAGCTCACAAGCTCTTATATAAATAAAGCAACATAAAGGAAATATGTTCTAAATTAATCATCCTATTTTCTAAAATCACTTGGAGGTTGCTCACTGGATTCTGGGTGGTTAATGACATACAACAAAAGTAAACAGGATATAGGTTATATACACAATTTTTAAGGAATAAAAATTACTGAGAACTACTAAATGATGTAGTTCTAGAACTTGCATAAACTATTTAAATAGCGGAGATATATAAACATATACATATATATGGGATTATATATGTATTCATGTGAGATATATATATATATATATATATACATATACATATATATATATATGGGGGGTGGGGGGAGAGAGAGAGAGAGAGAGAGAGAGAGAGAGAGAGAGCCGCCCCCCCCATGATAGCTTGGAATGTCTATCAGTAAATCATGAATGACAGGGAAAACACAGGTGTGATTCTCTATCTTTCTGTCAAAGGGAGGACAATGTTCTCTGAGATTGCTGAATTTTTCCATCGACATTGAGTAAAACACACACAGAAGTTTTATGTGATTTCTTTCAGTTTCACTACGCATAATTTAATAATATCACACCATGAATTATTTATTTCAATTACAACCAATCCTTATCTTATTTCAGTTCATAAAATGATCGATATTTTCCATATACTAATAACAAAAACTAAAATTATATGTAAGCTGTCACAGTGGTCAGCTTTTTTAGCAATATACCTTTTTAAATTAAATTCATAGAAAAGTTTTGATCATGATTCATGTCATTCAGAAATGTATTTTTATTAAAGTGTTTATGTTTAATAATTATGAAATTGTTTCTTAAATCATACATAATAATGATTTTAATGATAATTAAATCCAAAAGAAAATTTTCAATACTTAAAATTTTATGGTGGCAGAAAATATAGCAAATTTTAAAATCCTTATTTATAGGCATATTTTTGTTTCAGAGCATGATAGAATGACCAATGAAAATGTGTGAAGTATTAAAAACATAGTGTATTAAGATAAAATTTTGTGGGGAAAATGAAATAAAAATAAGAATGCAAAAAGAAAAAAAATGTACATTTCCAAACCTCAAAGAAGAACTGGTTTGTGTGCTTTTTAAATAAATGAGGGTGGGTATCAAATCATTATGCAATTTATGTTCCACAGGATACATTTAAGAGTGACATAAAATTTAATTTAATAGATGCTGAAATGACATCTTTTGCAACTACTGAAACTCAGAACAAAAAATATATAGATAGCAACTTTAAAATGTGCAAGGAAGAAGATATATGTTTTTTTAATTTCTTTCAAGGAGTAAATAGAAGTTCATAGAAACATTTATGTAGCATACACTGATAAGACAGCTTTCCTGTTTTAATAACGTTTATAATTGAACTGAGAATTTAATAAACTTTCTGCCTGGAAAATCAATTTTGCAGCTCAAAATGTACACTATAAAAGTACACAAATCAGTACACTATAAAAATTGAAATCACCATGAGATTTGATTCATTCATAAGTTTTAAATTGTGTGAAGTTCCTGTTGTTATAAAATGCCTTCACATTGAAACATGGTTCAAACTTCCCTACTTCAATAAACATGGAGAGAATCAAGTTTGAGATTTGGGGAAGCAACAGTCCCTTCCTCAGGTGCACATGCTTTCGGGCAGCTGCACATCCTCAGTCAGGTGCACAGCAGGAAGTGGTTAGAGGGTCCAGGCATCCAGGGCGCCTACCTGACTCTGGAGCATGGAAGTGCCTTTGTGATGCTGGTGTTCCACAGCGTCCGCATCAAAATGATACAGTCCTTTGTTTTCTTCAAAAAGCTTTCTATACTCGTGCTAAAACAGAGAACATGGAAATAAATTCAGAATAAAAGAAGCTGACTAGAACAACGAGTCCTCATGAATGCGAACCGAAAAACCACATGCCAAGAGAGCTGCAAAGCGGCTGCAGTCCCCATCCGCCGTCAGGGGACCGTGTGGGCTTCTGACACTGAGATAAGCTGACAGTGTAAGATGGACCGGCTCTAGGTGGTCAGTGTAAACAGCGTATGAAACAGTCCAGAGAAGCTACGACAGTTAGCTGTAAACACAAGAGTCAAGACACTGGGGAGTGGCAACGGCAAAGCCAGTGACAGGACCAGGGCGAACGGGTAAGGTGGGCAAACCAGGGGCGATCTGTGCTGCCCTTATCCAGGAGCACAAGTGTGTGTAATAGTGTCTACAAGAGAAGGAAAGAAAAGAAGAAAGAACAGAGGACAGGAAAGCTAGAGGCAGAGTGAAAGAAAGCTAGATACCAGGGCTCACTCACTCAGCCTTGAGGAAGACTGGTGGTCATCAGGAAAACGAGAATGACAAATAATTCAACTAATTTTCCTAAAAGAAGGCAGGGGGTGCCTAGAAGAGAAAGTGAGGAATCTGGGTACAGATGGTTGAATTATTAGAAAATTATTAGAATAAGCCTACTATGTAGACATACAGGCAAAAAGGTGAATTTGAAAGAGACCAGAATAGATAAGGATGCCAAATTTGGCAACTGTAGCACTCTAAGCATCACAGGCAGCAATAAGATGAAAATTACTTCATAATTCCTATCATTGGAGATTGGACACTTACTTTGCCCTATTTGGGAAAGATTTTTAGAGGTAAAGGGTAACTCTCAACGACTCAAGGCTGCAGAGTCTTAAGCTAAAGCTAGTTGCGCGTCAGGCAACAAGGATTTCAGTGAAAACGGCAACTCTGTGCAGAGTAGGAGAGGTAAGCGGCATTTGAAAGGGCGCGGGAAAGACCTGCTCTAACAAAATTGGCATTGGGTCTTAGCAGGTGCTCCAGCGACCTTCCTGTTTCAGGGAGTGGAACAGGAAGGTGCAGTGCCAGGGTGGGCGGGACCGAAGGATGCACGATAGAACTGCTGTTCCACAGGGTCCCAGAGGCGCTTTCAGGCGATGAGGGCGCTAAGTAAGGTATGTGTCCCCCAAAACTCGAATGAGAATAAAGTGAGAAAGAGAAAGCCCCAGGACGCTCCTGAAAATGTTCACAGAGCACATCTTGACTGAAGAGAACAAGTTCTGAAGCTTGGCTCCTCTGCTAATTAAAATAAAATAAATAAGAAATAATCTCAATATACTTAGAGACTTTATAATTCGATGAGAAGTTATTTTATAACATATGTTCATAAAATAATCATGAATTGAATGTAACAAGCTCAAACATATTCCATACTGAGTTAAAATCCAGAACTAATAAAGCCTAGGGTATTATGTATGGAATAATGGATATATACTGAGGAAAAGTCAATAAACGTTGTCCCCAAGGCAATGATCTATTTTAGTTACAGAGAATATCAGAAACTCCTATTTAAAAATAAAATAAAATAAACCTATTTGAAGATCTGCAAAACAGTTTTTAATGCTTGCTGTTCCTTATATAAGTCTCTATTGCCTCCTAGTGGGCGTTACTGACAATAACATAATACACACATTTTTTAATTTATGCAAAGTTATAAAAGAAACTGAAAGCTACTAGAGTTCTATTTTCCAGGAGAAAATGTTCCCTCAAAATTTAATTGTATGGCTGCACAAACTCATATGCATTAATTTCACTAGTGTTAAAATAAAAAACATTATGATTTATACCACAGACACTTAGAGGCCTTTAAAAACAGCCATCTATAAAAAACCGTCAAGTAATTCAGGCAGAATGTCTTTTTATTAAGTATGCTCTTAAATTAAATTAAGTTGCCTTTATAAATCAACAAAATTCCAATTCTCTTTACGTTAAAATTTAAAAGAATGCAATTCTAATGCACAATCAATTTGAGCCAATATATTATTGTACTTTAATAAATAGGAACTTCAGAATAACACATTTATTGAGTCTTAAACTTTCTCTCCCATGAAGGAATCATTAAATCACAATTTTTCTATGGGGCAAAAAGTCTAATCTAAGCAGAAGGACCACCTGAGCAAAGATTTAAATTTTCTAAATGGTACATAAAATAAACATAATATATGTAACCTTGCTGGGTTTTCTCTGTTGAAGAGATGCTAGAAACAATTTATATTAAACAATTATTTTTTTTACCACTGTTATAAAAAAAATAAAAAGTCAATATTGTTGAAAAGAAATATTGCCTATGAGTGTCATGCATTCTTCCAGCTACCAAATTTTAAACCACCACCATGATATTTTTACTGGCTTATTGACACATGAATCCTCATGTCCTAAAGAAATTTAACCCAAGTGTGGATTAAAGTCAAGAGCAAGATGCCGGCACAAGGATCAAAACAGATGCCAAAGACTGAACCTGAAGAAAGCAGCTCAGAGAATGGACACACACCAATTTTAGAAGCATACCTATAAGTCATGGAGGAAAACGTGAAACTGAAACATGAGTGCTGGAACAGCGAGCGGGACAGCCTGAATCAAGTGTCCTGGAACTGAGTCTAATTCTGGGCCTGACAGTTCTCTAACTTTCACCCACTGCTTAACAGACTGGATGGAATAAGGGGCTGCTTTTCCTCCAAGGGCCAGTGATACAAATAGATAAACAAATAATTTGATTAATTAAAAAATATGTGAGTATGAATTATTTATATGCATAATGCATGCGAGAAGGATGACAGTGGTCGTGGTGGTGGAGAAAGGAAGATGATAACATAATGAACAGGAGTTTCAATACCTCAAAGCCAAGGATAGATGTTTTCAAAACTGAACTGAAACTGCATCTCATTATTTAATTGGGAACCAGGTTTTGACTACAAGTGTTTAAATCCACGACTGTGGGCCCATCTCCTAAAGACAACTCTTTACACTTCTCCACATTCCTTGCCCAACACACTTTTCCATCTGATCTGTACCTGGACCAAAGCAGATATTCAATACATTCAGATAGTTTTGAGTGAGTGAGTAATTAACATAGGCATAGAAATAACTTGAGGTCAAATTAGAGTTCGTCATCACATGGGGTTTTCTGGGACGTAGGAAATGGAGGCACAGGTGAGCCAGGTCGTCAGTTACGAGAGTCAGCAACGTCATTAAGTGTTTGAAACAGCGCTTAGGAGGTGACTTCTGATGGAATGAACACTTGGCAGTGTACCCAAGTATTTTCATCAGGACCTGAAGGAATCACCCTCCTTTCCTGGCTGCATCAAAGAAAACATGGGAAACTTCACAAGACTAAAAGTACTGTGTCAACATAAACGCCTTTAGGATTTATTTTCAGAGAAAATACAAACTAGACCAAGACAAATTTGTATGTTACTGGGGCCTATTAAGACCCAGACATTCTGCTCTGTATAAAATAAAAGATGTCTGACTTAAGAACCTGACCTTGAAAGGGCTTCAATCGAATTCAGATGAAGAAAGGGGAAGAAGAAAAGCAGAAAGAACACTCGCCCAAACACTTTGAGGTGTAGTTGTTCAACAGGAAAGTTTGCATTCAAGAGATACTAAAGAGCTAGCAAAAAACAAAACAAACAAACAAACAAAACCCAACCCTTTGCAAAGCAACCGCTTTGGTGGGATGGAAGCGAGCCGACCACTACTTTTCAGTGAGGTGGTTATTACGGGAGCAGTGACACCCAGGCACGCCTAAGAAGCAGGTGTGCTCGTGAGCACTGCAGGCACACTGGCTCCAGGGAGCCCCAGGACATCTACCACTGCCATCAAACAACCCACTTACTTCGCTGAGCATTTTGCTCACTTTCAAAGCATGGTCTAAAAACAAGGTTGGGAGATCTGACACTGGATCATGCATATTTTGAATGTCTTTCTTGTACTTCACCTATGAAAATAACATGGAACACAATACCATCTAGAAAAAAATGTTATGCTTTTGTATTATTGCCATTATCATGCAGAATCCTAAAGAACTAGCTAGTGGTAAATTGACAGGTGAATTTGCAAGTAGCCACTAGATGGTGCTCATTTACTACTGAATGAGTAAAACAGAAGTTATCTGTAAAGACTTGAAAATATTTTAATTAATTCCTTTTATTGTTTATATATTCAAAAAGGGTGATGTTAACAGAATCAAGTAATTTTAACAGAAATTCTGCTTTCAAAACCTAAAGGGAATAGCAGCTTTATTCTTTAGAAATTATTACTGTATTTCAATTATGCCTTGTGGCAATTTAGGGCTTTTGCTATTTTGCATGCTATTGCCATATATAGACCTTTGTTGTTGTTTTTTTAACTAACTGCTTTGGAAATATAATAATATCAATAACCATAATACAAAATATATTAAGCACTTACTGTATGCCAAACACTTTTCTAAACATGTTATATGTACTTAGTATTTAATCTCCACAACCCCAGTAGGTAATTATTTTAGGTATCTCCATTTTACAGATGAGGAAATTAAGGCACAGAAAAATGGTGTTATAATATTAAGAAAGGGAGCAGACATTATGCTCTAGGTTCCTTTAAACATTTTCTAACTGTATATGCTTTACATTTTTACCCACACAGGAAGGAAGGGAGGAAAGAAGGAAGGGAGGAAAGGAGGGAGGGAGGGAAGGAGGGAGGGAGGAAGAAAAAACAGATCATTCTGATATTCCCAGTGGTCCTAAAAGACAGAAACACCCATTTCAGTTGCTGGTGACAAACAAAAGTTGGTTAAAGAATGCAAATTAACAATACCTTCTGTAAACATTAGTGAAAGTAAGATATACTACATCCGAAGAATAGGACAGAAGTTGAAAGGTTTAAATGATCTAACAAAGCAACAGTTCAACAATTAATACTTGGGAAGGTATTTTGTACCTCCCACAACTATAGCAAAGTGATCATCAGTGTTTCTCCATGTTTCTGTTTTTTACTCTAACTTTAATAAAAATTTAGGACACCTTTTCCTGTAAATTAAAACTTGATTATTTTTAAAATATGAAATGAAAATAAACCTTGTGAAAAAGGAGTTCATAGTATTTACATAATGGATAAAGAAGAAATTGTAAGCCATTACAGATACAATTTCTGAAAATTTCTTTATGAAACACTATAATACACTGTACCAGGTAGCACTTTGCAGTAAGCCCCAGTTTGTGGGCATAATTACATGACCACTAATTTAAGATACTACACACTACTTTTCTGTAAAACTCTAATCTACTTCTACTTTTGACCAGATATAATAATCGTATTAGCAATACTATTCTACTATCAACTAATTAGTAATCAGCAACTATTAACAGTATATCACAATAATAGATTTTTCTCAAAGAAGCTGCAGGAAAATATGTTTTCAACTAAAATTGCTGGAAATTATGTGATTTTGTTTAAGTAGCAATAATTACAACACAGCTGATTCTTAGTAAACAAGAATCAAAAGATATTGAAAATAATTTTCTATGAATTACCAGTCACGAGACACAAGGTAACTTACATTACTAGCCAGTTCTGTGGCAAGCTGATTTTGCTTAAAAGAAACGCTTTCAAGGGGATTGTAATGATGTTTCTTATCCTTCATTTCATTATCAAATTTTTCTTTGTATTTAATCTGCCATAGAAGAAAAAACAGGATAAGTTAAATTGCACATTTATCTTTAAGCTTCGAAATAACATTTGATTTTTAATTAGATCAGATAAAAGCTACCTTAAAAACAAATGATAGCAAAGTTGAAATTCCTGGTGTTTGCCCGTGTATAAAGCTTAATTAGGCATACATTTTTTTTTGTACTAAAAAAAACCTCTACTTGAACATTGATCATAAATGCAATTAGGCATGAACTCAAATCCTATTAACAAGAATTATGCACTAAACTTTCAGGACTTTTAAGAGATTTTTATTCAAATATATCTAACATAGGGCCGGCCGAGTGGCTCCTTGGTTAAGAGTTGTCTTGGGAGCAAGAGCTCTGAGCAGCAGGGCCACTGGTTCAGATCCCACATGGGCCAGTGACACTGCGCCCTCTACAGCTAAGATGGTGAACAACAGCTTGACCTGGAGCTGGGCTGCCGAGAGTCACCGGTGACAGCATAGGCTACCATAAGCTACCATGAATGGCTGGCAGCCAGCGTGAGCTGCTGTGAGCTGCCATGAGTGGCCGTCCAATGGCCAGCAACCGATCTGCCTCACACGGAAAGAGCACAATGATAATACCAAAATGGGCCAGTGAAACAACGTCCTCCACAACTAGACTGAAGAACAAAACAACAGCAACTTGTCTGTTACCTTTCCCCGATTCCCCAATGCTGTTCCCCTTCCCTAATTCTCCAATTAAAAAAAAATGTATATATATATATATATATATATATATATATATATATATATGTATAAAACATAGAATATTGCATTAGTTTCAGGTGTACACCATAGTTATTCAACTTTTATATACCTAAATAAGTGATCATCATGATAAGTCCAGCAACCATCTGACACCATACCACGCAACCACAATATTATGGACTATATTCTCTATGCTGTACATTACATCCCCATGACTTATTTGTTTTATACCTGGAAATTTGGGCCTCTTATTCCCCTTTAGATTTTTGCCCCCTTTTTAATTTTTCAATTACAGTTGACATTCAATATTATTTTATATTAATTTCAGGTATACTAGCATAGTGGTTAGATATTTAAATAATTTTAAAAATGATCCTCCTGACTGGTCTAGTACCCACCTGGCACTATATATAGTTATTACCATATTATTGACTATATTCTCTATTCTGTGCTTTACATCCCCATGACTATTTTATAGCTACCAATTTGTATTTCTTAATTCCTTCACCTGAAATCTAAGGATTTTTAAATGTCACTTTCCATTTCTGCATTCCTATAATCGATGGTCAATTAGAAATTTAGATCACAAGTAGATTAAAGTCTGACACATTTAGAAAAGGGATCCTGAACCCCGGAATTTGAATATGAATTTTCATGAGGTAAATATTCCAAATACAGGCAGGCCATGGTTTGTACCACAGTTTTTCTCATCATTTCCCATTTGTTCAAAAATTCATTTTTAGGGATTACATTTTCTGAAATGTCCTGGGTCTAATTAATGTCACTTTTTTATTCCTCTGCTTTTACTCCACATTTGTATTTAGCAGTAAAACTCTCTAATATTCACTCTAAATTATTTTTCTCTTTTCTTAAGTAGTCTTAGGGCAACCAAAGAAAGGATTATCAAGTTATCCTGGAAAACTGTATTTTTCTCCATGGATAAATATGTGAATATATGTTATGAGAACTAACTGGAATATAAATACAAGTTATTTACCAAAAACAAACAAACAAAAAAAACTACCTGCTTAAATCTCACACCTCCTTTGATTCCTATAGCCAGGAAAGGATGCACAGAAGTAAGCTGTTTTGTTCTCTTATAATATTTTTACAATATTATAATTCTTACAATATTTTGCTTTCTTATAATATTCTCTTATTGCACCTTTATCCATACAACATAAGGCTGTACCCTGAAGAAATTTTTATTAAAAAGCAGTTCGTGGATTGCTATTTTAATTGAGTGTATTGGTGATGGTCTCTCTCAGGGACACATGCCTGCAACCTATGGGATAGAGCTAGGGAAAATCTTGGTGGGAACACAGTTGGAAAATATTTCAAGACGGTTTATAGAAAATAGTTTCTGTTGTGGTTCCATCTGCTAATAATAATTTTCTGATGTTCATGTTGCCTTATAAATTCAAGCAAAACCTCATTTATTCTAATTAATTGGTAAGACCTCCCTAAAACAAGAAAAACTCTGGATTTTTAAGAAAAATTATTTTATGTCTTGAAATCGGGGACAGTATCACCAATAGAATAAATTGAGATCTGTCTCATTCACTATTTTCCACAGTAGCTGGCACAAAGCAAAGGTTTTCCCCCACTTCATCCTCCCTAAACACACAGTTCTACTGCTTACTTACTGCCTTTGCACCTTCTATACCCCTCTGCTAGGGTACTTTTCACAGTATTTTAATCAGTGCTTTTGTCTCTTTCTAGGTTTTTAGTGCTTAAAGGATATCGTTCAACAATGATGGTGGACGCTCTTAATTGGCTTCCACTTGAATGGCACTGCTGGCTGGGCCAAATGCACCAACACTCCACTTACTGAGTAAAGCGTTCTGACTGACAGCCATGGTGCCCTGAACACTCTTAGATGGTAGCTACTTAACTAATTGATCCTGCTATGGGATATGGCCTTGCATCAGGCTTTCCCTCAGGTATTTACAGTCTCCAGCCCCACGTACCATGAGAGTCTCAGTTACGTATTAGCGACAAGGCACATGCAGGTTATACGATCCTTGCTCACAAAGAGCCCTGCGTACTGTCTCTGCGCACACAGTAGGTCGTCCCAGCGCAATGACGCTATAAGGGGCGTAGGCAGCAGCACCCAAGCGGGCATTACTTGGAAATTCACCTCACAAATACTCATTTGTCATTAAACCCACCATTTGCTCTTCTTGAGAAAAGGTATATTTCTGAAAAGCAATAATCAATCCACGTTGGAATAATTCTTTCCTTCCTCTGTTCCTTAAACATTGAGTCTGTGTTGAGTTCCTACTATAAGGTAGCAGGAGCACCTACCTGAGGTTGGGAATATGACCCAGACGCACTCCGTCAAGACTGGGGTCAGTCAGTAATCTCTTGCAAAAGCAAATCTGACTGAATCACACTCACACTTAAAAATGGTAACCTCCAGCACTTCTGCTGCCATTAGGTATGTTGTAAGCTTGCTAAGAGTCAACTGAGTTTGTCCCTAATCCTGTTTATGCTAGTCTTACTTATTATAATTACAACATTTATTTTAATATTTCAAACACTGGTAAATTTACTGGTAAAAGAGTTATTATTTCTATGAAAACTATGTTATTGCTATGAGAGACTTAATGAAGGCAATTTCCTAGAAAGAAATTGTTGTCAAATTCAGGGTTGTCAAGACAACCAGCAAAATCAGGGGCAGGGGGTATAAATAATCTAGAAGGTTCTAGAACTCAGAGCAGCAAACTATCTTTAACAAAATGTCTCTCAAAATGCAAATCGCAGACAATGCTGTGTGAGTACGCTTTGCAAGAAAAACAGCATAAAATTCCACACCGAAGATTCCTTTTGCAAAGAAAAAGACTTGTCACTACATCAAAAAGTTCATGAATAAATGAACACAGATATGTTTTGTGTTAAAATAAAATGTTAAAATGGCTTTGTAATAGATTTTGATAAGAACTTTATTTTTGAAGGTTTCTACCATTGTTATGCATTGGGCTATACATCTTAAAATTTGAATTTTAAAATGCTGTCTAACCTTTCCAGGTTATTTCTGTAGCATGAGATTAATTATTTAAAGTACAACTGTCATTCATATCCTTCTAATGAATATAATAATAGGCAAAGTGTTGTGAAATTTTTCTTGTTCTAACCTGCAGTAAGTACCTGCATGATTTGATTAAAAAACGCTAAGGAAGAAAACTGCAAGAGTTTCCCTCATTAGTTAAACACAAAGTAAAATAGCTACATTATATTAAAACATACATTTACCAGACACTGACACCCACCTGTTTCCTAGCTCTTTTCTGTAAGGTTTGCACATGCGTGAACTAAAAATATAGCCAAATGGTTTAAATGGTTCCTCCCATCACTCACCTTCTGACTGGTCCACTCACAAACTACACATATACACCCAACATTCTACCTTATCTTCAGCCCACAGTTCACACATCTGAGTGTACCTCTTCATGCCCACTCGCATCTCCTAAGAAATCAAGGCAATCCTTTCCTCTGATTATAACTGGTGACTCAACCATGAAACAAAGGATCTCCCTTCCAGCTTTAAGACCATTTGAGACATTTGTGCTGGGTGACTGCCATGGTTTTAAGACACGGTTATTTCTTATACCTAAATCAATTATTTCAGAAACAAATGAAAAGTACTTACACCTATTTGTTTACATTATGAATATTATACTAACTATCCTAATTATCTACAAACTTTTTTTAAAATGTAAGGTAGGTATATAGGATCAACTCCTCAACATTTTATAAAGAATTGTAACAGGCTTAGCAGGGCTTCCAGAGGCCCATACCTGGAGAAAACGCTGGAGCTGTTCAAACTACAATGACATAAACTATTGGGTTGTCGGAAAAGTCATGACGTATTTTTCCTATG
This sequence comes from Hipposideros armiger, assembly GCF_001890085.2. Taxonomy (NCBI): domain Eukaryota; kingdom Metazoa; phylum Chordata; class Mammalia; order Chiroptera; family Hipposideridae; genus Hipposideros; species Hipposideros armiger. The sequence continues at coordinate 167,686 of NW_017731784.1, forward strand.
TTTTTCGTTGCAAAAATGCATCATGACTTTTCCAACAGCCCAGTAGTTCCTCAGAGCTGCATCTGGACAAAGCAGTGTTTTTCAACAGTCCGAAGCTGGACTTCTAATCCCAGGGGTTCAAAGCTTTCAGCATGAGGGGTGCCAGGCTTCATGACATCATCTATGGCTCAGGTTCACAAAGAGCCAGAAAAGGCAGAAAAAAGCAGACCCTGAATGAAAGCTTTTCATCATAGCCGTAGAAACAAACGTTAGGAAAGAAATGGAAAATTTGAGTATATTTTCCAAAAATAAGTATACCTTAATTATCAGTGAAAGTGAAAAGTAAACAACACAATGCCACGTATCTGTAGGCCTCAATGCTTTCCAGTTTTGGATAAAGCTGAACTAAACGCTGTCAAGCAAGAGAGTATAAACAGATTTTCATGCAGAACTTGCCATAAAATTAGTGACATTTTTGTGTCTGAATGTTAGACAAAATATCTCTGCCCTCGTTTTCATAACAAAATATGTGCCTGACTTTGCACCAAATACGATCTAGAGAAATTTGTTTAATTGGTCTATAATGTTTATTGAAAGCTAAATATGTACCATCCATTCTACAATGGTGGTGAGTGAAGTAGATAGTTAAAATACACATATACATATGTAGGACTATTTAAAATTATGTTAAGAACTACAAAGAAAAAGGACAGAGAGAGTCATACAATTTAAATTGGCAACTCAAGGATGTGATGTTTAAGCCAATACTTGGGTGTGAGAAGGTTGGTGGAGAGAGTACTTGCTAGGAAGGAAGACTTAGACATTCTGCAAACCAATGAATATCCCTTACAATTTAAAAACAATACTTATTATTAAATTTTAGCAGCAATCTAACATGTAATTTTTAGGTTTAAAACCCTTTCTTATCAATATAGCAAATGCAATTTTTAGAACAAATACTAATTATTATAAATACACAATTTTTCCTTGGTACTATAAAACTAAAGAATTCCATTCATCACGTAGACAAATTCCAAGTAATACATTAAGATGAGACACGACTATATTAACAAATAACCTCTCTTAGAAGAAGTTTTTGAAGCGATGGCTTTGTTACTGCACTTATGAGTATATTTGAGATACTTGTAAGTTCACCAATCTTTTTATGTTGGCACATGAGATTTACTTTTATTTTTTTCCTGATTTAATCATTTGACCATAATTTTCTGTCTCTCCCTAAGTTTTAAGAGAGGCAACTTGACCACTATGGGAGCAAAGCTACTGTATATAGAAAGGGTTTGGTATGTGTTTCCTTTACCTTTTCTGGGTTTAATCCCACAGAGCTCGATTTACAGGTAAAATGGGAGAATTCTGCTCACTCACTTTCTTATTCTCATCTTTTCATCAGGCAGGTCTTATCAGTCCATGCCATGAACACTGGCCCCGTCACCACCTTCTCTCTCACAGTCCTCCTAGCGCTATCTTGCTTTTTCCTTCCTGTATCCTGCCCTCACTTCCCCTGCGTATTGCATTGCTAAACCACTTCCTTTTTCTGTATTTATTTGCGGGCTTTGAGGGCTCCTAGATTCACAATCTGCCCTTAGTTTGGGAGCAAGAGAATATATGCTCTTCAAAGTTGTCCATGAAAATAAGAAACTTGACATTCTGCCCCTGGTTCACCTGAAAAGACAAATGGAACTTCCTGAGTTCATTCCAGAAATCCTACATATTCATCTCCCCCGTTTTCCCCTTTTCTGATGAGTTTCTATACCATGAGATCAGTAAGAAGGTCACGAAAAAGTAAAGATAATAGTTATAACTTACAAATACTATCTGCTTAAGTATCTGATCATTCAGTTGCTCACAAATTGAGATTTTTTTTTTAATCTACCTAAAAGCCCATGTGGGAGTCAACTGGTAAGATTTGTGGTGACTGAATTTGAAATGTGAAAATAGAAGCTCAAATACCAAAGCTTTTTCTAAGGACTCTCAAACAAGGTTAGTAAAAGAGGGAACTAAGGCCGGCATCGAAGAGCCAGGGTACTCTTCCTGCTTAGTTCTGCATGCAAATTCATGTCAAAAGGTGGAGTGGAACACTACTCTGAATACCTACTATAAAATTATTCCTACGAAATGATGTAGCATTTCTATGGCCCAGGCAGCATTTTCAGTGCTTTACTCACAGTAATTCATTTAACCCTCACAACAACCCTAAAAAGTAGCTACTGCCGTCATCCTCATTTTGCCAGCGGGGAAAGTGCAGATGGAGAAATGAAGCAATTTCTCCCAGGGCACTCAGCAAGCGGCAGAACCAGGAGTTTATCTCAAGCCGTCTGGCTCCCAAGCCCATTTTCTTACTCACTCAACCGAACTGTACTATTTTTCTAGAATCTGCTGCTTCTCCTATACAATCGAGGGGGGAAATCTTTGTCCCCAGGAAAGGCTGAAATCAGAAGAAGTCAGGTAGCTGTGCTGGAAATCTACAGCGATACCAGCAGGGCTCCCAAATACGTGCCAATAGACCCCGTCTTTTCAACAGGCGTTTCTTGGCATAAGAAGAGCTTGGAGTCACAGCCCTTCTTGGCTCTTGAGAATGTCACCCAGACAGGTCCCCAATTTCTTAGCACATTAGGAGCCTCCTGAGTCACAAAGTTGTTTTGTAAGTGAAAGTGCCTTATAAACTGCGAAGCCATTAATAAGAGGCAAAACAGTTGATGTAAAAGAATTACATTTGGGCAGCTCATTCACCCCTTCTCTCTGCCTCTTTTTCACCCCCACGACCAGCATCTTTTCGGGTTCTGGTCACTCTATGTGTGGCTTACCACAGCAACATTATCAGCTGGCCTCTGGGATTTTCGCTTCTCGTTAGTGAGACTTTCCTGCACAGTGCTGCCACATTAACCTTCCTTAAAAAGTATTTTCTTTTCAGTGCTTGTAAAATTTTCTGTGATAACACATTTTTTACCTTAAAGTAGAGGCTACTTGAAAGACAAGAGTGGTGAGAAGTAGTGGTGAGAAGATGATTCTTTTCCTAAATTCAACTGTAAAAGGCTCCCCATTATTTCATTCCAAAATCATTTTCCTTGTTACCTTTTCTTTTATAGAACACATGATTCCTACCAGGCTCTTTAAGTATGGCCTATCGTCCAAATTCAACACTGACCCATTAACTATCACACAGCTTCTCAACTCTTCCCAAATTCCCATGCGTGTTTATGACCCGCACCTCCTTGCTAGGTCATCTTGGTCTGCTGTCAGACTTCTCTCCTCTGTCATACATGGTCCCAACCTTTATTTGGGGGTCTTCCCCTGAGCAGACCTTTCTCTCCTTTTAATTCTGACTTAGCTCAAATCTACCTCCTACACACACCTTTCTAATTACACTGCCCCTGATGTTTCCTCCACACTCACAGAATGACATGGGTGTAAATAACATTTTGTTTTTACTTTTTTGGCATTTCCCTTTCTACGAATAAACTTGAGCATCATCTTCAATGTTTACTGGCTATTTATATTTGCTCTTCTGTGAACTGTCACCTCCTTTGCTCAGTTTTCTATGGGGCAGTTTGTCTTTTTCTTTTCAATATGAAAGAACTTTCGTATATTCCAGATATTAAAATGTTCTCATCATACGCATTACAAATATTTTTGCAAATATTTGAAAGCCATTGAACTTTTTATATTTTAAAAAACTATTCTTAGACACTTCCTTCTCCATATAAACTCTAACTTATTTAATTCCAATATTTAATATTATTCAAAAATTTTAAAAGCCTGGTTGCATTCTAACAGAAATTGCATTAAATTTTAAAAAGTAATTTTGGAAGAATTAACATTTTTATGATATTGAGTATTGAGACTCCTGAGATCATAGTAGGTCTTTTTATTTGTTCAGATATTATTTTATGTTCTTCTGTTACATTTTATAGCTTTCCTCAGTTACATCTCTCCATTCTGAAATGTAATTAAGACTTTTGCAACTTGAGGAGTGGATATTTTCAAAGCTAAAAGCACTATAAATGTATGAAACTTACTGTTTGATATCATTATGTTGACTTCACAAATGTCACATTTTTCCATTGAAAGAATTTTAAATTTTTACACAGTCAAGCACACCTAACTATTCTTTTATAGTTTCTACGTTGCTGGTTTTATTTAAAAACAACTCTGTTAACCCTATTTGGTATATATAGACTTCTGGATTTTCTATGATTTTAAAATTATCTTATTGTTTATATTCACATATTTAATCCATCTGGAATTCATTTTTTATATGGTTTGAGATTCAGGTCCAATTTTATTTTTATCCTGATGGATGGCCAGTTATGTCAGCACCATTTATTAACTAATCCAACTTTTTCCCACTGACTAGAACCAACACTTTTATCATATATTAAATTCTTATACATAATGGAATCTATTTCAGGATTCCCTATTCCATCCTACTGATTATTGTATCTCTTACTACACCAATCCCATATTGATTTAATTCCAGTGGTTTTATATTATGTTATGGTAACTCATAACTTAAGTTTTCCTTCACTGGTCTGCATTTTCATACTTTTAAAGGCTATTCTCAGGCATTTCCTTTCCATTCAAACTCTAAGATCATTTTATCCATTTTTTTTAAAAAAAACCCTATTGGAGTCTAATTAAAATTGCATGACATTTATATATTAATTTGGGGAAAGCTGAAATTTTTATCTATTGAGACTTTCAACCAAACACATGGTATGTCTTTATAGTTTTTCAGATCGTTTTTTATGTTCTTCAATAACATGTCCAAGTTTTTCATTTTCATCACTCTTTTTTAGTTCATGATTAAACTAAAGCATTTCAAAATGAAAAAATTAATACTTAATTACTAAGTTAAAATGTGTGTGTGGGGTGTGTGTGTGTGTGTGTGTTTGTGTGTGTGTGTGTAGACAGACAGATACATACAAGTCTAATTATCTGATATTCCCACTGCTAAGTTCTAGAAATCCTGGGAAATGTGATCATATAGCTAAACTCATCAGAACAGGTTAGATTTGAGCCAAGAGAAAAGAAAACTTTGTTTTATGCTTAAATTGGACTTATCATTTTCCCTTACTGGAATTTATAATTGCAATCCTATCTGAAATGGTTTCAGAAACATTCTCTTTGTATGTTGTTGCAATTAAAGATACTATCTAAAATGAAATATTTTCCTGTGCTCCTAGAAACAAAATATCTGAATAAAATAATTGTGGAATCATCACTGGAGTCTTACTTGACTGGAAAGTTTAGAAGCTTCCACAGCATGTTCAAAATCTGGTCTTCCAATTACAGCAGGCTCTTTATTCATCAGTCCTTGCCCTTTCTTGTACTCTGCCTAAAATGAATAAATAAGAGAACATTGAATGTTTCTCTTCCCGAGGAAGAATTTAGCTAAAATAAAACATAAAAGACCCTCAAGTCCATAAAAAATAGTCCTTACAACTCACCAAATACTGAAATGCTGACTGCTAAAGTAGAATTGGTTTTATAGTATGGTTATTTAAATGAATTCAACTATTTTTTGTAGTAAAATAACTACTAATTTTAAGTCATGTATCCAGTCATCATCTTCATTGTGTTTATATATAAACACTGAAAAAAATTAGAGGAAATTTCTGGATAATTGAGGCCCTGCATTCTGCATACAGATAGCTTTTACTACTGTGTTCAGTCTCAGGAACTGATCTAACCCTGTTACATTAACACACAGTTGAATTCAGGAAATAATTAATGATTTTTAAGGTGATGACAGCCTATGTTAGTCAAATATTTGGTTCAAGTTAAGTTATCATTTGTAACCAGGGTTTTAGGTATGGTCACGTAAAATGGTATTAGCCAGGGAAGATATCTGAGAGAAAGTAAAAAACAACCACGATGAGTAGGAAACACACAGGAGTCAACGGTGGCAGAAGAGAATCTGCACAACTAACAGCAACAAGGTAAGAACAAGGCCCATTGAAGTCATGTGGGACAAGGTGCAGTAAGAAATACTGTGGGACCAGATGACCGACAACCTTGACTTTCAAGCTGAGACATTTAACTGCTATTTTATACCGAATAGTACTTACGGCTCTAAGCTATAATATTATAATACTCGCCATAGTCAAGTCATGTTTGGGCAACTTCCACATAAACCTGAATAGTTTACATAGTCAAAGAGATAATTCAGATTAAAAAATTGAGATGTCATTAATTCAGATTGAAAATTTCACTCATTAAATTAACCATCCAACTACCAAAGCCATGCTTTATCTCCTGCAAAAATAATAAATCCATATCTGCTCAAGATAAGAAAGAGAGATTACATTGCTTATGATCTTGGAGATCTGAGTTGCCATCTTGATGTCTGGTCTGTCGAGCTTTGCACTATACAGGTGGGTGTCCTGCATATCTTTTCTGTAAGAAATCTGAACAAACAGATAGTTTTGATTTGAAAAAACAAGTTAGAAATAGTTTGAAAAAACTATTCCATATAGTTGCTAGCTTTAATGTCCATAACATTATTTATCCTTGTCATAATCGCCTTAGAAAGATTACTGACCGTAAGTTGTTTTAAATGTTTTATGCACAATTTATTTGGACAAATATATTCTCTTTTTACTATACCTATGCTTTACTAACGTTATTACATATGAATTGAACTTATACAACATAAGAAATATGAGCCCAAGACCTTGACACAAATAGGATTTTACATATACCACCCTCATCAGCACGTCACTGTACATATATATGCGCATAGTCACATACAGAATATCCTCACCAAGGGCTGTAACTGGTCCATCACAGTCTCTACCCCCAGTGATACAGGATAAGCCCCAGTACATGAATACAGAAAATCACCTCTGGGGCTGAGGGTATGTGAAGCTCTAGAGCTCTCCAGCTTTCACCTCCCCCATCACACCCTTCTCTCCCTTTTCTGACCGGACTATTCACGTGCGCATCTCTGGGGGTCCTAGTCATGGGTACTGATAGTGTTATTTGCTTGTATATGTATTGCAATGACTTGATCTTCCCAAAATAAAAGCAATTACATAAAGGAATATTCATCTTCCCAATGTGGAGAATGACACAATCCAACCAAAGTATATATACTTTGGTTGGAAAATAAAGATTTAAAAAGAAAAATACACATAAATTTTGCCAAATGTACTTTCGATGACAGTGGTCATTTATATGAACTTGGCTGACAAATGGGAGGAAAGACCAGATGATCAGCATCTCACCGGTCTGTCCAGTTCTCTATTTCTTGAGATGACTCATGAGCTGAAAGAATATTTGGCTATTTTCCAGATGCAGTTCTATTTGGTAATATCACCAAGAGCTGGTCAACTTGTCTATTATATTATATTCTATTAAAAGTATAATGCAGGGGCAGCCGGTTAGCTCAGGTGGTTAGAGAGCAGGCTCATAACACCAAGGTTGCCGGTTCAATTTCCACATGGGCCAAGGAGCTGCGCCCTCCACAACTATTATAAATTGAAGACAAGTACTTGACTGAGAGCTGATGGGTCCTGGAAAAATACACTGTTCCCCAATAAAATTTTTTTAAAAAGTATAATGAAAAGGGTGTAGTAACTTTCAAAAATGAAACCCATCTTCATTGTTTCAAGGTACAGAAAGATGGAATACAGAAATCACAACGGAACATCCATACAAACGGCAAAATTAACTAGATTTTGTACAAAGCAAACATTTCTAATATTGCCTACAAACTTTCTGCAATAGCACCATCTGGGTTACTTATTTAAAATTTAGATTTCTGAGGTCTACCCCCAACCCTCTAGAATGCAATTTCAATAAATGGGGCCCAAGAATCTACATTTTAATGAATTCCCTAGTTGACCACTATGAACCAGTATTCTCGATAATTCAATGTATCTTGTTATTTTCCTTTCAACCTTGCAGAGTTATAAAACACTGGTATTTTCTTACTTCTTTCAAAAATAATATTGAGTGTAAGAAATGATAATGCATTAAGACTTCAATAGGCTCCCTATATATTTTCTTATTTCAATGAAACATTTATGTACATTTCTATTTTTTAAGAGCTTACATTTGCCCACCATCAACACTATTTTTTTAGCTTGTTTATAATCATGAACCTGTCTGACAAGTGAACACAGCTTAAATACAACCAGCAACATTTCAGCAAGAACACCTGTTTTCTTCAGTATTTCTGTTTTCATAGGCTTTACCTTAACAAGTAATGTCAGGTAGGTTTGTGCATACAGGTAACAAAAGAAACACAGAAATAAGCTGAAAACTGAGTTATTTTCTTGGGTGGATTTAAAATATGCCAATTTCATTGGTTTCTAAAAGCAACAAACTCTCCCACAAATGATAGCCAATCAACCTCAGCTCGCACCAAGTTAAGCACAAGCTTTGTACACAAAAACCAACTCTCAGGTGAAAACAAACCAAAATTATTACCCACCTATGAGACTAGCCGTTTCTCAGTTACTACATGCATCTGAAAACCATAGGGAGGGGATGTCTTTGTGTCGAGAAGAGAATGAGAGTAAAATGGAAACCCTTACTTTTTGAAAAGAGCTGCAATCTTTCAGAAATCGAAGCTTTACGTGGGTTACCTAATTATATGCTGTTCAGCCTAATGACAGCCCTGAAGAGAAGGTGAGCACCACCAAGGGGGCAGGCGCAGGACTCTGAATAGGGCCCCATCATCCATGTAAATTGCAAATTAGAGGCCGGCATATGTGACTCCAAACAAATATTAAGATTGACGTGAGCTGCAAATTCAAACAAGAGGACACCACAGAGCCACAAAGGAGAGGAGCACAGAAGCCTGGTCACTCGTCAGACCTTCGGGAGTCTCACTGCTTGGGGACAGCCCATGGGAATGGTGAGCTTACACTGAGGGACACTGAGAGTAGCAAGCACCTGGTTTTCACTATCTGCAAGGATGTCTGCACATAGTTGGTACGACAACATGGGTCATTTTCCTAAGCAAGTCTTTTGTAGTGGACATGTGTTCGCTTTTTTTTTTTTTATGTGCCTAGCATTTTTTATTTGGGAAATGCCCCTCCCTTACTCCATGTGGTTTGATGGGGCTATCAAATACAGCCTACCTTCCTGGTGACAGGAGTGGCCATATGACAGGCTGTCCAATTAGATGCCCCATCCCTTTGGAAGCAATGATTAATCAGAAGGGAGACACCTAACACAATCAAGGCCAGAGTCATGTGAAGGGTCTGAGGCTGGGTGAGAAAGGGCTTCTGTCTTCTCTTCTGGGATCAGCTCCTGTAAGGATGATTGAATTTTGGAAACACCAGCTGTTCTCTTGAGACCACCTAGTCAGAGTCAGTCTGCAAGTGAAGTCACAGGAGCTAGCAGAGAGCCAAGAGGTGGCGAGAGAGGGAGAGTCCCAGTGACTCTGTAGAGCCTCTGGGTCCAGCTGTGCCTGAAGGTAGCTTGAATTTTCCAATTATGCAAACCAATACATTCTCATTTTTCACTTAGACTAACTTGAGTGGACTTACCTCATTAAATATAGGAACTCCTGACTAACCCAGCCTCCATTTCATCTGCTTTTCTGCATTGTCAAATCTGCTCTTGTATTACCGCCAATGAAGATGTTAGTTCTATCAAAATCTGCTGTTAAATTTCTTCTTTATCTCACCCTGTTCACTTTCCCACTCAGCTTCTTTTTTCATCTCATTGTCTTAAAGTCACTCAGTCACAGTTTATTGTCTCCTTATAAGCTTCTGTGTCATAAGTCCGTGGCGTTTGCATGTTTCCTACATTCATGCAGAGTGTCCAGTGTACCAGGCACTGTTCTAAAACCTTTTATTTCACTAAATCCTCACTACACCTGCACCCTCCCAATGGAACTAGTTATCCAGAATCTTATCCTTGTATCATCCTGGGTTGACTTGGCCAATAAGAGACCCATTAGATTTTGAAAACAGAAGTAAAACGGATGCCATTATACTCCATGTACAGCCAGACACGTGGGCAGACAAAGGATTCCCAGTGACTTTTCAGCAAGCTTTTCATAGTTAGACAACAGTGATCTGAGATTCCTCAGTAATTGAATTAATAAATTAGAGAAAAGCAAAACCTCCACCAAGACTGTCCTGGAAGTTCAAGCACTTGGAGATGAGAAGAGTGAGAACTGAGGGATGGCAGCAAGGAATGGAGCCACAGACAGACAGACACCCTCGGGGGCTAAGGGCAGTGTGAGTAGACAGACTTACAGAAATCAAAGCCAACTGGCCCTTTGCTACTCTGGTGAAGGTTAGCATGGTTCTTAGGGAGAAGGAATTAGAGAGGATATACTATATCTTTCAAGTTTGTGGGAAAGAAGTCAGTAGTGTAACCTGTATTTAATTACATTCTTGAAACACGAATTCGTTCATTCTCAAGAAATACTTTTATCATCATCATAGACTCTCACATTAGGAAGCTCTCCAGGTATCATCAAAGAGGCACATGGACTGAAAATTCTATCTTAGGCTAATTTCTGTCTGGGCATACTGTATGTAAAAAACTACTAACGTATTAAATTGTAAATATTATCTTTATCAGAGAACGTAAACCTTTTAAGTATAAGTAAATGGAGGCTCTGATATGCATCGGAACAGAAAAGTTTTCAATCTTCTAAAAGATGGAGCAAAATACAGAGCTATATCAAGAACAGTTTATCATTCTTATTATTGTCATTATTTATAAGAGCATTTTAAAGTTAATGTAAGTTTTCTTATTCATGATTTAATTTTACCATCACCACAATCTTGTGAAGAAGGTGGAATAGATATTGCTAACTATTCTGTCTTAGAGATGAACAAAATACTAATGTATCTATTTCAATACTAAACCATAAAGCACTATTATCGTAAGTCACATCAAGGAACCACACAGAATCATAAATGTTTTCCTAGTATCGTTTTACTGATTTATCTTTGAGCTTTTTCACTTTCTGATGGAATAGAAATTTTGTCTACTGATAAGATTTTATTAACATTAAGAAAGTACATATATCATTTTTGAAAAGAACATTGAGTCTCTTGTTTCCCCTGCTGAATACTTCTTTCTAATGCACATTGAATTGATTACTGATATGGTGTTTTGGAAAAGTTTACCACTTCAATTTCATGACAAGTCTATATAGACCACATTACTTATAAAACTTAAAATGGCAGTTTAAAATTTGTTTGACTTACTTCAGAACTATCGGACTTCATGTCTCTAGTAAGATTGATGAGAACTAATAATATTACTGGGGTTTTCATTACAAGCCCATCTTTAGGGAAAAGCAACAGGATAGAATATGTCCAGTTTCTCTAATTACATTAGAGGAATTTGGCAGGGATGCATCCCTTAAGATGCAAAAGGATTTAGATTCGCTCTTTTAAATCATTTTCTGATTACAGTATCAACAAGATAGGTAGTTATTATGGGTTCAGGAACCTTTTGACCATGCCCTTCTGACCTACATGCTTCTTAACATAAATTCCATATTGGTTTGGCCTTTTTATGAAATCTCACCTCTTTTAATTGTTTCGAATGAACTATGATATCACCATAAACTCTTAACTCACCCTTTAAAACTGGAGGGGGACCAAATGGGACTCCTATTTTACGGAGTGGCTCTCCTGCAGAGCCCTTTACATCTATATCATCTCATTGAACACCTGCTAGGGCCCAAATGAGATAAAGATCATTTCCCTGATTTTACAGATGAGACAGCCGAGATTTGGAGATATTTGTCACTTGCCCCAGGTCACGCAAGCAACCTGTGGAAAAGCAATCAAATACCTTTTCTATTTTTGGAGGATATTCTGAGAAATATTTTCCCCCTATTTCTTGATCATTGGATTTTGGGGTGATAATGAAGACAACTGCGCCCTGATGACTTTTACCCTTGCACCGCTCAGTGATTCAGAGGCCAGTCACAAGGAATCCTCTCCCCGCCCTCAACTGCTTGGTCACATCTCTAAAGGCATAATGGAGAGAAAGGCTCTGAAAGGGAAGCATTCCCCTTGGCCCATTGATGAATATTCTAAAAGGTTTGAATGGAAAGAAGACAGAAATGAAAGGCCTTGAATCATAATGGTCCCAGTTGCTGGGGTCTCTAACAGACAGTGGAAAGTTGACTTGGTTTGGGGGGACGTGTAAAAAGGTAAGCAAAGATGCCAACTTGCACTGTTTCTAGGTCAATCCGATGCACATTTGACAACACATTTGATTTTAAATTCAATGAAGTCATTTATAGGCTTAGTGCAGTGACATTCCACGTCAGGAAAGGGTACTTCTATTAGTAAATTCTCTGCAAATGAGTTTCATTGGGCTGAAGTTTTATGGGAGGCAGGGTTTTGTCTCCATGGGGGTGATGTTGCCTCACCGACTGAGCCACAAAATACGCACTTGTTTTCCTTTGGCTTATGAGACCTACGTTAAATTTCATATTGCAGGGACAACGAATGTATTATTCTAAGTGCTTTGACGCTAGAGGAATATCAACTGCTTCACAGGTAGAATACAAATATCCTTCTCACTTTAGATCTGAGTAAATAGTCTTAACACTTTCTAAATCCTATTATATGTACAAAGTTTGCATGTAAAGGTTGAGCCGGGTAGGCAGAGGAGTGTAAGTAAATACATCCTTTTCCCATAAGTACACAGTATTGAATGTAGGAGAAAAGGGCTTTATGCTCTATTCCCTCAATCCCTCAATCAAAGACCTTTTAAAAGAAAAGGCGGACTTAAAATAATAACCCCAGTTCTATGATAAGGAACTTCCGTGTTTGAATTTCATTGAATTATAGAGTTAGAAAGGGCCTCCCGAGGGTCCGTGTAACGCCAGCCCCCTCCCCGGCCCACTACCACCACCTCCTTTCCTGCAGTGCGCTGGAGCTGTGGATCTGAATTCTGATGATAACCTATTTTGCGCCCATTTAAAAATTTCATTTATAATCTTGACCAATCACCAGTGACCTTTAAGAGGGAGGCAGCAGGGCCGAACAGAGCAAACCGGGGACGTTGATTTCTTTAGTCTCGTTTTCTTCATCTACAAAATGGGAATCGGTACAGGGATTCTGTGAGCATTGGAAATGATCAAAGTCTTGGCACAGCTCTGGTACACAGCAGTGCTCGCTAAGTGGTAGTTATTATGATTATTATAGTCGTTCTGTAAGCAAACTGTTCTTATAAAGCATCCCCTTAAAATGACCTTGCTGGTAATGACAGGCATGTAGTTTCTTCATCTCATCAATCTCAAACCATCTTGGAAAAGTGCTTTGGTATCGGCACATGTTTATACATTTGGATTAAAATGTAAAACCTCACTCAGTTTTTGCTTAAGCATTGACCTATTGCAATTTAATATCAGATAACTGTTGCCATCCTGCAAAGGACGCTCTGCACAGCGGGGACTCGGGTGGGGTGTGGGGGGGTCAGAGTCCACAAAGCACCTTTCAGTAAGAGAACTAAATGGTGGGACAGACCCTGTGTGAAATCACCAAGAAGTTTCGAGTCCTTTTCAAAGAAAGCAAGTTTCTAGAGAGCAGAGAATTCATAAAGGGAAGATTAAGCTCCCCTGAGATTTCAGGAAAAAAGTTTCCTTCTAGACCACCAGGAGAGTGGCGGTAATCAAGCAAGCCCATGACAGCTTTGATGTTCCTGTAACTTATGACCATAGTAGAAACTCATTTCCCGCAGGCTCACTTCCGCCCTCTTGGCTCTGCTTCTAAGCCAGCCATTAGGCATCTATTGCTTTCCTATTTGCCATGCGTCTTAATTTGACACTTTGCTCCCCACGAGCATTCTAAAAGAAACACCAGTGGGTAGGGTACAATCTCGCTAGCATCTGTGAATGATTCTTCCTTGGGCCACTCATTTCTAACGTACTTTCTCCCAATTCTCCTGCGATCCTAGCCTAGAAACCATGGGTGCCTCCACCATCAAGCCAAGGAATTTCTAAGGCATGCTAATAACCCACTAGGTCCAAATGTGTCTTGTTTAAAACAGAACGTCCAGTGCCTGACATTTTAAAGGCGTTCCACCAGGTTTTAATGACTGTTGACAGAATGTTTCAGATGGACTTCCGACTGAACACGGAGAGATAGAAATAAAAGAAATGTTAAAGTCCATTTTGAATAGGAGTGTCATAATATATAAATTTCAACTAAGTATCCATTAGCCTTGATGTGGGTTAAGCACAGTTTTCCAGAAAATCATGAGAAAGGGCTTCCTTACATTACTCTGGTGTTTACTGATCTCCATGGCATGTTTGATCTCAGGTGGCTCCTTCATGTGGGCGTAATCTGAGGATCCTTTGGCAGCACCATGTTTCTGTTTGTAGGCGATCTTAAAAACACACACACACAATACACTGTTACTCTCATTTAGAAGCATGTTAAATTCTTACCTGTTAAATTTCAGTGTTTTGCTAGGATTTTATATATTTGAATACCACCACTGAAGCTCAAAGTTGCCTAAGCCTCTACAGCAAGATAATATATCTAACACTTTCATTTTAGTGCTTCGGTTTAGATTCCTAATTCTCACTTTTTTATTTAGTTCAAAAGTCCTTAACCATACACTAGATTCCCCACTCATTCATCTAGTTTAAATCTCAGCTACATTTTTGGGAAACCTTCTACACCCAAGAGCTTTTAGGGTTATACATGGTCAAGGTTTAAATCTCGGGAAAGCACCTGACAGTGTGGGGAAAGTGACCAGATATTTAAAAGTTAATTGTTCATTTTTAAATGAATTGTTATGATTCTGTGTAGGCACAGCTATAATATATTAATATTTAAATGCCCTAACCTTTGGGAGAAACTGTAACCCAGGCAAAATTCTCAGCTATGTCAAGCCCTGTCCTCTGTTGCAGAAATAAGGAAGGGCCACACCAATGCCATCCATGCCACCAAGTTAAATTTGCTCCCTACTTGGATGGAGAGAAGGCATGAGAACAGTTTCCTCAGGATCAGAAGCAACCAAACTCAACAACAAAAAAAAGAGACATTAAAGACGACCTCTAAGACAGCTAACAAATGATCACCTTATTCTCAGTCTATGTCACTATCCTTTTATTTCTCTCACAGTTTTTAATGAGTTTGCTTCATTTCTGTCAAACTATTTTCTGTCTGCCCTTACCAGAACATAACTGTCTAGTTCACTGACTGCTCAGAATGTTGAAAAGTGCCTGGCACAAAGTAAGCAGTAATAAGTATCTATCTGCTCAATGAGTGAATAAATGAGTGAATGAGTAACTGAATGAATGAGAAGAAAACAGGGATAAATGAATATGTGACTTCAAAATCAATTTTAAGTATATATCAAAAGTTTCATAATAAAAAGATATTAGATGGAGCTAGAATTACTTGGTCCAAGAGAATAAAGACAACTTAAAAAGAAAAATTAGAACAGTTTTTACCAAGAACAAGGTTTAATTTTCAATGAAAAAGAATACACTTAATGGATGGACCTAGAGAGTACTATGCTAAGTGAAATAAGTCAGACTGAGAAAGACAAATAACATATAATCTTCATGTGGAATCAAAGAACAAAATAAACAAAACAGAAATAATAATAAAATAAATAAGTAAATAATAAAAATACAGTTAAATTTAAGGAAAAACTTTTTACCACTATGAGCTCCTTGAGAGCTATTCCTGTGTCTTTCACATCTTTCAATATCCTATGCCTATCATAGTGAATGACAAAGAGTAGAAATGTAACAAATGTTTAGTGAATTAATAAATGAGTTTGTTCATGAATTTAAACTCCTCATAGGATTTAATATGCAGCACTGACCACCCATTTAACTCTAACTCCAAAGGATTCAAGTGATCATGACAAAAGCAACTTTTAAAAATAAAAGAATGGATGGGAGAAGTGGATGGAGATAGTCTCAGAGACACAGAGGAAGAACTGAGGGTTGTTAGTTGGGAGGGGGTGGGGATGAAGGAGAGGGGAAGGGATGAGACAATACAAATTGGTAATTGCAATATGGCCTCAGGGATAGAAAAAGATAGTCCGAGGAATACAATCAATAACGTTGTAAGCATTTCTTAGGGGGCCAGATGGACCAATGCCCTTTTGGGGAGTCCACTTCATAGTTGATGTAGAGGCCTGACCACCGCATTGTATTTCTGAAACTGATGTTGAATAATACTGTATGTCAACTATAATTATATATACATATAACCTCGGGACACGGAGTAGAGTGCGGGAACGGATTCAATGGAATTGTAATAGATAAGCATGATATCGGGGGTGGGAGGGCAGTGGATGGGGGGAGGGGGGTTGTTACTTTGTGAGGGTGAAAAGGGTAACTATTGCATTGTTCTGTACACCTGAAACTAACAATAAAAAAAAGTTCACAATCAAATACTGCAAAAAAAATAAAATAAAATAAAATAAATAATAAAAAATAAAATCATGAAATAGTACCACAAAAAAGAAAACCATCTAGGACACTATCAATGTTTAAATCCTTTCTCTGGCTCCTCCGCCAAGTTTCAGCTTGAAAAGCTCTGATACAAAGTTCCTCCTTTCAGGAAACCCCAATTGATCTCCCCATTGCTGCTGCATCTATGTATCCAAACAGGAAGAGCCTAGTTCACAGGACAGAACTTCAAACGTGGGAACACCGCTGTCAGTGATGTCCATTCTTCCGGACTCTGTGGACTGGAGCTCCATCCATCTATAGCCCTAAATGCTCTGCTCAGCACAAATTCCAATTTATCCATCTGTTTTTTATAGGTGCCTAGAATGTTCCAGATATAGTCTGACCTGTCCTCATTAGAATTATTCAATTTAATCCAGACTATCATCTCTCCTGTGGTATAGGTGATTAATGCATCAATAGATCACAACGTCTCCCTTCTGATGGCTCTGTTGAGATTTCTGTCCACTAACACCCCTAAATCTTGTTCAGTCCCGCCCAGCCCTGCTCCCACATCCAATCCTGCATATTTCCTTCATTCTCAGGGCTCACAGACGGCACCTCACGTTAGCACAGGCATAATTCATCTTATTAGAGTCTGTCCCGTGATTTAATCCATCAGGATATCTAATTCTGATGAACATATCTTTACATTTTCACCAATTAATTATGTTAAACAGGAAACCCATTAAGAACCTCCATTTGGGCTGAGAAAGTCCATTATCTCAATTCCATTACAGTCTATATTATAACTTTGGGGGGAGGGGGGAGGAGTTTAATGGGTGGCCCAGTCTATTAAGCCAAGAAAAAACTTCCATGAGATTTGTTCCTTCCACTTAAATGAAGAGCTAGCGTATGCCTGTCTCTTTTCTGCTGGATGCCTGGTTTATTTTGTATCTTAGGCTGACTATCACACTTGTGGCTTTATAAACGTAACCAATGCAGCTGATCTTTTTGTGGGTTATCAAAGAAATGGTGACTCATCAAACATGATTTTCAAAAAGTACTCTTTCTTAAAAGGGCTGTGTAATTTTCTACTTGCCGCATTAAAATAGTCATTTCATTTATAGCTGCTACTAAGCACCACTTTAGAATTAAGATTACATCAAATTGGAGGCAGCTGAACTTTAATTTATCATATTAATTTTCATCCTTAAAATAGCTAATGGAAAATTATGTTGAGCTAATAAATTTCCTGATAAATTTGATTTCTTAGAATTTGTCGTTATTGTATGATGTTTCCCTAGATTAATACTGTTTTCTTCACACCTTGAGAATTAAGGTTGCTATGTTATTACACACCTAACTACTGCAGAACACTTGCAATAGTCTTACATACTTCATATATAAATATGTTTATATAAGTAATATATACATTTATCTTATATATTTGATCACATAATACGAGGTCGAACAATTAAGTTCACGAACTTGTTGTGACAATGTTGCTCACCTTTTTTGATATCAGAAGGTTATTCATTATGAATTTGTACCAACTTGATAAACAGTTCACCAAGTTTACTATTTGGAAGTGCTGAAAAGGCTGCATGAAAAAATTAGACGAAAACGACCTGAATTTATCGCCAACAATTTATGGCTCTTGCAGCACAACAATGCACCAGCTCACATGGCACTGTCTGAAAGAGTTTTTAGCCAGTAAACAAATTACTGTATTGAACACCCTCGCTACTCACCTGATCTGGCCCCCAATGACTTCTTTCTTTCCTGAAGATAAAGGAAATACTGAAAGGAAGACATTTTGATGACATTCAGGACATCAAGGATAATACGATGACAGCTCTGGTGGCCATTCCAGAAAAGAGTTTCAAAATTGCTTTGAAGGGTGGACTAGGCACCGGCATCAGTACATAGCTTCCCAAGGGGAGTACTTCGAAGGTGACTGTAGTACTAATATTCAGCAATGAGGTATGTAACACTTTTTCTAGAATGAGTTCGCGAACTTAATTGTCATACCGTGTGAGTCTTTATATCTCATATATACATATGTAAGATGTACATCTATTTCTAACTTACAGTATGTTTTAAAACTATTATATAGGTAAATGTACTTCTGGTCAACAGCACAGATACCTCTGACGCTCTTGAAACAGGGCCCTGTGGCCACTATAGATAAAAACAAGTTCTCATAAATGTCCTCAGTCCAGATGCCTGAGTAGCCCGTATTACTCTGTAATAAGGGATTATTTAGCCTCTGCCTGAAACAGCCCCGGTGAGAAAGATTTCACTGCTTCATGGCACAATGCATCCATTTCCAGAAGCGTTCTTTGTGATTTGTGTTTATAAAAATTTTAATGGGGGATATCTAATAAAATAGCTTCCTAAAATTTCCACATCTCTCTCTTTTTAAAAAGGCATTTCTTCCTATCAGTCATTTTCTATAAGGAGCATTAATCTAGCTAACTTCACCTTATTACTCAGTCCAGTTTGAATGTAAGCATCTGAGAATGTTTGCAAATTGGCTGCAAGATAACATTGTGTTCAACTGTCACAAATTGAGGAGACTTTTCATTACAACCCAGAATGCCATGAAATTTCAGATTTGGCTAGAACTCTAATTTAGTGTTAGCACAAATCTGATACTCTTTGGAAACAGTAAAAGGTTAGCTTAATAATCACAGACACTGTCTAAGAGTTCTGTGTTCTTGACTGTCTTTTTACCAGGTAAGCGCTAAGGATTTCACTTTTAACAGTAATTAACTTGATGTACATAAAACTAAAGAAATGGTATTGCAATTGCATAAGTCTTGGAAATAGATACCTTACTCAGGGTCCAGGTTTTTCTTTAGCAAGAAGTTCAGCGACTAACAACAACACTGCACAGCACAGCTCTTTAGGAGCACAAACAAGGTTCCCAGGGTGCATATTCTATTAAGGATGACACGTGCTAAGAAATGTAAGGGACAACCTACTCTGGCAAAAACAAAACAGATTCCAAAATATACAAAATGGATTATTTTTCATGTTACGTTCTGTGTCGCACATATTTGGGTACTATAGACCTTTTCATGCTACAAAAGGTGAGAAAAGTTGTGTGCTTCCAAAGCAACGAAGTACGTAAATACCTGAAAATGTGCCCTTCCCAAGTAAGTATAAAAACAAGAACAGGTTTTTTTCTTTTCCGTCTTTGCTGCAGAAGTGTTGCTTGTCACATAGCAAGTGTTGTGTTATAATTATTTGCTTTATAAAGCAGTCCATATTATCAGCACGTGGCTAGGTGACTTGATGTGGGCAGCAAAGGGGGGGTCACATATCAGTCATGGGCAGCCAGGCAGATCTCTGACACCATATATTTTTAGCCTCATGTGGCAGGGCTGAGATTAGCTTCCTGCAAAGTTGGGTACACAGTGGACTTTTAAATTTGTAATAGTGAAGTAGTTAAAGATGTTCTGCAATGGATAACTATGCTCACTAGTTTTCAAGAGTGATCTATTTTCAGAGTATTTTACAATTATTTAGGTATCCTCTACTTAAAAGTAAAAAGATTCTGGAGAAAGACGTAAACTTGTTTAATAAGAAAAATAGGGGAAGAAATGGTAAGAAAGAGCTAGTATAGTGTGTGTAAGAATCCAGTTTCTGGAGCCAGACATTCATGTGCTGGCTCGGCCATTTATTGGCTGTGTGACCTAGGGCAAATTACTTAACCTCTCTGTGCTTCAGTATCCACATCTCCAAAATGAGGATATCTTATGGAGAGGTTGTGAGGATTAAATGATATAAACATATATATAATATACCGGGGGTGCCAAAAAAATGTATACACATGACTTGTATTCATCTTTTGTTATCAATATATATTGAGTATTACAATTTTAATACAGTTTTTTCCTTTCTTAAAATGTGTATACATTTATTTGGCACCCTCTGTATATAAAATGATATAAATATATATAAAAGCACCTGACACATAGTAAGCATTTCTATGTGTTTACTATTATTTTTAACCTAAAATGTAGCATGAAGAATATAAACTATGTAAAAGGAAACACTTCCTTAGAAAGGAAATCAACAAATTGAATAAAAATCCACTTTATAAAAGTATTTGGTAAATACTTCCTATGTGCCAAGCAGGGAAGCAGGGAACAAGACAGATGAGGTCCCTGCTCTCATGTCACTTAGGGAGCCAAGTAACAGATTCATGAAGTTAAAAAAAATCAAATTGTGCTATGAAGAAAACAAGATAATAAGATGAGTGAGAAAGAGGTGAAATATTCTACCTTGAAATTCTGTGTTAAGAAATAGAACAAATTAAAAGCATGAAGTATTCCTTATGTGTTGATGTACTATAAAGAGAAAATTACTCCTAAACTCTTGTGGATTCACAATGAATTTGCTTGCTGACAGTTCTTAGGTTTGTCTGCAACCTGCAATGACTAAAATGGCCACTTCCACCTGATGGAGGCTCTTTTTGGTAGCCTGAGGTATTCTAAGTGAAAAACACAATCCACAGAAAAGGAAATTCAGGAACCACTTTGTCTAATTGATGAACCACAGTCCTTTGCATCCTGAATTTAACCAGTAACTCTTTATGTGACTTTTAATAAGCTACTGGAATGTGTTCCACTTAGAGATCACACATTAAATCAGAGACCAGTTTAATATTTACTGTAAGATTTCAATCTAAGTAAACTGTCTAAATAAAATTCAATTTTGTTTCATTAATAGTTGTGAATGTGATTAGGAAAAACTGCATATTAGGTTATACATTTTATCCACATCATTATATAACAATTTAGGAAAACTGCACCCCACTCTGAAGCTGCGTAACTTCTCTTGCAAAGACGCTGTCAATTGTGGCTGGCATCTGCTTGTAAAGAGAATTGGAAAGGTCCGCCTTAATGGTGCCTTTGTATTTTGCCTGGGGGAGAAGGAAAGGAAAAAATAAACATTCCACTCTTTTACAGTGAATACTGAAAGAAAATGAAAAGAAACTTTCTTCAGAAACAGAATTAACTTAAAAATCTGAAGACCATTGGAATCCTAGATACTGGACACGATGAACATATTTTGAAGAAATATAAATGCAATTTATCATGAAGAAAGCTTTAAACAAAACAAGCAAGAAAAAAAAACGCCAATTTTTTCTATGTAAACCCATGCACATTTCTAAAAGTAAATCTATTTGTGTATACTGACAGTTTCCTATGTTCGATCAGCGAAGAAAAATCTGAGAGCAATGAGACATTTGAGTTGCTCCAGGAAATACAAATTGTTAGAAAATGCTATCCAGAACCTGAATGCAAAGGACACAGTTCCATGTTTCAAGTCTCCTTAATAATCTCCTTGTACCACGATGGGGAAGTAGAGTGCTTTTTGGCTTTTTATGTGGCTTCCTACCTCCAATCTACACTGTCCCTAGGCGATCTCATTCACCATTTCCTCTTGGGAAGATTAGGTGCAAAATAACACGACAGATTGCCCACTTCCATTTTTTTTGCCCTGCAGTTAACTCCTTCAGAAAAACGAATCAATTAATAACTAAGAACATCAAGCATTTCTCTGCAAGGCGAGGTAGCAGCTAACACAAATAAACAAAACCGTGTTTTTCCACACTCTGTCGACAAGTCCCTGCTAGGATTCCCACTCAGAGCAAGATTGGAGCCTTGATTTATTGAGCATGGATCCTGTGTAAACCTTGTGTCCCCACAACTCTTTGGATTTGAGTACTTAATAAAAGAAAATTTACCAGTTTTCCTCACAATGCTTTCACGTTAGCAGAAATAATCCTGAGACTATCATGTGGATCTTTTTCCAACATATGAAACACTAGAGGTCAGCCATTTATAACACTGTTTTATTCATTCTCTTGTCAAGTTTATCTCCTCTAAGTGATCTATTCACAGGCTACAGAAATGCCTCATCACAGAAATCACTGTCAACACTGCTTTTCAATGCAACACATACTGAGGTCCTAAATGCTCTCAGAAAGAGACCATATGATTTTTCAGCGGGAAAATGAATACAGTGCATTTCTCACTCTGTGGTTTCATAATGGTTATCTCCATTGAACTGGTCCTACTCAAAAATAGTTTCAATTGATTTAGAATTACTTACAAAAAAATACACATTTCATGGGAGCAGCTGGTAAATTTTACTTATTTTCAAAATGATATTCAATCATTTATAATTAATAAATCTGTTAGGAAAAAAATAGTGGAACTGCTAAGACTATTTTGCCAGTACTTTCTACTTATTGAATAAAAGTGTACTTTTCAAGAGTAATTCTATGTAAATGAGAAAGGGTCAGAGGCAAAATATAGACATATATAATAAAATGTATCAACCATACGAGTAGACAGTAAAATATGTCAATTTACATGCGTTAATTAGTAGTGCATGGAATTACATAATTATATAGATATTACCAACATTCAGCGGTGTTTTTGAAAATGTTATTCGCCAACTTTAATGCACAGACTTTCATCTGCATAAATACAAAAGGAAAATGCAAGCCATTTTGCAAGTGTTTGATACCTTACCTCAGAAATAAAAGCACCAATATTTTTTACATGGTTTAGCATAGGAGTGTCCGTCACAAATGTACACTTGTCCTTAGACTTTTTATATTCTTCTTTATAATGGATCTAAAAGAGAAAATAATTCACATGAGAGAGTAAGAAGAAAAACAACTGAATGCTCCATTTTTGAATAGATGAATTACCTGGAGAAAGTTCGCTTTTTGAAGTAAATACTCCAATGTGGAATGATACTCAAAACAAGCCAAATCACATAAACTGATTGATACCTAGCACAAAATTGCAAAACTGATATGGCATAATCATAAACCCTCTGCTTTAGATAAGCAAGGGTCCAGTATCATCAAGGATCATGTGTGTCGGACCCACAGTGATTATGGGTCGTGTTGCCCAGTGTACTCAGCGTAATTATTAAATAGTCTTCATTTAACTTGCACAAGTGTACTAGTTTATTGTTACTTTGAAGCCATGGTCAAACAGAAACATAGCTGCCCACCTCTAGGCTTAAAACACATACTTATCAGGATAGATGTAACCACGGAAGAAGTAGAGGCATAAATTAAACAAATGGAGATTACTGTTAGCATCATTACCTAGATTTGCTGGATTAGAGGAAGGGGCTTAAATTGTGGCCACAATGGGCTTCCTGTTACTAATTAAGTACGCTCAAATCAAACTGACCCAATTTAGGAGCACCCATAGGCCTCCCATCCTCCTTCCCTCCCCCAACAAGAGTCGAACCTGCTCAGGAAGCTTGCCACATGGTTGAGATCATTCCAGAATGTCCCCTTGCTGTCAATGGGCAAATGAGCAAGGAAAAGACCAGAGAGGCTTAGCTGAGCACGCTCATTTCTCCTCTGGAACTCTCTAGTAAAGCGAGCCACTCCTTTCTCCTTGAGGAGAGGCCAGAACTGTCGCTCTGGGGAAAGACCTCGCATGGACACATGAGCCAAAAAGAAGTCAGGAACTATGGAGAATGGCCTGAAACGTAATCCCACTGTCATGCTGCTTGCAACCCAATCTTAAAACTGGGGAGGCAAAATTTATGACTAGTTGAGAGAATGAAGGTAATTTGCGAAAACTTATATCGCCCTGTAATAAAGTCATGTTTACCTACCCAAGACTCTAAATACCTAGGCCGAAAAACAAAGTCCCAGTTCAGATGATAAATTACATGGTCTCCTTAATTATAACCTAAAAACGAAGCTTAATTCTATATACTACCCGGTTCTTAAAGGACGTGACTAATATTGATGTCACACAAACATTACACAGGGGTTTTATGCAAACCTGATTTGAGGGGCATGATTTTACCATAACCAGATACGAACATGTTAAGTGACGTTATTTCAAAATACCGTATTTCACTGCTGTGACTCTTAGATATTACATGCCTACCGCATTACACATTTGCTTTAGTCATGAAATCAACATTAGAACATATTTATCTTATCTGAGCACTAAATTACTTTTTTTTTCTTCTAGAGATTAGCCATAATTTTAGGTCTCTGCAAATCACCCTCCTCAGTCACTAGTAATTAAGCCGTTAATGGCAGTATGATAAATAGTAGGCTATTTTGATCATAAGGAGGGAAAGAGAAGTATCTCCGTTATATAATTAAGTGCAAGAGAAAATAACCTATCATCAGGCTTAAGCCTGCCTCATTATTTTTATCTTTCGCCACCATCTTTTCCTTCTCACATTCACATTCTTCACTGCGGTGGTATGTGCTACGGCTACAGGCCTCCTGATAAGCTCTGACCCGAGCAGCATGTCCGACGGGAACATGGGATACGGTTGAAGTTGTTACTTCCTTTGCTATGCAGACAAATAGTTCAGTCTTAAGTGTGGTCTCCATTCCTTTGGCCAGCCTTTAAAAGAGAGACACACACACACGTGCGTGCAAACACATATCTTTCTACTTTCTAGTGAATTGTACTATATGAGTGACAATAAGCAAGTGATGCTAAATTTTTATGTAGCGATGTCACACATTTAGTAGCCTTCCTATACCAAGAAAAGACAGATGAAAGGAAACTTCACCAGTGACTGGCACAAAATTTTATGTAAAATGAAAGTCACTGAGTAGACAGCCATTTCCTAATACAACCATGGCCCTATCGATTGGACAGATTGCCTGTCCAAGCCCCTTTTTTCCTAATAACAGAACCCAAATGTATTTATGAGAGTGGCCAGGCCCCTACCCCAGCCGCAGAGGGCAACTTGCTCTAAACCAGGCATGGTTTTCTCATTCCCCTTGGCCAGTGATTAGCCTGGGGTGGGCCAGGCACCCAGCTCTGGCCACAAGACATTGGTGGAGTCTCCCAGCGGTGTTCTGGTGTTTCCGGGATAAAGGGAGAGACTTGCTGGCACAGCCCTTGGACACTCTGCCCCTCCACCTTATTTGATCCCCACAAATCACAGGGATACAGCAGCAATGATATCATAGGCAATAAGCCACCCTTCTAATGATGACAAAGCAGAAGGAAAAAGACCTGAGAGTCTGACAGCATCCACTGTGCCAAGACTGGAACCCCTACCTCCAGGCTTCGTGTGTGAAAAAATAAACATATACTGGGGGTGCCAAAAAAATGTATACAAGTGGACACTTTGGTCAACGTTGCTCAAGCAGTAGTTTGCCGTAATCAGAAGTGTCTGGACGCTGATGGTAACCACTTTGAGCACCTCTTCTCATTGCAGAAGTCAAATGTGATTGGTATACAATGAGTATTACAATTTTAATACAGTTTTCCTTTCTTAAAACGTGTATACTTTTCTTTTTTTTGGCACTCTCTGTATTTGTTAAACTTCTGTGCCAGGGTTCTCCTGTTACCTGCAACCATTTGTACTCATAACCAATACACCATCCAAGGTATTTTCTGATTGAGAAAAAAGGGGCAAAGTCGATGACTCAATGATCATTAAGATGCCTCCCAATATTTACTTTCTTCTTTGACCTTACCATTAATCCCACCAGGTCTCAACTACAATGAGAGTTAAATTACTTCAGTGGTGCTTCCTCCTCCTTGCCTAGTTTCTGTCACTTAGTAGGAGGTTAGCTAATGGCTGAAAGTGGATGGCAGGTGTAAAAGTGTTTGAGAACATTTCTTCTTACAAGCATTCTTAGCCAAAAGCACCCAGGAAGTCTTTGCACAAATGGAGCCACATTGGCTAAATGCGGTAAACCCTGGAAGGAAGAACCATGCTCCAAGTTAACTGGACGCACACAGCCAAGGCTGTTCTACCAGATGCTCCAGCACGGTTGGACCTTTCTCTGGAGGGTAACCACTAATCTAATATCTTCAGCTTTGGAAGGATTTACCCACAACAAACAATACTCATTTGACTGGAAAACGTTCTTTCTGCTGCCATGCACATGAACACCCTAAAAAGGCTTGAACCAAAACACTGAGTCAGAGGCTTCATGCAGACATGGCCAAACCTGCTCTGCAGAAACTTTACATCTAATTTACAAGACACATACAAAAGACCCCCTTTAACCTAATATTTCTAGGACCCCTGACAAAAGGCTACTCGATCCATGATGCCGACTGCTCAATACAGTTGATAGGTTTGATTTATTCAAGAGATTGATTTGATAGTTGACTAACAGGACAAAATAACACAGAAAGGCTACCTGGGGAAATAAAACGCGTGACATGGTTAACAGAAAAATAAAAGAGGCTGTCTCAGAGGACCCCTTATCTTATAGACTGGGAAGTGAGTTACGCAGAGGGAAACCCCATAATATAGGCCAAGCAAGTGCAAGCCAGAAACCAGGTGGAGCAAAGAAAAATTGCAAAATGCCTCGTATTGATCCCCAAAGTGAAGCCACCTGACCTGGAAAATGGAGAATTCTAACCAGTGCAGGCCTCCCAGGACTTCCCTCTAGACCAAATTCATTTAACATTTTAATCAATTACCTGGCAAGGGTCTGATACCGCAAAGCCTACAGGTCTGCTGATAACCCCAAGCTCTCAGGGAGAGTGAAATGGCCAAATGAAAGAGACGAACTGGGGAGGCTCTCCAAGGGCCATGCCTCAGGGCAGACAACTACAGATGACATTCATTCCTAGCAAGGTAAAAATCGTTCAGGCTACTATGTAAAGATGGTAGGTCCTCAGCCATCAGCGACAACTCAGGAATTAGGACTGAAAATGGCTGAGAATGATGCCCGACAGAGGCTGACCTAACAGCTCTCTGCAAGCCCCAAGTCCAAGAAACTCTAAATATCATCACAAAGCATTGAGGGAGCAAAAGGGAACATTGCCTCACCCTACACACAATCACAGGCCATCCACATCTGGACTGCTGTGCACAGATCTCGTCATTACACCCCAATAAAGACCTATGAGAGCTAGAAGAGATCCAAAGAGAGACAGAAATGATGAAGATGTAGAAGGGATGCCCCATGAAAAGAAACCCATAAAACTACCCTTTTTATCCAATAAAATGGAACAGAGTGATGAGTGGCTACCAGCCACACTCTGGACTTAGCTGGACCTACACCTGAATGTTGTCCCCACCCCTGACTAGTCAGGTGGCCTCGGGCAAGCTACTCAGCCTTGGGTTGCACCACCTCTCAACTGAGGCTCACAGAACTATGCCAATGGCTCGCTGTGGCACAGAATACCATAATGCCTGGCACACAGCAGGGAAGAAAGGACATCATGGTGGCCAAGCCTTAAGAGTCAGACAGACCTTGTTTCAAATCCCAGGTCCGCAGCTCACTAGCTGTGTGATTTGATCAACAATAGGAGACTGCTTCTTAAAGCCTCAGGATGTGGGACTTCACTGAGCAGGCAAAAATACATCCAATTCTCTCAGTGGCATAGGCTGTAGGCATATTGCCTTCAAACAAACAAAAAGGCATGGGCAAGCACCTGGATGCCCCTTCAGAATATAATGAATTAGAAAACAAAACTAAGGGACTTGAAGGTTTGTCTTTCAATTGGAGTTTGAGACCAGGTAAAAGACCGGTACATGGCTAAGAGAGAAGGTTTTGTATTCAAGTCCTACTCCCCACTGCTTAACTGTGTGACCCAGGCAAGTTACTGAGCCTCTCTGGGCCTTTACTTCCTTACCCCTAAAATGGGAAAAGCAATAGAGCCTACCTCACAAGCTGCTATGCCTGGTCGGGGTATGCCTCCTACCATCCTTTGGTTCTTTCTGACACATCACAAGGCAATACAGAGTTACACATAAAACAAGGTTGGCTGGATATAGATCATTTACACATGTAGTAGTAAGTAACAGCGAGCATTTCTTGAATACCCACAATGTTCCAGTTGACTCAACATTTCAGATATGTCACCATTACCCATTCTCATTATTACACATGTTCCCCTCAAGGAACTGAGTCCAGCCAGCCTGCCCAAGGTTGCTGCTAAGTTGATTCAGGCAGGTTGACTGCAGAGAAGTTGCCAGAACACGACCCCACCGCCCACGATTGACTTCCTTTGAAACCAAACATTTGCAAAATATTCTGATCACTTTGCTCATTCACAACAGAAACAACCACGATTGTGCTCGCCTCTCTAAATATAGACGCAGGCATCTATTCGATTTCTGTGAGCCATCTTTCTTCTGTCCCAATTCCCTTACAAAGGTTTTAATGAGGATCATCTAACCTTTCATCCCTAGGGACCAATACTTTTCCTCGTGCTTCAAGAATTTTAATTTACTTACTTACTGTTAAAATATATGAGTGAGTTAATGCTATAATTCTAGAATTCCCTTGAAATATAATATAAACTGATCCCAGTTAATGAAAAAAGTCACAACAAAAATGCTCCTTTTCACTGATATCATCATCATCTAGTTGAGGGTTCTTAGCAGGTAGTTTAGTTATCCATTAATCCTAAACTGGATATCAACATTATATGCACATAGGTGATATATGCATTTTTCTAGTTTGGAAAACCATTACGTTCATCAGATGCCTCAAAAAGTCCCCAAAAAGTCTTTTTTTTAATCATTCATTTAGATAGAGATCCTCTCAAAACAAATTTACTTCATTATACAAATTGTAAAAGGCTTTGTGTTCTTGAAAGGGATACGCTCTGAATTCAATGCTTTATGATTTCACATCAGAGTGACAGTGAAACCAATAAGGTATTCTACTTCTGCAGAAATTCTCTTTATGAGTGACCTTGGGGAAATCATCTAACATTTCTGGACTCAGTTCCATGATCTGGAAAATAATGGTGTTTTAATAGATGATTTCAAGATTTTCTCTCCAGCTCTGTGATTCTATGACGTAACAGTGCCACACACACAATGCAAAATAAGACCAAAATTGCTTAAGCCACTTACATCACTAATAAGCTTGGTGCATTTTCTAGCCAATTCCATGCTCAGGTCTTCAATAACAGGCTTAAAGAACACCTGTCCGGAAAAAAGGGAAAGGAGACATATTTCTAATCATCAACTTAGAGAAACAAATACCCTTCTTTAGCAGGCGCTTGCCCACTCACCGTGTCTTCTTCATTTTCTTCTTCCTCTGTTTTTCCCTCTTCCGTTTCATTGTTTCCATCCTCAGATACAGGGACCCTCATTTTTACACTCTCTGTCTATATACGTATAGTTTTTAATTCACCAATGCAGCATTATTTTATGTACTGCAGCACCCTTGAGCTCTCGGAGTCTGTGGTGTTCAGCAGAAATGACCTTGTCCAGGCCTCTTCCCTATTTAGCTCGCACTTCAATCTCCTTATCACAACTCTGTGTCAGTGGATGGAACAGATCCCAGAGGTCGGCCAGGACTCGCCTCCCAAGTGGAAGGAACATTTTAACAGGCAAAATTCAATTTTATGAACATTTAAAGTCAACCTTCTTTTAATGGGTTAAGAAATCCAGAGAAGACCATTTATTTATATTTCACTAATTCAATTCATAAAAGGGCTTGAAAAAGACTTCAAGATTCTGGGGGGAAACTACTTAGCTATCACACTCAAGAGAGCACAGTCCAAAGCCTGTTATCTCCAAGATTCCTCAACTCCTTCTAAATAAAGCTCTCACTGGAATATCAGACAGAGCTCTGATCTGGTATCATGAATCAAGCTCATTTAATTAACCTAAATTAAATATTTTAAGAGACATACATGTACTTCTCACATTCTAAAAAATACTCACTCTATATTAGCTGATTAAAGGCTAGTAATTTATTATGAAAAGCCTTTTGAACCCTTCAAAGAATCTATTCTGGGTTAATTATGACTGTTAATCCTATGTTGCTATATTATTTTAACTATAAACATCATTAAACATGAGAAGTTGCAGTTAACATAGGTTGATATATCATTCAAGAATTCTACAAACCTCATTGTTTCAAAAAAAATAATAGTCATACTCTTTCAATTCTGCCCATTGTGTCAAATTCACAAATTCATTAGTTACTTGTATACTCCTGAGCATGCAATACACTTGGAAAAGTTGGGAAAAATGAACTATAACAATATTTATAATGTGGTACATGTTATCAGTTATATATTTAAAAATATACGGTATTTCTCAGAACAATTCCTTTAATGTCAATTTAGGCAATTGTAAGACTCTATCCAGCTTATAATTTATCAATTTGGTTTTTAAATCCTAGGCTAAATTAGTACAGCCACAGCATATGAGTGATGGACATAAAAAATGCCCTATTGTGAATAATGAAATAATTATATAAAATACAATTGTATTCAAAATCATACATCATTCTAAGTAACCAAGTATAATGCTGTTTTCTCTTGATATCATATCTAGTTTTAAATTTATTTTTTAAATTGCTTTGGTCTTATGTAAATTAAAATTCTGACAAGAAAAATTCTTATTTCTCAAATTGTGTTCCGTGAGGCTAAAGTTCCACAGAATGCTCTGGAGGGGAAAAGGGAGTTTCTTAAGCAAACATGTTTTGGGGAACCTGTATACCAATATCTACCGCAGCCATTTAGAGATCTACATGGCATAATCACACATTGAAAGCTCTGAGAAGACCCTAGACCAAGAAAAGTATTTAAATTTGCTTAATCCAGCATTCCCCAAACATGAAATCCTATCCATCTAATCTAATCTAACCTATCTATCTCTTTAGCTGCCTACCTACCTATTTTTTGATGATATCCAATACTCCAGAAAACTAACATTCTTTTGTGAAATATTACTTAGGGAAACACCGTTCTATTCTGAAAAAAAAATTATATTGTGTTCTAGAAGAGTCACAAAAACAAGTGTCCCACAGGTGCAGAATTTGGCAAACAACATAAAAACAATAGCCATGTCATGCCAATGTAGAAAATTCTACAAAGAAATTCTCCTTGCATTATCATTCTTCCATAAAGAAGCAAAATGTGTGGATTCTTGATTCCATCAAGTCCTCTGCCAGGACAATCTAATATTCTATAGATCGGTTACATTATCTTTATTTGGAAATAGAGAAGAGCATTTTCTATAAGCTTTTCTTACAAACTTCTAGAAGTGTAGGGAGAAAAATCTTGCCACAGCTGCCTAAGATGCATATTTTAGCTAGAGTTTGAGGTAACAATACAATACTAGTGTATGAGGTAACAATACTAGTGTATGAGGTAACAATACTGGTGTATGAGGCAACAATGCTTGTGTTGCTCATGGTGACCTCTCTTTCAAATGGTGAATTACCTTCATCAGACTTCGACAGCTGCTTTTTCTCATTTCCCATCATGTAATAAGTTCCTTTTGGCTCTCCACTGTGCTGGAAGAAAATAATATGTTGAGATTATGCATGAAAGTTTTAACAGCAAAACTTAGCACCATATGAAATGTGAACACAAATTTTGCATTTGAGATTTTAGAAGCAGAATTTTAAAGCCACAGAGATCCTTAAGAAATCAATCCTGCTGAAGCCCTCTCTTTTACAGAGGACAAAATTAAGTTCAAGAGAAATTAATTATTTGTGTTATTCACAAAGTTATTCAATGGAGCACTAGGTCTAGAACTTAACAAAAGCCCAATGTTCATGTATTCACTTAAGTGTTGTTATGTCAGGGACTATGCTTGGTGTTAGAGATGCAATGGTGAGTAAAACATACTTAGTGCTAAGATAAGGTAGAAAATAACAAACCCATCATTCAAGACTTGATGGAGGAACTCTTTAATGGATTGTTTGGCAAGCTAGATACATTATTACTTTTGATTGAATGCATTTTTCCTTTCACCTATAGGGATAATACAAAATTCATGTCAAGTTTTCTCTAAAACATTTTAAGCCCTGCACTTTATCACAGCAAAGCACTCTTGTCAATAGCTCCAAAATGTGACTCAGGGAATAAAAAAAAATTCTTCTTCAGGGATAGCTATCATGTTTCAAAATTCCCTATCATCCTCTTTTTTTTTTTAACCAAGTTACATGCTGTATTTTAACACATGTTTTCACCTTTGGGCACCTCAAAAGGGAGTATCTGTATAGTTGCTAATCCCTTTTACTTACTGAGCATTTCATTTTATTATATGTTGTCTACTTTTTGTTTAGTACTCTATCGATGCCCTGATCAGAATGAGACCAAGGTTACTTATAGCTAGACTCCCTACTTCCAGGTCTGCGCTAGGACAAATTATTTAATCCCTCTGCTTCTAACCCTCCATAGTTAAAACAGAAAAACTGAATTGTCAGAAATTAAAAGCACCTTACACATAGCAAAGGCCCTTACAAACACAAGAGTTTTTAACTACCCAATAAAGGTACAGTTCCAGAAAAGCAGCTGATATGAAAGGATCTTCTCATTTGAAAGGTAAAACTCTATACCACTAATATGTTTTTTAAGGCCAGAAGGGTATCATACGGCATAACAGCCTAGAGATAAGAGCTAACTTGTGTGTTATAATACAGAAGTCTTTGATCTTTTTAGAGCTTGATGTTTACGTGTAAGCAATGTATTGGGTTGTCAGAAAAGTCAGGACGCATGTTTGCGACAGATGGCACTAGTTCATTTTTGGAAGTACTAGAGTCACTCGCATCTATGTTATTGCTATGTCATTTGACAGCTGACAGTTCAAGCTTCATTCTAAAAAAAAAAATTAAGCGATTTGGTTGAGTTTTGGAGATTTTAGAAGTTGAAGATGGAAGACCAAACTGTGCATTTTTGCCATGTTTTACTGTTTTACTTCCATAAAGGGAAAAATGTGCATCAAGCTTGTGAAAAGTTGCATAAAGTTTACAGTGACAATGCTCTACAAGAACGTCAGTGCCAACGATGGTTCACGAAATTCCATGCTGGTGATTTTGATCTCAACGGCGCTCCTCGGTCAGGGAGGCCCACCGAGGTTGATGACAAAATAAAGGCATTGATCTAGTCAAACCCACGTTACCCAACACGAGAGATTGCAGAAACATTGAACATCCATCATTCAAGAGTTCACGACCACCTGAAGAAGCTGGGATACATAAGCAAGCTCCATATTTGGGTTCCGAATGAACTCAAAGAAGTTCATTTGACGGCGCGTATGAACATCTGCGATATGCTCATTAAACGTGAGGAAAACGATCCTTTTTTGAAGCGGCTGATAACTGGTGATGAGAAGTAGATTGTTTACAACAATGTGGTGCGCAAACTGTCTTGGTCCCGACGTGATGATTCGCCTCAAACGACATCAAAAGCAGACATTCATCAGAAGAAGGTTATGCTCTCAGTGTGGTGGGATTATAAAGATGTGTTTTTTGAGCTCCTACCAAGGAACCAAATAATCAATTCGAATGTGTACTGTTGGCAATTGGACAGTTTGAACGAATCCATCATCCAGAAACGTCCAGAGCTTGTTAATTGTAAACGAGTTGTGTTCCATCGCGACAACACGAGACCACACACAAGTTTGATCACCCGTCAAAAATCACTGGAGCTTGGATGGGATGTGTTGCCACACCCACCATACTCACCTCACCTTGCGCCATCAGATTTCCACTTATCTCGCTCTCTTCAAAACTCCTTGCGTGGTATAACGTTCAATTCAGATGAGGCTGTAAATCAGCACCTTGTTCAGTTTTTCACAAATAAAGACAGGTCTTTCTATGAACGAGGAAATTATGAAGGTCACTGAAAGATGGCAAAAGATTATCGAACAAAATGGGCAATATGTTGTTGATTGATCTTTTTCTTTACATAAATAAATGACCTTTGAAAAACATAGACAAAATACATCATGACTGTTCCCACATTTCCATAGAAAATGCAGTCCCTAGGGTACCAGGTCTCGGGGACACAGCCCTTGTTCAAGGAAACCATCTTTACCATCATCATGAGTCATGTAATACTTTGTCTTGCGCTCTTAAGGTCACATGAGACCAGAATCTCTTTGGCTCTGACAAATGTTTCATATTCATTTCACTTTTTTCTCCTTTTTTTTTCTTTACAGTGATAGAAAATGCGTTTTTCCACAACATGATGATGACTGATTTGCGAATAAAAATCCATAATGAACAATTGAAATAGACTGAGATTCAATTCTGGGTTGAGAAAAGCCTACAGACATGAACTGAATTTTTCCATTTTAAAACGTAATTCAACATTTTTTATTATAAAACATTCACCCTAAATGGTTAGGTGAGAGAGGAATTAGTTCATCAGACTTGTTCTCTGCCTTGGCAATCTTTCACCTACTCATTTTCAGTTACCTGGCTTTGTTGGTTGGTTGGTTGGTTGGTTGGTTGGTTTGTTGGTATTTGTTTGTCTTTAATGACTATCCCCCAAAAAGGTTCTCAGTTGAATTCTTGGTTATTTTACTTTTGCTTCATATATTTCCTCATCCTTTGGCATCTGTCCAAAAGAGAACTTTACTAACAGATGAGGGGGAGGAATCATTTCTTAAAACAAGAAATGTAAGCTCTCTGGGGCAATTTGTCTTCTGTATACAAGAGAAGAGTTCTGCTTAATATTAGCCCAATCTATTTTTATAATTTACATCTATTAAGCCTATCTTCTTTTCAATGGCAATTTCATTAATGTTTGTTAATTAGAAATCATAAGGATACAAAGTAACTTGAATAATTGTCACCCTTAACCAATTATGCCATTAAAATAAGATTTAATAGGGTGTTTTTCTGTATTTTTATTCCCATTTTCACAAATACAGATCTTAACTCACAAATGAGAGCCACATTCCTAGACTGGTATTAGAAGTAGTGGAGAACAATAAACTGCAAATAACTTTTGACACAACAATTTCCAGGTTGGGTATGGTTGCGACACCAAGATTAAAAATATGAACTCTTCTAAATATACTGACAGGGGAAAAAAAAGTATTCTTATTCAGAATCTACATTAACATAAGAACCCAGTAAACTGAAAGACTTTGGTTTAATTTGCTACTTAACTTGAGATTGTTAGTTCAGTTTCAATAATAATGAAGCTAACACCACAATCACTTCCAATCAGAAAAACAAGCCCAAGATTTGAGTGGCCTCTATGTGGCTTGTAACCAGAACCAAAGGATCAGGCACTTTCAAACAGTTTGACTGTCCCAAAAAGCATCTCTTTTCTAGAGTTTTGTGTGAGATGTCAGAAAAAAATGTGAAAGATTGAAACTGACCAAAAAAAAGATTACCTGGTCTCTTATCTGCTGTTACCTTCTGCTAATTCTGCCTTTCACTGTCTTTGAACTATTTTACAACTCCATAAATTGTTGAAAACTGATAACAATGCTAATCATGCCTTATCTACATAAATGCAAATTAATTGTATCCTGGGGAAAAGTAATTGATTGTTGCCCTGTTGCTAGACCCTTTCTGCATCTATTTGTAAATTCATTTCAGCACTCCTTATTACTCATTTATGTGTGGTTCTTCAAATTCACCTTTGAACCAATGGTAACATCTTATTGGTGCCCTCATTAATTAATGAGTTAAAATCTTTGAAATGTGTTCATTTTATGTTTTAAGAGAATCATGACTTTATCATTTAAAAAACAAATCCTTTAACAGATGCAAATAATTTAATCATCCTCATTTCTTTCCTTTAACATTCAACAAAAATAGAAAGGCAGAAGGCACTATTAATTAAATAAAGCCCAATTTTCTCAATTGTGAAATATAGCTGTAACAACTCTTGGTGTTTATTGAAATTAGCTTTCCGTTTTGTTTTGTTTTCAAATTGGCAAATGCCACACGTGTGCTTGTGCATATGTGCATTCACACAACACACACACACATACACACAACACACATATGTACACACACACGCTCAAGCAGAGTTAATTCACCACAGATGCCAGTACCCTCTTGAAAAGCATACAAGGGAGGCTTCAGTAAATGCAAAGACTTAATTACTTCTCACATCTGGAAAAACTTGAATATGAGAGTGGATTTATTGAAGAAGCTCTTTGCTTGGCTGTCAACACCATATCAAGAGCCAGAGAGAGAGCGGGCTTGATCAGTGCTGGCAATCCTTTAACCCTTCAGAGAGAGATAGTCTACTAATTAATTCATAACATGTCCTGCTTACATGACTTAGGAATTTTATGAAGACACAGGAAAGTAAATAATTTCCTAGCAATTTATAAAGAAAAGCTGTTTTTGTCATGTTTCCAGTGGATAAAATCATATTTTAAAGCTTAGAAATAATGAGTCCCTATACTCAAGTTAAAAAGGAAAGGCTTTGAGGGTTCTACAGTTTATTGAAAACAGCCATTAGAACAATAACTTATGTAAATACATGCAAAACTAGACAAACTCAGATCTTTATGGAGAAAGTCTAATAAGGTTTCTAAAGGGGAAGGGAGTTATATGAGCTCACAGCGAGATTTAGCAGAAACTAAGGAATGAGAAGATCTCCCCCTAGAGAGGATATTAAAGCTGGAATTAGGTGAGGTGATGGGGTATAGGGAAGGCATCCAAAGAGCATTTGTAAAGACCCAGAGACAAGAGTTGGAAGAGCCCAAAGTTCAATGTCACCGGTGCATACAATGGAGAGAGATGAGGACAGCAGAGCATATAGCAACTGACGACCTCAGGGAGAGCTTGATGAAGTGGATTTGAACCATGACCCTTTACAAATAACACAGTTCCTCATCAATTAACTATGGAAAAAGCAACTTTACACCTATTTTATTCCCTTTATATGCCATGAATTTAATTTTTACCCCTCATTTTATCATTAGCTAATTGAAATACCCCTCATGTATCTGGGCTTCACAAAAACTCACAGTGAAGAAATTACTCCTAGATTTATGAGTCTAATGAAGAAAAATATTCAAAGAAAATTCATTTGTTTTATGTAGATCCAGAAGTAAATGGAATTTGTGTTAAATTTATAACACAAACTTCACATTTATACCTTTTTACAATTACAATTTTATTATTAAAATGCACTTATTTTTTCTTTTATGAAATAATTGATACGAATATTTCTACTTAAACCTTAAGTGTCCAATTACTTTACCTACATTTACGAAGGATTTCTTTTATCCTGAAATCATGATTTCATCATAGTTTAAGCCAGGGGAAGCAACACAACTGATGCTCACAAGTTCACAACTTTTGAAGCACTAATTCCTAAGTCTTATTCCAATTGTCCCCACAGAGCTTTTTCATGTGTAACTCAAAATATAAGATAATATCAAAATAAGATCATAATTAAAGTAAATGTGTCATTAAAGTTGATGTTTTAAAATAATTGGTACCCTTTGAATAGTAAAAACTAGTTTAACATATTGGTAGTAATTGCTCTCTGAGGACTCTATCTTCTTAATTATTTAATTGGTGCATATGTCTATCTTCATTCATTTCACAACTATTTCTTGTGTGCATTACATGGGCCAGGAGCTATTTTAATCTCTTCAGATAATTCATGAACAAAAACCAACAAAAGATCCCTATGCTATTCAATCATATATTCATTCATCAAATATTTATTGAGCATCCCCCTTTATGCCATGCACTGTAATATGCTTTGCATCTCCAGTACATTTCAGATACTGAATACAAGGTCTGACAATTAAATTTGCGAACTTGTTGCAACAATGTTGCTCACCTTTTTTGATATCAGAGGGATTATTCATTATGAATTTGTACCAACTAGACAAACAGTTAACCAAGTTTACTATCTGGAAGTGCTATAAAGGCTGCGTGAAAAAGTTAGATGACCTGAACTTTTCACCAACAATTCATGGCTCCTGCATCACGACAATGCACCAGCTTACACGGCACTGTCTGTGAGGGAGTTTTTAGCCAGTAAACAAATAACTGTATTGGAACACCCTCCTTACTCACCTGATCTGGCCCCCAATGACTTCTTTTTGTACCCGAAGATAAAGGAAATATTGAAAGGAAGACATTTTGATGACATTCAGGACATCAAGAGTAATAGGACAACAGTTCTGATGGCCATTCCAGAAAAAGAGTTCCAAAATTGCTTTGAAAGATGGACTAGGCACTGGCGTTGGTGCATAGCTTCCCAAATGGAGTACCTCAAAGGTGACCATAGTGATACTCAGCAATGAGATATATAGTACATTTTCTAGGATGAGCTCGCGAACTTAATTGTCAGGTCTTGTGTATATTTGACAGTCAATATTCACTACTATATTCAGTTAAAAATATGTATTTTCTTAGACTATGATAAAATTTGTTGGACTTACAAAAGCTACATTTTCAAGAAAGTAATAGCATGTTTTAAAGAATTTTTATCAATGCTCAAATAATTTTGTAGATATCAATTTTCTATCCCATTTTATACACTAGCTGTATCTATAGATGGTTTTCAACATCCATCTTTTCTTTTCTCAAATTGCGTATGTGAAATTTTCCTTAATAAGCCCAATATGCTTGGCATATTTTTAATTTGCTCATAAAGTGACATCCCTTGGGCAATGTGTATCAATGATATTTTAACTATTTCAGAAATCATTCTCTGGAACAGTTCTGTCCAGTAGAAATGATGTGAGCCACATATGTAATTTTAAATATTTCCATTGCCACATAAAAAAAACAAATTAAATTGATTTTAATGATATATTTTATTTAACTCAATATATACAGAATATTACCCTTTCATGTGTGAGAAATATAAAAATTATTGAGGTTTTACATTTTTTTCATACTAAGTCTTTGAAATCCAGTGTGTTTTAATTTTACACTCGCAGCACATCTTGATTCAGAGGAGCCGTATTGGATACTGGCTTCCATAGTGGACAGTGCAACTGTACAGTAAATTATGAGACTGGGTATCATTAGCTAGTTTTCATTTTGATCATATATACCTTAAATGTGAGAAAATACATTTAAAATTAAACTTCTTAAGATGAGTACTTCAGAATCCTAATAAGCAAGCAATAAAAACTACAATCTATTTTAGTTTGCAGACCTATTTAAATCAGAGTCTTCTGTATAGGAATGTATATTATTAAAGGTTTATTGTTATAAATGAATTAACTCTTTAAATTATGTTTTAATTAATTTCACCAAAGGTGTATTCAAAATGCTATCATGTTTCATTAATGAGAATGACATATTTAAAGTCCCAGCAGTTTTCAGGATAAACATTCACTTTTTAATTATCTATCTAATAAATAGATAATTACATGAGTAATAGGCATTCACTCTTCATTTCTTTATCTAAATAGCAAAAAGTCCAAATAGTGAAATATCCTCCACTGACACTCCCATTTCTAATTCATATAACCCAATTTAAAACACACCAGCAATTTGCTCATCAATTTGGCTAGGTAAATCTTTTTTAAACCATGCTGTAAAGCAATGTCACAGTGAGTTATGAGATTTTAATAAGGAGGCTGATGGATCATTTGAAGAACCTAAGTGTTTTACTGAAATGAAATTTCTCTATTAAAAACTTCAAATTTTCAAATACTAAACAGAAAATATCTTCAGCAACCAGGGGAAACACAGTATCTTATATTTCTGTTCCACAGACGACTTAGCTTGTTTCCTTGATGAAGCCAATAAAATAAATGTATTTTTTTAACTGCTAGGATTTTTAATAACATCCAAATGCAATGAAGTACTTTGAATCTAAAAATACTTTTACATAAAATGATAGCCAAGGTCTTAAATTTTATTCATGCTATCCCTTATCCAGGATCTGCTGAAATTTTTGGAGAAAGATGAAACTACATAAAAATGGAAGGAGACATTAAAAAAAACTCTTAGAAGCCCCCTCTACTGGTCAATACCTGGCACTGCAAGAGAGCACAAAAGGGTGATCACTGTATGCCAAGCACTGTGCCATGGGCTTTACATATCAAACCCCATTTAATCCTCACAACATCCATTTCACAGAGACACGGACTTAGAGTGATCACTTGCCCAAGTTCTCACAGTAAGAGATTCAAACCCAGGTCTGTACTGCTTCAATTTGTGTAGAATCGCTTGAAGCATGCAGCAGCAAAACACTGTTATTTCTTTCTGGTAGTGATATTATTATTTTCTATTTTTTTCAATTTCAACTTCAGAAGACTTGTCATTACAGATGGTCACTGAAAGGAATGGTACTCCTTATGGTATGGAGACAATTTGGTTCCTAAGAACGGCAAAAACAAGACTCCTCAGGAGTTAGCAGCAAGGGTAAAAGCAGATAATAATGAAAGTATTATGAGCATCCTTGACCTGGCAGGCTCCTAATTTGAGAAGCTTTCCTGTTTTTTTATTTGAGCAGCACTTTTTTCTACTGATCACCAGATATCAAGATCATAAAGTTTATATTTGTGGCACTCTTAAAAACAATTTAGATGCATATAAGATATCTCACACATAAATGTAGGAAGTGGAATGAAAATAATTTAAGAGGCAGATTTTTATTATATCAAAATACAGCCTGCCCTTTCTACATAGCTGCCTTGACAGAAATAAAACAAATCTGGAAAGTTTTCTTTTAATTACATACAATACATAAGTATTTATAATATAATAAGTATTCATTGAAAATAGTGTTGTAGTAGTGACTTTTATAGCATGCATTCTCTGACTTACATGTAATGAAGATAATTTACAAAAAAACAAAAAACAACCTGAATAATTCTCTAATTTAGTCTAGAATACTGGGAAAAATTTCATCCCAAAATATAATAGCAATAATTACTGTATAAAAATGCTGGTCCTACATGCACTTTGAGCTGAAAATGAGAATTTCATTTTTAAAAAGGGATAATTTTTCAATACATGTTCTCTAGCCATTTCTTGGAAATCTAACCATTTTTAAAGCACAGAATAGCTACTTCTAAGGTTTTCTATAACCACTGTCCCAAACTTTTGGAAGAGCAATCATACTCCGATGGTCTTTTTCATGTCAAAATTTTTTCTTAAAAGTAATTTTGCTGACACATGTTAATGAAGTAGCCCAGACAACATTTTTCCAAGATTTTAATTAAGCTTTGCTACTAGACTGTGACACTATCATAATCCTATGGAATGCTTTTTCCTACAGAAATATCACTATATGTGCGTTTGATCAAGGTTGTACTTGGTTCTTTAATATTTAAAATCACTATACATGTTATTTCCTTTGGCAATTCTTTATGTTACTCTCTCTTGTACAAACAGTCATGAATTAGAGAAACCTCAGATTTTAACTTAATCAGGTTAAATAGCTAAATTGCATAATCCCATCTTAAAGTATTCATATGTATGGATTTTTAAAAACTTACTATGATAGCTTTAGATTTTCTTAAACTTTATAAGATCTTTTTTTAGAGAGTACCTGATTCCCAATTAGGTGTGACCACCCCAAAATACAAAAATTCCTGTAAAGGGGTAAATTATCTGTATTATAAAATCTAATCTTCTGAAATAGTTTCAGAAAACTTTATTATAAAGGAAATTACACACAGTTTTATGCTTTAACTAGTTCTTGATTTAATTCATCTTTTTATTATACTTTAAGTTCAGTATTTTGTTAAGTTTTTTTCTACTTTTCCAAAACACAGCAATGGTGAACATCCTGTTTAAACAAGCTATCTTTGTTTAAATATTCAAAGGTTCAAATGTTTATGATCTAAGGACTAAATATTTCTCAAACATCATCAAAAATATATCTTTTAAAATATATTACAGGCTTCCCTAATGTTTGTATTTCAGAAACACGACCAGTGATGTATTTGGGGGTCATGATTTGACAGAAATTATAACTGACTCATGAACTATGTTATACTGGGGTTTCTGCTCAAGCTCTTTATGTTATACTCAAAAACAAGAGCGCATGCATGAGATTATAGTCCACACTTAATTGACAGCAGAACTTTATTCTATTTTCTGGTCTGGCAAAAACTCTACAGTTGACCAGACAAGAATGACCCAGGACAGAAGAGAGTTGAAGCCCGCTAGATCCTCTGAATAAATCATAGTCACAGGGCCATCATCTGGAAAAGGACAACCCTGGAAGTGCCATATCTGATATGCAGAGTGGAAAGAGCACAACACGAGGAAGAGTCCCAAGATCTGGGTTCGAAACCTCACTCTGTTACTGACCAGCTATGTGGTAGCAGGTGGGTCATTTGGGGTTGTTGGTCCTTTATTTTCTCATCTGTAAAATCAGGCCAGTGTTTCTAGTTCTAAGATTATATGATTACCAAATGTATCTGCTTATCTACTAATCACTATGGTACAAAGAGTTCAAAGAAGAAAACATTATTGACAAAGTCTTTCATCAAATCACTTTTGTTAGTCAGAGATGAATAGAATTAACCTATTTTGAATAGTGGACACTGTAGTAAGTCCTTTCCATATCTTATCTCATGGTGTACTCAAACCTCTCTGGACAGTAAATACTATCAGAATCCCCAAACTGAAGCTCAAAA
This sequence comes from Hipposideros armiger, assembly GCF_001890085.2. Taxonomy (NCBI): domain Eukaryota; kingdom Metazoa; phylum Chordata; class Mammalia; order Chiroptera; family Hipposideridae; genus Hipposideros; species Hipposideros armiger. The sequence continues at coordinate 210,353 of NW_017731784.1, forward strand.
AGGTATAGAAATGGACTTAAAAGTAACATCCACAGGACTGGAATCAATATCTTATATATGTTTATGTATCGCCTCACCATATATATCCACTGTGTGCATTTAACACTACAATGTTACACAGCTGGAATCTACTTTTAAAAACTCCCTTTGTATTTTGACTACAGGTAAGAACCTAACCATGTATGACTGAATGGCTAATAAAGTATAGAATACTTTAAAGCCCATTCCTATGTACACCAAAATGTTTTTAACTATTATAAAGACACAGTCTTTAAACAACTATAAGGACATTTTCATAGTCTAATATGTACCTCAAAGGTGCATATACATAAGAAAGTAAAGTGGGTTCCCTATGCACATAAAACAGGAATGTATTCCCAAGGCATAGGAAATTGTCAGTGATGTAGCTATGCTGACTATATTCATGGCTATGTGTTCCAAAATCGATATAAACATAATCAGTGGGAAATTAAATTTTGATAGAGCCAAGATATGGCTTTGAAAAGCTTTTAAGCATTTATCTCTACAGTGATCTCATGGGAAGTTCAAGCTTGCTTTCCAGCAACGACACTGTCCAAAGCTCTAAAAAGCAAATATTTATCATAACGTTCAATCTGTTGCAAGAATGTCTTGGCAATCCAATATAAGAAAGTATATAAGAATATAAGAATTTCAATATAAGAAAATAAAGTTTTCATGTCATCACGAATGTGGAAAGAAATTGTTATCTTAAGCAGTACCTTTCTTTATCCCTCAATTTAATTAACATTCTCTCTCAAGATCATAATAATAACTTTTATTATTCTTTATACTAATAATATTTTAGTTGTTCTGCAAATATGAATATAAATATGCAAAAAAAAATCACTTTTTAAAAACAACTAGATGACCAACACAACCTTATTTTATATTAGTTCTATATATATTTTCAGTTGAATTATCATCTCCCAAAGGAATGCTTGGAGACTGTGGTTTACAAGAAGAGCAAATCAATGATATTGATATGTTTGAAATACAAATGTATATTGCTCATGCATATATTATTTTCATATAATTCAATATTTGATTCAAAATTCAATATTTGAACTACTCTGAATAAACGACCATGGTAGGCATTGCAATAAATATAAAATATAAAATCTAGCCTTTCTTACTCAAGGAGCTTACAATCTATGAGTACAGATGAAATAGAAAACATACTAAGGTCTCAGAGAATTAGAGTCAAAAGATGAAGAAAATCACAAATATCAAGGAGACTCTAACATTCCATGAACGTTGCCTTTGATTTGCATATTATGAGCAGTTTTTTATAAGTGAGAAACAGAGGTTAGAAGACACAGCACAAACAAAGACAGTGGGCTACATGCTGGCCAACATGAGAAATAAGTCCAAGGCGCACGGGAAAGGCGAGAAGTAATGAATACATAAAAGGCGGAATACAGACAGCTTTAAATGTCAAGCAAACAATTTTAGATATAATCCAATCAGAGATGTTGCATCGCAAAGTTTTAAGCTGGGCGTCACTTATAAATACAATATACAAAGATTAGTCTAGCTGCAATGTGGATAGGATACGCTGAAATGGAGGGAAAAAGAATACCAGAAGACTGCAAAATTGTCCAGGCAAGAAATAAAGACCAAGGTCATGAAAGTTGTTAAAGGTAAAGATTTGAGTCACACTAAAGATGGAGGCTGAGCAACAGACAAGATGTGAAGAATGAGAGGAGAAAGGCCATTCGAATGTATTTTTGAGTTGCTTGGATAGAGAGGGAAACGGGTGCAGGCACGTTGAGTCTGAAATGGCGGTGTTCAGGTGGGGTATCAACTGTCAGTTAAGATACGCACAGTGGTCAGATTAGGGCACTGACTCAGCTCAGGGAAAGGGGTCAGAGCTCAGAGGGCCACAGACAAATGGGGGAGAAAGCAAAGAGAGAACAATTTTCAAAGACATCTCCCAAAGAAAAGCAATTCATCCCCAAAAGACTGCTGGTCATTCATGCTGCACACCAAAAAGGTACACTCCTAAAATAAGGTTTCCCGTGAGACAGAAAAATTCTCTCCATTCTGTTTTCTGACCAATTCTCAAAAACTAGACTATTTTAATGGAATACTTCATAAAAAATATTTATGGAGACATCATTATAAAAATTAGGAACTTGAAATACAAAAAATTATTATCTGCCCCAAGGAGCTTTTAAAACTAGATGCTTGTCTGGTTATAAAAATGATAAATGTTCACAGTTTACTGGAAATAGCAAAAAGCGTAGAAACCAAGCGTTTGATATATCAGGAATTGTTGAATTTTATTAAATGCTTTTTCAGCACCAGATACCTTTTTTATTATTATTATTTTTTATTATATTAGTTTCAGGTGTACAAAACAACATAATGATTAGACATTTACACCACTCACAAAGTGATAACCCCCACTCAAGTCTACTACCCCTCTGACATCATATATATCTGTTATAATACCATNATGTTTGCAGATGTAATAATAATACTAACAGCTACCATTAATTGAGTACCTACTGTGTGCCAGGCATCTTATGTAGATGATTCTATTTAACCTTTTTGGTTTTGATTGAATACTTTTTACATATGCAATACTTTAATATGTTCTATTTATAAAAGTGAATATTTAATACATAGAGTAAAAAGTGAATACTTCTCCCATTCCACTTCCACCCCCCTACCCCACCCCCTTATTTCCCACCCTAGAGAAAACCACCATTAATAGTTTGGTGTACCTGAACTTTGTCCAATTATATATATATATATATATATATATATATATATATATGTTTGTTTATTTATTTATTTATTTATATAATTAAATATATATTTAATTATAGTTGACATTCAATATTATTCTACTTGAGCTTCGGGTGTATAGCACAGTGGTCAAGCATCTGATATTAATGGTGCTGGGAAAACTGGACAGATACATGCAAAAAAATGAAGCTGGACCATCTTCTTATACCATATACAAGAATAAACTCAAAATGGATTAAAGACTTAAATGTAAGACCCGAAACCATAAAACTCCTAGAAGAAAATATGGGAAATAAACTTGCAGACATTACCCTTAGTAATATTTTTATTGATATATCCCCTCAGACAAGGAAAGCAAAAGAAAAAATAAACATGAGACTACATCAAAATAAAAGATTTTTTTCACAGCAAAGGAAACCATCAACAAAGCTAAAAGACATCCTACTGAATGGGAGAAGATATTTGCCAATGATACATCTGATAAGGGGTTAATATCCAAAATCTATATTAAAGAAACACTCATACAACTCAACACCAAAAAACAAACAACCCAATTAAAAAATGGGCAGAGGACATGAAGAGATATTTGTCTAAAGAGGACATACAGATGGCCAATAGGCATATGTAAAGATGCTCAACTTCACTAGCTATAAGGGAAATGAAAATAAAAACCACAATGAGATACCACCTCACTCCTGTTGGAAAGGCCATCATCAATAAATCAACAAACAAGTGTTGGTGAGAATGTGGAGAAAAGGGAACCTTCCTGCACTATCGATGGGATTGCAAATTGAGGCAGCCACTATGGAAATGGTATAGAGGTTCCTCAAAAAATTAAAAGCAGAACTACCTTACAACCCAGCAATTTCACTCCAATTTCATTCCAAAGAAATCCAAAACACTAAGTCGAAAAAAATATATGCACCCCTATGTTTACTGCAGTGCTATTCGCAATAGCTAATATATGGAAACAATCAAAATGCCCATCAATAGACAACTGGATAAAGAAATTGTGGTACATTTACACAATGGAGTACTACTCTGCTATAAAAAAGAATGAAATCTTACCATTTGCAACAACATGGTTGGACCTAGAGAACACTATGCTAAGTGAAATAAGTCAGATGGTTTTTCTTATTTGACTTTTTGAACACTATCAACAGCATATTAGTTTTATTATATTAATAGTTTTCCTAATACTGAACCATCCTTGAATTCTCAGGTTAAATACTCATATTACTTGCTTTTGATAATTACCTTTTGAATGCATATGATTTTATAGTGTTGGTTTACATAATATATAGGCTACAATGAATAAATATGTTCATAACTATAGCCATTTATGTTCATGAACTGGAGTTTTCTTTGAAAGCTTTCTTTTCAAAGCTGTTACCTTTTCTCTACTCTATGCCAATTATGTACCTTTGAAATTATTGTTCCCTGAATACAGGACAAACTCATCAATAAAGCCATAGGAGACATGTCAATAAATAAGCCTGTGAGGACTCAGGTCCCAGGCTCTTTATGACTGGAGTACGAATCACATGACCTGACTGACTATCCAGCTATAGCTCACTAAACCCAGAGCAGACACTGACTGCACTTGGGCAGAGCAAGTGCCCTAACCATTCAGTGACCAATCAGAACGTGCTTCATGAGTTTGAACCAAGAGACTTTTAACTGTAGATAATCAGATGGTGGTGAGTGTTGGGAGTATAAGACCACGTAGACTCAGATGGGTGGCTATTTTTCAACCATATGCTGATAAGCAGGCTAAAAAACTCTGTATTCAGAGAAAAGCAGAGAAAAGAACCGCACAAAGCCTAAAACACACAATGAAAGAGATTAGCTTTCTAATGACTTCACAGTTCCCATGAAGTCCAGCCTTACTTGTTGGAACTGTTTTCTATGAGGTTATCCTACATCTTTACTATATATCTCCTTTTACTTTAGCCATTCCTTGGAATCAAACATCCCTAAGACAATAGCAGGGACACAAGCCTTTTACAAAACTAATTATTTGATATTTTCCAACGTTTTCCTTAGTTATTGTATAACTCAGCTTTTCTAATTCCTCTTGTGTCAATTTTGGTAATCTATATATTCCTTTAAAAAATTCATTTCATTTATACTTTCCAGATTTGTTAACATACGGTCCCCTCTTGTGGGTTTTGAATTTAATGAAAATCTAATCAGGCTCTGATCTAGAGGTAACTACACATCCAAACAGATGTTCAAAACTTAAAAGAAATATATGAGAGAGTAAAAATAATGGAAATAAAGATTTTAAAGTATCAAGACAACTTTAATAACAAATTTAATATATATTGACAATACTAGCTCTCAAGATTTACTTTTTATGTATTTTCTCATTAAAAGTTCTTTATAGATCAGGGATCTAATGAATGGAAATAAATGAATCTATCATCAAAATAATATTTCACCAACAAAACTTTTTAGATATTTAGATACACAAGGCACCAGGCTTTGAAATTTTTAAGGATGATATTTTAAATCAGATCTGCAAGCTAACAGAACATACTTATATCCATATAGTAAATGAATATTCTATTAAAAGAATTATTAAAACTCATATCCAAATGTTATCATAACCTTACCATTTCGTTATACACCCTAGTAAGACATAAAAGATTGCCTTTCTATGATAAATCCTTATTAAGTCATCCCCCATTTCATAAATAGCTAGCCTTTTATTTCCTAGGTGAGAATCATAATGAATCATAAGGTGATTAACCAACCAGTAGCCTAGTTTGACTAGTCTGATGAATACGGTTTACTAAAAGAATTCTAGAACTACAGGCCAGAACTATTGCTTACGGAGTTCACAACTTCTTGCTCTATACAACCCTAAAATGTAACTGTACGGAAACAATTACAAAGGGGGAAGAAGGTGGAAATAAAAACAATCAATTTAAAATATAAATTTAAAATATAAAAAAATTAAGTTTATCAATTTAAAATACAAACTATTTTCAAATGTAGGACTACCTTGAGTCCTTTTATGAAATCTGTCTTAGGCAGCTCTGAAGAAAACAATTTAACTTTCAAACCATCCCTTGTTTAGGGATAAAATGTGTCCCCAGCAGAAGCTCCTGGAGGCACTAGGCTGTTTTATACTCCACCACTAGAGCGACAGACCTATGATGTTTGAAAGAGGATATATGTATGCATCTTACACTGCACTGACATGTAGGAAAAATCATTAAAATGTCTATCAACATTTTTTTTACTCTTAAAATTTAAGAAAGAAAATGTATTAATTTATGGATCTACAGTAGCCCATGTATGTAATTTATAAGTAAATATAGAATATACTGGGCAATGAACTCTGACTTTTATTTACTGACAAGGACTGCATGGTGAAAAAGACAAGCTCAGTGCATTAAATTATAAACCTCTGGTGACAGGAACGATCCTGGTTTAGGCTAATAATCCATGTATACCTTGAACAGAGCTGAAAGAGGTATTAACTTTTTACAAAGTTAAAAATCAGCTTATGAATCCAAAGTCTACTATTTTGTTCTCTCCCAGCACACAGACACACACAAAATTGCACTTCAAATGCTGCCAGCAAAACACTGTCCTCAATAATAGTCACTAATATTGTAATTTCACACTGGCCTGATCATTTCATTCATTTCTCTCTTCACAACATCCTCGCCACCATGTCTCCAAGGGAACAAATTCATAATGGCAATAAAGTTTTCATCTTTCTAACTGATGTGTCTACTGATGTTACAACTGAAGTGGTGGATTGTGCATTGCTGAACCAGGGTGCAATTTGAAGCAGTTCAGGAAATGTCTGTGTTATTTTACTTATTTCTATTTCCACAAAAACCTCCAAAGTATCCACACTTCAGCCATACTATCACCATGTATCACATCTCTAACTCGGACAATTTAGATCTGGGATGAGCCAGAAAAAAAAAAATCAAGGTACTTATGCAAATTTTGATATAAACAAACTTGCAGGAAACATGTTCAACATAGGAAAATAAAGTTTCTGAACATCATGCAAAATGCTTGAGGAACAATCAAGTCTATAAAATTAATGTGTTTTTCTGTCTCACACTGACTGGCCTTCTCCATAACTATTCCATTTTATTTTTTAGATAGTTTAGATCCCAAGATCTTAAGAATAGTATCTAAAGAAAAAAAAAAAAGCGTGACAAAATATTTTTAACTCCCTTTCTTACTATCCGGTGTAAGTAACTTAATTGTAACAAAAGCAAGGTGTTATTATAAATGAAATTTAATGTGACCATTGAGAAAACAAGAACAAGCATTTTTGTTAAAATATTAATAAATAATAGGTAGGATGCAAAATTATATACATAGAATACAGTGAGCATAGTGATTAAAAGATAGGTAGTGGTATAAACACAAGTTAGAATCCAACTCTATCATTTACCAGGGCTATGAGGTTGGGCAAGTTATTTAACTTGTCAGAGCCAAGTATTCCTCATCGGTAATATTTAAATAATAAAGATTATATCCCTAGATGGTTTTTGTGATAATTAAATAAGATAATGTTTAAGGCACTTGGATCAGTGTTGTTAAATGCTTAATAAACGCTTATTATTATCATCCTCTCAAAATTGTTTCCACTTAACATGATCCTGAGAAAAGCAAAAAATTATGCATTAAAAATTCTGAAAAGAATTGATATCTCTGGGGGTCAGTAGTAAGGTTCTTTCCAAATGTTCTCAAATGCACGTATTAGAATTAAATTAAATTAAATTAAATCATGGATTATTTTAAATATTCAAAACCAAGAAAATATTTTGTGGTGAGAGAAGGAATCCAACCTGGGTCTAGGTCCTTGTTAGGAGAATAGTCACCTACATTTTCTGAGGAAATCACATCTTTATGAGAAAATCACGCAATATATTGGTTGAGAACATAGGTTCCAGTTCCACCGCTGACTACCTGGGTGATACAATTTTTGATGAGTCTACAACCTCTGTACAGCCTACTTCCCTCCTTTGCAAAATGAAATAATAAAAGTAACCTATTCATGGGGTATCTCTAAAAATGCTTCCATTTCAAACTTTATGTTTTTATAAACACAGGAATCATGTCACCATGACTTGCTTAGCAAAAGATTTTTTAACACATATTATAAAGCATCTACTATTAGAACTGTGAGCTACTGGAGCATTAGTACATAGAATGGGATAAACAGTCCAGAGATAGACCCAAGTGCCAACTTAAGGTCATTCCAGTGAATGAAGAAAAGGGAGACATGCTAATAAATAATGTTACAACATGGGAAACAAATCTAATTATATCCACTCTTCATACCTCACACCAAGATAAATTCCAAATGAGATAAAAATGTAAAATATGAAACCAAAGAAGAACACATGGGGGAATTACTTCATAACTTTGGAGTGGGAAACCATTCCTAATGCAAAGTCTGGCATCAATGGGGAAAAGAATAACTGCATAAAAATAAATTTGCATAAAAATAAAAATGAATAACAACTTACAATTTAAACATAAAAAAAACAGTGTAAGCAAAATAAAGATAGAGGGGAATTGCAACAGACCATGAAGGAATAATAGCTCAAGTATACTAGAAACTTCTAAAAACTCAGAAGCAAAGATCAACAAACCAATGTGGACAAAAGATGAACACACAGTTCAAGAAAAAGAAATTCAAATGGTCCTCAGCAAAAGAAAAGAGGCTCTACTTCACTAGTAATGAGGAATGCAAATTAAAACAACATGAGATTCCATTTTTTACCTTTCAAATTAGCAAAAATTCCAGAAGCTTACAACATATTCTGCTGTTGAGACCAAGTAGAAATTGGCCCTCTTGTATATTACAGTTGGGAACACAAAACTGTTCAACCCCAATGGAGGTGAATTAGCAAAATTATATATGCATTTTCTCTTACCCATCAGTTCCTCTTATCAAAATCAACCCCCAAAAGTACTGGTAAAGAAATATTAGATGATATATGTAAAAGGCTATTCATTTACAAGACTAATAATAGCAAAAGACTGGAAATAACCTAAATGTCCATAAAAAAGGGACTGTTTAAATAAACTATATAGCACCCAGGGACTGTCAAATCTCTAAGGCAGATCTCCATATACTGACTGCTATGGAGTGTTCTTCAAGGGATAAAGGGAAAATGCAAAGTATGGAAGAGTACATACTGCAAGGTACCATTTGGGTAAGAAAGTGAAGAATATATGATATATAGACAGCTATTTACATATTCAAAAAAGAAATAAAGGATAGACCAAAACTAATAAAAACGAAAAAAAGCAAAACAATTTTCATCAAGAAAGGGACAGCACAAGAAGGAAAAAATGAGATAAAAGTGAGATCATATACACACTCCCAATATACCTCATTTCATTGTTTTGATTTTGCTTTCATATTACAATGGCATAGTTGGCTCTTTTAAGGAGGGCGCAGCACACAGTGGCCCATGTGGGGATTGAACCGGCAACCTTGGTGTTATCAGCACCACGCTCTAACCAACTGAGCTAACCAGTCACCCCACTGTTTTGATTTTGGAAAATTGTGTAACAATTTATATAATTAAAAACTATGAATAACGGAAAAAGTCAAAAAATAAAGTCACCTCTACAATTCAAAATCAAACTGAAATAAATGGACATAACTATATCTCAAATTAAGTAGCATAATCACACAGAAAATCACTTTTTCTGGTATTTTGACATGCTGCATTAGTATATTTGGCACTAATAAGGTGGTTATTTTATAAATACTATATTTTCTCCTTCTAAAAAAATGTTTACTAGCTCTGTCCACTGAAAATGTCTAGAAGTAATGACAACCCAGTAAAAATGAGTAATCCAAAGAATAAAAAGACTATTTCAAACTATTTTCAGGAATAGTCTGAAATTGATAATCCCCGAACAAGTGAATTTATGCCTTTTTCTAATTCTGGAAACAAATGTGGGGATTTCCTCTAAAATGATAAGGGAATACAGATTAGTGCTGATCCGTGGTAAATTTTTCAGGTCTAAGGTGAAGTTCGAAGAATAAGAAACTCACACACACACACACACACACACACACACACGCACGCACATGCGCACGCCTGGTTATTCTCCATCTGCCTCCAACTCAGCTCTGTCTCCCTCATCTGCCCTGCTCTGTCCCAGGAGAGCCCTGAGCACTGTATCTGCAGGGCTTCCTTGCAGGCTCTCTTCCAATGGAGTTTGGCCAATGGAAGGCAGGGAAAGGAGAGCAGGAGGCAGGAGAAGGGAGAGGCACCCACACCCCGCCTCCTGGGGTGCCCTGTCTCTGGTAGGAACTTTGTCCTCACAACCACAACACCCAATTCCAGAAAGCAGGTGGTGGTCATGACTCCCTGAATCTCTGGATGCCTCGCTCTCTCTAGCCTGTTCCCTTAATCACCCCCACATCTCAGTAAACAGTCTCTTTATTTGCTATCAAGTGGCTTTACTCTGTTTTCTACTGCACCCTGACAGGTACAGAAAAACACACACACACACACACACACCGCTACACCTATATACCCACATACATACATACACTCTCCTGTATTTGTAAATACACACACACACACACACACACACACACACACACACACACAGAGGGTGCCCCAAAAAATGTATACACATTTTAAGAAAGGAAAAAACTGTATTAAAATTGTAATACTCAAATATACCAATAACAAAAGATGAATACAAGTCATGTATATACATTTTTGGCACCCCGGTACACATACAAACACACACACATAAATGCATGTGTGTGCACATACACGTGCGTGTGAGGCTGGCAGTAACCCTTATTATAATTTTACGTGAAAATGCACTTTTTTGGAAGGAAAAATAGAGTAGGTAATGGTCCTAATTAGGATCCCAAAATTGTTTTCTTACAATTTTTTTGGCTCCAAATCAAATGTCTGGACACCGTATGACAGAGCAAAACCCACAAACACAACAAAGCACGAGGGTCACGAAAAAAGAGCGTGAACCTGGAGAGCCGACAGCCAGGAATGGCATCTGCACTGGGCATCAGCCAGGCTGTGACTCTGGGCCCAAAACTGAACATCTGCATGCCATGGGGTCCCCAAGAAGGGCCCCACCTATCTCACAGGGCTGTTGTGAGGCTCCCAATGCTTTAGAAACATTAAAAGCATGAGCAACATACAATTTCCTGTGTTTATCCAGGATATGTGCAGTGCTACATCAATAAATCCATGGAGTGTCACTTTATATCTCTCCCTCTCCCCCACCAAAAAGCAAACTCATCCATTTAAGAGCACTCAAGACTGAAAGAAGCCTTGACAGAAACATCGAGCCTATTCCTTCTAATCAGCAGGATTTCGTCAAAACCATTCCAGACAGATGGGTATTTAGTTCTATTTTTAAAGACCTCCAGGGAAGAAGATTCTACAAACTGCCTTGGCAGCTGATGTGTCGATGCACTGTAGGATAACTTATAAATATAAGAACAGTTGAGGAGGGTCTCAGAATGCAGCCCAGCATGCGCGTGCCCTCACGGGGCATGGACACACAGCTCAGGATTATTCTGAACATTCTAGCCATCTCTGATTGCTCTTCTTCTTCCCTTAATTATAGTTACAATCGGTTCTTCAGAAAGCAAGTAAATTAAGGGGGCAGGGGGAAGAGAAGACCTTGGGTTCATAAGAAAGATTCTGAATAACACAAAATAAAATGATCGTACCAAACACACAGAACTAGAACGCTTCATACAGAATAAGGGTGGGGTGGGGGAGAGCCCCTTTTCCTCCTGGCACATGGTAGGTGCTCAGTAAACACCGTGAGGCAAATGCAGCTGATAAGTATAATCTGCCTCTTATCCATATGAATGAGGAATCATTTTCTTGATACACTATTTGGCAGTGACCACGGCACAGCTGATATAATGTGGGTCAAGTCTGCCATTCCATCCTTTCACATGGGCACTGGCTCCAGGAATCTCATATTGGCCAACTCAGGGCCGAGCTTTGTTCTGGGCAGTGATAACTTCTCACATCCAGCAGGAATGACAGGAGGGGACAAATGGAAGATAAAATCCAGCCTACACTTCCTTCCCTGGCCCTGGGCTCATTCATCTGGCCCGGGGGGCATCTTTTCTAATTCTGCACAAAAGTGCAACATGAGCTTTTCGACCTCTAGGTCTTCTAAGACTTCTCTCTCAATATAGACAGAATAGCAAATCCAAAATCACTGCAAATCAATGATTGTCGGCTAGGGCAATTTTGCCCCCTGAGGACATTTGACAATGTCTACAGACATTTTTAAAATTATTCTGACTAGGGGTTCCTATGGGCATTTAGTGGGTAGGGACCACAGGTACTGCTAACCTCCTATAATGCACAGGTCGGTGGCCCACAACTAAGCATTATTTGGCCCAAGATGTCAACAGCGTTGGTGTTGAGAAGCCCTGTGCTAGATTAAAGTCCTTTCCACAATGTCTCTGAGGTCGGGAAAGTTTGATCTATGACAGTTTACAGTGACCAATCGGCTTAGGCTCCCACACCTTAACTTACTGATCCAACAAATATTTATTAAATGCTTATAGCTCTCTATTAGGCATGCAAACAAATAAAAGGAAAACAGAAAATTCAGAAAAATTTATAAGCTAGTTGGAAAAGAAAGTGCAAAACAGATGGTACCTTGCTCGGGGGCGGGGGGGAAAGACAGAATACAGTGTTTTTTGTCATTTCTGATGAGATGGGTGAGAATGTGGACAAATAAGGCCTCCTGGGGTAAGTCTAAAGTCCTTTTCTTTTTTTTAAGGAAAGTAATGGACATAAAATGGAGAGAGGAGGAGTGGAGACAATTTAGTTTAGCATGCTCTCTGGAACACTGTAGAATTTTCCCCATAGAAAAAGATTATAAATAGTAGTTCAGTTCCAGGTCATCCCAGAAAAGCTTATATAACCATAATCCAGCTGAGGAAATAAAACTAAAGGAGTCCTGAGTACAAGAGCCCTGAGCTTTGTGGCTCAGAAGAAACAAGGACAAAGAGATTACCTGCCCCCTCCCCACTTCCACCCTTCTTCCTCCATCCTTCCACTTGACACCAACTCTCCCAAGGGGCAGAGTAATCCTAGAAAATGCTTAACTAGTTCTTTTTTAATTTAAAAGTAAAGTACATAAAAATTCAAACGGTACCCCCAAAATTGCAAACACAAAATCCTACCTCAGACCCAGAGGCCCCCGGCTCCTTTCCGAGAGGCAGCCAAAGTTACTGTTATTACATTTCCTTCAGAAATACTCTCTGGGTATACTCATCCAAACAAATATATGCATATGTACCTATATAACCTTTCAAATTTATATACAGAAATGTTTTGTGCTTCTTTTAAACCATAAATCTACCTTGTTTCTTTAATGGCTGCAGAATTCCATCATATGGATGTATCATTTGTATTAGCAGAATGGCTCCTAGGAATATCTTGAAAAAGCAGAGGTTTGTCTTCCCCCTCTTACAACCCAGCACCCCAAACCCCAAGGTTTCCATGTCCTTAACACAGAGCTGTCCCAACCTTTCACTTTCTCTCCATCGACTGGTTCTGCTCGATTCACTTTTCCAAAGTATCCGCCCCCCAAAAGCATGGCCGTCTTCTCTCCACCCAACACAACACTTCCGTTCTTTCAGAGTGACCGGCCTCACTGATCTGATTTTGAAGAAAGTGATCTGATTCACACTAATTATTACATGAATTACTGACAAGTCCTTAACCTTCATGTTTAGAAAAGGAGATGGTTGTTAACTAAGTTAAACCCAATTACTGGAATTCCAGGGAGAACAACAAAATTTAAAATAAAAAAAAAAAAAACAGGGCCGTCCGAATGGCTCAGTTGGTTAAGAGCTCGCTCAAGAGTTTGAGCTCTGAGCAATAGTGGTTCGATTCCCGGCCCGAGCTGAGCAGCCACTGAGCTGCCAACAAGTGGCAGGATGGCTCAGCTTAAAAACAAAAAAATCAGGCAGAAGACAAGCTGTCAAGAGCACATAATTTTGCGGGGTTTTCATATTGATGACTGACTCCTATAAGAGAGTCTAGGCAGAGAACGCTCCCTTTAATTGATAAAGCTTTTAACAGTTTCTTCTTTTCCTCTAGCTAAAAGTCCACTTGTTCTTCAAAAGTTCTGAGAGTTTCCACAATAGTCTTATTCAGTAGGGGGGTTCGGAGAGGGTGGGGTGGCTGTCTGTAGGTATGGGTCATTCGTAAACACGTATTTGTTAACATAGAGACCACCATTCTGAGACTTGCCACCAGTAAATTGAGAAAGAGCAGAAAAGAACATTTTGTTTAAACTCTCCATTATACCTCTTATGAAATCCTATATTCCATATAAAAATACCAATATCTCTTTATCAGATGCACAAAAAATTGCCTGAGTAGCTACTGGCATTTTGTTGCCACATTATAGACAGAAATAAGTGTTCCCCTTTCACCAGGGGCAGGATGCATGCAGACTCATTTCTGAAATTATATCCTGTTGGGACAAAGATCCAAGGTAAATGCTGAGGTAACATAGTAACGTGGAGCTCTAGGCATGATTTATATTAATGGGACTCTTGCTATCCTTATGAAACTTGACTAATTTTTCAAAGAGGACTTAAAACAAACTTGTGACTTGATTATATGAAATTCTGCTTCTTTTACAGTCCCTTTTTAATTTTCCTTTTTTTTTAGTTTCCTATTGCAAATCTTGGCTCATAAACAATGAGCCAATGCTCTGTCTATATGGAAATTATCCACAGTTTGTCCCAAGGTTACTGAGTATCAGATATCATTTCTAGGGATTTCTATCCAATTCTGTTCTCCAGGGACATATTACTATAGGACTTAGACTCCTAGTAGAAATCTGTCCCTCCTTCGCTGGAGTAGCCAGGGAGGGATTTTCACTGGATCCCTCTGAGCTGAGCGGGTACAGTCTTGCATCCAGAAAGGGCCTCCAGCATTGCTGCCAACTGTGCACCAGCTGAAGACTTATGCCGAGTCAGCTTTGGTAACAGGATTCAGGAGTGAGGGAGAACAGAATGCACGTGAAGAGAGAAACACAGTATTACACAGTATTGTTCCTCATATTGTGTTTATTCCTGCCAAAAGCACAAGCTCTCAGCTAAGACCTAAAACTCAAAGATAAAACAGACAAAGTCCCTCTCCAGACAGAAAGGAAAGGTGAGTGGAGAAGATGAATAAGCAAGCACAAGTGAATGGGAACAAGAAGGAAAGTTCGAGACACAGAAGGTCTGGCGTAGGCAGTGGTGGTAGGTAGAAGAAGAGAGCGACGGGAAGGACTTGGAGAGTCACATCAGCACAGCTGATGACTGCGTGCTGGCAGTACTGGAAGAGCAGGACTTAAGGATGACTGAGGCTTCTGACTTCGGTGACTGGATGTGTGGTGATGACACTAAATAAGACAGGGAATGAAGAAGAGGAATGGATAACGAGCTCAGTTTGGGAGGCACTGATCCGCAGATGCCCATGGAACATCGCGGTTGATCATAAACTTCAGCTTAACCCTTTCAAATTTATATTAACTTTAAGCTACTCCCATAGAAAATAACTGAATCTTTTCTTCCCAAGGATTCTTCATGAAAGCTTACCAATCTCAAGACAAAAAGACAGCTTCATCAAATATGGAGTAATGGACTAAATGCATGCCAGCACTTGGTGATAGTAGATTCAGCAAATGGTGGTCATCATTAGTAGTACATAAGAAACATGAAAGAGTTGATTGTTAGTCCTCGAGTTCAAGCACAAAGATAGGCCTAACTGTAAACTATGTGTCCTCGGTGAATTCAAAGCAAAGTTAGCAACAGTACATTAAAATCATACCCCAAGAGTCATAATTTCAACTGCCTGAGTTAAAAAACAAATTCTGTCCTTTAAGCGTCCATGTAAATGTCCTCTGCTAGTGTAAACAAAGAATAACTTGAGAGGAAGAATGCACAAAATGACTTCCATGTGGTGTATGGTCCAGGCCACAGCCTGCAGGCAGCCACGGGGCCAGGGCTCAAATCTCAATTTTGCAGCCCTGAGACCTTCAAGTACAATAGCATCATCAATCCCATGAGGTCCCATTTCCTGAATTGTCACTGCTCCTCGTGGTGACATACGGATTACTCTAGGTAGGCACGACCAAGTATATACCTCAATATGAGCCTTTCTTACAGGCACAGCCCCTAAGACAGTGCCACCCAATAAAAACATGATGTGAGTGACATACTAATTTTAACTTTTCTAGTAGCAATTTTTAAAAGAAAAATGTTAAAAAATCAAGTGAAAGGAATTTAACAGCATAGTTTAGCTTAACATACCCGAATTATTATATTTCAACATGTAATCAATATAAAATTATCAACAAGGTACTTTACATATTTTTTGGGGGGGGAGGGTACAATTTACACTCCCAGTACATCTCAATGCAAACACTAAATTTTATCGGAGATACTTGATGTGGTTGAAAAGTAGATTCACCTAGCTATATTGTCCCAAACATAGTAAAAGTTTCTCAATAACTAAATCAAGTATCAAAATTTAAGTAAATTAGATAAAATAGAATGTTGGAGTCTTCCATGGCACAGCCACATTTCCAGTACTCAATAAATAGCCCCTGTGGCCAGTGGCTACCATATTGGGCAGCTCAGAGCTGAGGTAAAAGACAAACTCAGAGACTCCCTCTGAGCCTGGCTGCGCCCTTGCTTGCCGACCCCCCCAGAAGGACTTGGACATACATGGGGTGTGTGACTGAGCTGAGACTGGAGTTGTGCAGAATCAATTCTTAAGTACTGAGAAAAAGGAAAGTAGAGAAAAGCAGTGGCAAGGCACAGGAGGCGGAGCCCACTAACGCAGATCCAGAAGAGAGTGGGAGCAACTCACTGGCACCCCCTCCCCTTCCCACCACCAACCATAACCCCGCCTGTAACTAATACACTTCCGCTTCCCCTCCCGGCACAATGGAAGAAATATTCCTGGGTCCTATCAAAGGCTGGCCCCTCCACTTGTGCTTTGAGTTCCATCGCCACCATCCTCCTCCTGCTGTGTGCCCTCTCTCTCCTGCATCACCACTTTCTCCTACTCCCTTTCATCCATTCCACTTGTTTGATCCAATGTTACTTCAAATATGCTTCAGTAGCTCCCATGTGAAAAAACAAACAAACAATGATAAATATAACAAAAATCTTTTGACCTTGAATTTACCTTCACCGTCAGAACCTTCTTTGCTGCCTTTCACAGCAGAACTTCTTGAACCGGTTACCTCTATTCGCTATTTCCCGTCCATCCCGCCCACTGCAGCCTGACCGTCCTCCTCACCGCTCCACTGAAATACTCTTGCCAGTGTCAGCAGCTCCCTTAATGGTGCCAGATTTAATGAGCATTTCAACGTCCTCCCTTTATTTGACCCCTCAGCAACATCTGCCAATTAACCGCTGCCCTTTTCAAAACTACTTTCCTCCCTTGATTTCTGTTTCCTAATTTACTTTTGTCATCTCACTAGACCTGTCTTCATGCATTCCTCCTTTTCTCCAGACCTCTAAAAGGTTGGAGAACTTAAGGGTTGGTCCTGGTCCCTCTTCTCATCGCTACACTCTCTCCCCAGGTGGCCTCAGCTCAAACCAGGTTTGTAAAGACCATCTAGGTGCTAATGGCTCCCTCCAATGTATACCTCTTTCCCTGCCCTCTCCCGAGTTTCATGCTGTAGAGAGAACAGCGTAACAGCGGCCTCCACGTGAACGTCTGTATCTAACCCAATGGAATTTCTACCTCCCACTTGTTCCTTCCCTAGTTTTTCCTCATCTAAGTTATATGGCTGCACCGTTCACCCATTTCTAGAACCAAAATTCTAGGGGACATTTTTGTTTTGTCTTTTCCCTCATTCTCAGTATTTCATTCTTCCGCATGAACCAAACTACCTCCTAAATAAAATTTGAAACTGTCCTCGTTTCTCCAGTTCTATTGCCACCAGCTTAGTCCAAACCACCGTATCTTATGTGCCCCCCATAATTATGCCCTAGGTACATGCTTGGCCCCATGCCATCCATTAGTTCCGTCAGCCATGGTAATCTTTTGGAAAACATAAGTCCAATTGTGTCACACCACGACTTTCAAACTTTCACTAGCTTCCATTATAGTTATAGTAAAATCCCATCTCTATATCATGCCTCTGCCTGGTCCCTACTCCTATAGCCTATACTGCTTACCCCATTGCTCACCCTTAGCCCTCCTCCATGCCTGCAATATACCAAACTCCTTCCTACTGAAAAATTTCTACACTGGATACCCCTACTGCCTTGCACCTAAACAGGTGGCCTCTGCTTAGAGATGGACCAAGTAAAAACCAGCAAGACAAAACCTTCTTTGCCAAATGGTTCTGAGCTACCTCCGACACAAGAAGCATATGTGATCCAGGCCCCAAATTCTCTACCATAGGGCTCGCCTAGAATAAATTAACTGGAAAACGTTCAAAGCAGGGAATACAATATGCCCATTAGAGATCTGGAACATTTTAATCAGTCATCACTGTTACGTGAAGAGTGATCACCTTGCCTTCCACATATAAAATGCAGAAATAAAAACCCGCACCTCCACCCCAGTTAATCATGGAAAAAAAGTGCTATCTGGGCTTTGAGAAAAGACCGTACAACTCTAAGCAAGCAATTCCTTTCAAATTCACACCTAAGTCATTCATAATTTCCTCAACCCTTCCCTTCCCATAAGAAAACAAACAATTCCCTGGCATTTCAGCCTAAAATCAGCTAAGCAAAAATTTCCCTGGGAAGACATGGCTTACACATGACAAAGACACCATCTTTCTCCATCCCTCCGAGCAGCTGGTAGATTTTAAATTCCTCACCGATGGGATACAAAAACAAAAATCTTTCTCACATCTTTAAACTGCAGAATTGATATTTCGGAATCAACTCTGTTTATTCGTGTCCTGCCGTGAACCGTTAAATGGGGGACTGGAAATTTATCAACAAATAAGTTTATAGATGAAGAGAAACAGTTTGCTAGTTGATCCTAATAAACAAGCAAAGCAGAATCAGAAGTAAAAAGAGATGAAAGATACATTTTCCTCTAGACTAACAAAGATACAGGGTGGGAGTCAGCAAATCACCAAGCAGTGGGGACTGTCAACCCTGTGCTTTGTGACAGTGCCCTGGAAATGTCCAGCCCTCCTAAGGAAGGCTTGCCTAGTGAGGCTGGACCCCAGATACTAGGCTTTGCAGCCTGGGGGAGATTCAGAAGCCAGAATCACCTGAGATAATAGGGACAAGCACGTAACCATTACCATGAAGAACTTGAAATGAGAATACTTCCTCTCTACCTAAGCGTCATCTCCCAAAGTGTCATCCTTTATATTCTTATATGCATCCTTTAAAAAGGCAAAGGAGGCCTTGGACTGACTGAGCCAATTATTTCTAGGGGTCAAATTTAAGCTAAAATAAATAAATAGTAAAGAAATAAAATATTTCTTACAAAAATTATTTCTGCATGCTCTGTGAAAGCTACATATTTTAAACACTCTGTTTTCCAAAAATTGCATTGCTGATAAAAGATTTGTCATTCACATCTATTATACAGACTTTCATAAAACCATTTTGTCATTATTAATGCTTGTGCTGTTTCTCTGCCTGCCTTTTCTAGTCAAGGAAATTTTGTCAAAAGGACAAAAGTTGAAAATTGTGACCTCAACAACCACTAACTTTGGGGACTTATCCCCTGGTACAAATGTTCATGCATATGCATATTTTTATCACACACTCAGACAGATGCCTTTGCATTGATTTGAATACTTATATAAATATTAATGTGTACAAATGCTTGCATGCAGAAAACCCATTTATGAAATATCCAATTGCATAAATTAGGAACATTAGATACTAACTGTATTAACACTTCATAAAATACATGCACAAGTTTGCATGACAAAAAAGAAAAAATCCCAATCCAGTGGGAGAGGCCAGATTCTCTCAATGTGCTTGCCATTTTGTAGTCATGAACTGAGAATTTCCACAAACTTTTGGAAGACTTCAGATTAATCGTAATTCATTATTTACATGCATCTCTTCTGGTCTAAAACGAATTAAGTCCTTCTCTTTCAGTAAATTTATAAATTGTTACCTATGACCACAAAAGGAAATGTCAATTTTTTTGTCACCAAATGGCTTCAGAAACTAGCTTTTTCACAAAGAATCTGACTCAAAAGTAATTTTCACAAAACATCTTCCTCGAAACTTATCTGTATACCACTACATGTCTGATTCAGTCTCAGGAGTGGTAGATAACTGTAAACTTTTAAAAATTACAAAAGATAATACGGTAAAGCCCCCACTGTTTACTCAATTTGGACACAACACCACTGGCAGTTGGCAGCTTGCTCCTGTCCTACACCCAGCTCTAGTTTTCAAATGCGAACAGTTTAAAGATTTTATCTCAGGGAGATGGTGTTTAGGAAGTAATTTCCTTGTGACCATCTGGGGCTTCTCAGTTCATTATATAGCCAGCTGAGTACATCATAAGTTTCACTTTCTTTACTTTTATTCTTTTTGTGACAGTACAGATAGACTGAAAAATATTTTTTCACTAACTGAAAAAAAATCAAGTCTGCATTTTACACTTGAACTTTTTGTAGCGTATTTATCAAGCTATCGCCAAGGTCTCACTGCCCACATTAGATTTCACATTAGTCTCATCAATGACTGGTCCAGTCAAAATAGAGAGAAAAAGAGCTCTCAACCCACAGTGTGATTTCTATTATAGAGTACCTACTCCTCCCTGAAACTCAAATTCAGCTCATATGAGAACGTGGCAAGCACCTTAGAGGCTGAAAGGACACACACAGCATTTGGCACTGTTTCTGCCTGGCCTAGAAGGACAGACTTTTGATGCGAGTGTATAACAGGGACTGACCATGGCCACCAATATCCACTTTCGTCTTCCTCCTTGGCACACACCACAGGACTAAATTCTGGCCTGTGGAATATGAACGGACATAATGTACACAATTTCCAGAGCTAGCCCCTAAAACCTCTTATGAGAGGAACCCACTGTGGTTCCTCTCTCTGCTTCACTGCAAGCTCATCCAGGGGAGAATGCCAGAGCCCTTGGGAATCGCAGAGACACTAGACAGGCCTGGGTTGCTGAATGACTGCGTGGAGCAGAGCCCCTAAACCCCTGTCTACCAACCTTCACTGGCCTGTGATATGAGAAAAAAATAAACTTTTATCGTGCTCAGATGTGAGGATGGTTTATTTCATCAGTTAACCTATTCTGACTCATCTAAGGAACAACCGTAGCGCATACAACATACCTCATCTTTCCTCAACAGAGAAATCTTTAAGACATTGCAACGTACTCTACTAGAAGCCAAACAGGAGGAGGAGAGAGCTAGGAATGTGGCAAGATAAGTCACGGCCTCATAAAAGTCTGGAGTGGAAATGAATCTGGAAATAAATTTACATGCTGTGCAACAGTGAAGCAAAGTGCCACACAATTTTATTTATTCATTAAAACATTTATTGGACGCTAATTCATGCCAGGCACTATGTCTGGTGCTGCGGTTAAGAAATATGGCTGGCCACATTCCCTGAGCTCAAGGAACCACAGTCTCACTGGCTGGGGAGAAAAGAAAATTAAATCAGTCCTTCAACCCCGTGTCGAAGTCACCCTAAGGAAGCATCTACAATCCATTCTCAGATGTGGAATTTGTATAATACACACATGGGTATCTATAACAAAGATCACAAAATAAATTCATTTCTGGATGAAACATAACATACATTTTAGCCTGCCAAGACTGTGCTAAATATGACAAATGGCTATTATGAGCCTACACATCATACTAATATCAGCAGACACTGTAGATGATTATCCGCATCTCTTTATAGAAATTGCGGAGCACAGATAACAGAACTGGGGACACCCCAGGTGAGTCAGCCCACCCGGTGATGAGCCTAAAAATATCTGTATCATCTGGAAATCACCACGGACATTGACAGATCTCCTGCTTCGGATCAGAGACTGAATCTGGAATCTGTGCCTTTGAATGAAGCAGAAGCAGAATTTAAATGTTAGTTTCTACCCTTTTAAGTTAAAATATAGAATTCCAGCAGAAATACAGGTTCTCCTCCATCCTCCATCCACCTCCTCCATCCTATTTACAAGCTGGCATTTAAAAAACTCCGGTGTTTATCACAATGCTTGTGAGGAAGCAAAACATCTTTAGGGATTTTTCCCACAACTCCTTAGGGTCCTGAACCTAACTTGGGAAATAATTCATTGGTGAACTTATAATAATGTATGCTGTGAGCCGGCCAAGTAGCTCAGTTGGTTAAGAGCTCACTCAGGAGTTTGAGCTCTGAGCAACAGCGGTTCGAGTCCAGGCCCGAGCTGAGCTGCTGCTGAGCTGCCAACAGGTGGCAGGATGGCTCAGCTAAAAAAACAAAAAAATTTTTTAAAATAACGTATGTTGTGCCAAGCTGTATTAATGAGGAGAATTTTTTTTTCACCTAGAGTATGTAAAAATCATGAAGTCAGTATGGTTATTCTCATTAAAAGGATGGGCTTCTACTCTCATCAATGAAAATTCTGTAATAGACATAAGCTCCCAGGAAAATTTTGCAACCTTGTTTAATGAAGATGTTTTATACAAAACTATGAGGGATGGTAGTCAAAAAAAAAAAAAGTTACTTTGAGGGAGTCCAAATAAATTAAAGAAACTGTTATAAATGGTAATAGATGTGAAGATTGGAAATGCTGCTATTTCTACAAATACAAAACGAAATGACAGTTTAAAACATTTTCATGCCAAGATCTTGCCTCAATTTCCAGTTTATTCCATAATAAGAAAACTATCAGTTGTTGAGCACTATCCCAAGTGTTTTAGTTACATTATGAGCTAATATTTAATTCTCATAATAATCCTGCAAGTTAAGTATTTTTTATTTCCATTTCACAAATGTAGACTCTTAGATACAATGAAGTGAATAGAGCAGAAACCTTTTATTACTCTATTTCCTAGAGTAACAGAGGTAATCAAAGGAGATGCTGGCATTTGAACCCAGGTCTTCTCTGCCTCTAAAATCAGCTCTTAAGGCTCAAAGGTCTGCTGAGGAAAGAACCTAGGGAACGGTGGGTAGTGATGATGAAATTGATGTAGGCAGAATCCAAGTTCAGGTCTACTTGTCACTGTGGCCCATGTCTTTCCTGTCCTGATCCATGTAGTTAACTACGTATGTTCCTCACTTCACTTTACAGTTAGATCTGGCCTAACAGCTAGGATTAAGTAAGAGCTTAAATGTGATTGACAGCTTCTTCTCTGGTCTACAAACATTCCTAAAAGAAGAAAGCCAGCTGCCTCTCCCTTGGCACACTCCCACTAAGTCCAAATGAATAATGCAGTGTTTTCTGTGTTTTAATTTTCTTTAGGATTACTGTTCATTATGGTTTAATTTCTGCCTGTTCTAATTATTGCCCATTCTGTCCTTCAAAACAGCCTTGTACTCCAACATTGTTTAATCAACTTGAACATTTTCCCACCTTATGAATAAGGTTAGGTAGATTCTTTTTCATGGCCATACTCATGAGATCGTCTCAAATACTCTTTAAAAGGACAAAACCATAAGGAAGAAGAAAACGAGACCTTTCAAAAACCATACCCCTTTTTGCCTGGTATTAATCCCCATTTCAAAACAGAACACTTGGGGACCCTCTGGAAGAATTACCATCACTCGGCTTTTGATGTATGATCTGGAGAAATTTAAGAGAGTATCTGCCAAGCGCACAGCAGCCCAGTGATGTATACCCAGCTCTCGCGTCCTCTACACCAGGACACACGCATCTCCCCGACTCTCCCCTGCCTGACGGCACTGCTTTCCTCGTGTTTCTCAATTACATTTTAATAAAATTGCACAAGGCCAAAAAGGAAAGCCAATCATCTTCTGTACCTAGCTCCACAGAGAGAGCTCAATTTCATATTTTTATTTAATGGGGCCTTTCTTCTGCATCACGCAAAGGGCTTTTCCATCATGCTTCCATTGATCCTTCTCAGTTAAAATAAGCATCAAATATTTTCATTCCTATCTGAGATGTAGAAGAAAAGAAGCATAATGATTGCGACATAATGCTCTGCTGAAATAGGTCATTTTAAAAGTTGAAAGAGCCTTAAGTCTTTATCGTATAATCCACATATGGTAGGAAGTTTTTTCTTGTTTCTTACCCACATATCTTGCTACAATTCAAAACTAACTTCCTTTGCTTTTAACTAGGATCAAGTCCTCAATTGCTCACACATACAAAACTAAGTCATTCAAAACTATCCGGCTACTAGGATTTTGTTCCTTTGCATTCTGACTTCAGAAATCAAAGGTAAATAATCTCCAACAAGCATGCTCACAAAATGCCCAAAACGCTTATTTCCAGACAGTGTCCTAAGGACCCTGGGTCACCTCTTGGACCATCTCTGATCACCATGTTACTATATAGTGATCTGTGCTCATCTACAGCCTATTTAATGAGCAAGAGACAGTTAAGTTTTTAAGTCAAAGCTAGATGCATCTTGGTTTGTCATCTAACTTTCAGAAACACTGTCAATAAGATCAACAAAGGTTTAAGCTTAACCCTTATTATAACATAATAATACGTTTACCAGAACACCCTCCATTACAATTTAGTTATTTTAGGATTTTTCTCTCCATATTTGAATGGGACTCACGTAGGATTTGCATGCAATGCTAAAAGCAGACATATTTTTGCAGGGTTACACCCTCAGACGGGCCAACCTGACATTGTGTCTGAGACCAACCACCCCAGGCTTGTATCACAGTTGGGGCGTGACCACACCACGGCCCTATTTCCATATTGTACAGACACCTGTACTCAGTGTTTGTCATTCAATTCTAAATCCGTGCAATAAAACGGCTTAAGTTATTTTTTTTAATTGACATAGCTTAAAAATAGATATAAGGATCATGATTTTTCTTTTGTTCTCCAAAAGCAGACCCCTTGCAAATACTAGTGATTTAATCATCCCAGGCCCAACAGCCAGAAAGAAGGGGCCTAAAGAGCCCATGGTGACAATTACAGTGAAATCCAACCCATGGAGAGGCCAAATTGACAATGGGATGAAACAAACCACTCCCAACACTTAGACAAATAATGACCCTAAAATCTAGTGTCATTCTCTTACTTAAGAAGCTCTTTTGGTGACTCCCAAAATCTTCAGGGTAAAACTAGTATTTGAAGCTCCTCAAGCACATCATACAATTTTATCCTTGACTCCTTGTGTGCGTGTGTGTGTGTGTGTGTGTGTGTGTGTGTGTGTGTATACATTTCCCCCACGTGGAAAGTGTTTTTGACATCCACCATTCACCATCACCTCTTCTTCACCTGCCTCTATCCTCATTCATTCTTAGAAACTCGTCTCATGCCACATTCTTCTGTTAGCCATCTGTGACTATCACCAAACCCCAGTAAGGGCTAGGTGCCTGTCTCTATACTACCCAAAGCCTCATCTCTCTCCTAACACACTTACCAGGTTAGGGTGTGTGTTCTGGGCTGAGAGAGCTATACTTAGATCTTGTAATCTCGGCTCCTAACACAATGCCAAGCACAAAGCAGGCCCCTTCAGAGGAGGGTAGAACAAGAAAGGTTAAGTATAACCTGAAGGAGATTATGCATCAAAGGTTAGCAGGTTATTACATTAATAAATGCTCACACTACCTGGGGAATGCAAAATCTTCTTTTATTCCAGCACATAAAGAAACACTTGAATGGGGCACTCTACTCATGAGTGATTGAGCTCTGTTCCCGGTGTTAAAAAATTTGAAACTTCTAAATTTGGTCTTAGTATCACAATGTGACCTCCAAAATGCCACTTAAGGATAAATTAACCTCTGAACCAACAAAAAGCTGGTATCTGTGACATTTGCTCTACGGCACAAGGGCCCTAAAGAAATGAACCCAAAATTCTAGTGTAGAGAGAAAATCCAGCATTTTGAAGTCAAAAAACAAACAAACAAACAAAAACTTCAAAGTCCATCTCTGTTCTTCTCTGCTGTGAGCCATTTAGGCAATGTCCTTATCCTCTCTGAGCTTATTTCATCTGTGATGTGAGGCTGACAACTATTTTTAGGAACTGTAGAGAGATCAAATGAATAACAAATGTTAAAGGACTGTGCCCAGTACTGAGTGAGCCCTTCGTGAATGTTTGTCCCCACCCCCATCCTCTATTCAGAGGGTAGGTGTCACCTATGCAAACAGGGCTGCACAGGGCCTGTGATTGATATGTTAATGCTTGAGTCCCAACAGCTAAATGAGGTTAAGCCCTACAGACTGTATGCTCTTTAATGGTGCAAGAAGCCAATGAAGTTTTCTCTAAAATCCATACGCTGTTTCCATATGTGACAACTGAATTTTCATATTATCTTCTCATTGTACTATGAAAATCTGTGTTTTCAAGATGCTGTGGCCCTTCTGTTGCCAGTAGCTAGTCAGGGGGATGGACGCAGGGGCCTTCGAAAGTTTCCAAAATGTTCTATTTCTTAAGCTGGGTGGTGGTAGGTACAGGGGTGCACATCTTGTGACTATTCTCTAAGCTGTACATAACTCCCTAGAGACTGTTTATATATGTGATATATTCCATAATTTAAAATAGAGTATCACTTTGTGAGGGGTGAAATGTAAAACTATTACATTGTTTTGTACACCTGAAACTAATTAATTAATTAATTAATTACATATAGTCTTAATATTGGGAGACTGAAATTAGGGATCCTAGGCAAGAAAATCCCATGGCATTTACTAAGAATAACATATTAATATTTTGTCTATTTGAACTGATGGGTTTTTTTTGTTTTGTTTTGTTTGGGGTTGTGTGTTTTTTGAGCCATTGATGATATTTTAGAGAACTTACAGGTTCGTATTTAGGAGTTGAATGCACCTTGGAAGTCTATTTCTAAATGACTGCAAATTTCAACAATGCCCACCAATATGACGCAGCATTTCATATATCCAGAAAGAAAGGCAAGCCGGATTAGAGGATGGAAGACCTCAGTTCTGGCCCCAATTCTTGTACTGACAGCATGGCAGATTGCAAGCTAACTTCCACAGTATTCAGAAAATAGACTTAAGATCAGGTGATACTTTGTCTAATAGTCTCATATAGGATGACTGCAAAATATTGTATGAAGACAGGCTAACAGCTGCCAAACTGATACTGCTCCCCTCTTATGCCTTCTGTCAGGACATTTTTTGCCCCCACTTTTTGGCGCACTTATGGCCACAAGTTAAAAAAAAATAGTTTAAGTATTTATCTTTTAATGATATTATTGTAATAATCGAAGGAGCCATCTGCAAAATTAAACGCAGCACTGATTAGTTCAATAGTGTTACAGTTGTGTTGTGCTTTGCCATTTACAAATCACAGTCACAGACATTTGTACTGAGAAATATCACACACACACACACACACGGTGTCAGGAGACAAATAGATAATAATGTCGAAAGCATAGAGGGGAGGACTATCTATTCAGCAGACTGAGCATGTGCTTCAGACATAAGTGAGGTAAGGGGCCCTCAAAACAGAAAAGAGTCCGATGAACTAGCCCAGAGGACAGTAACCAGGAAATCTAACACTACAAATTATCTTCAGGTTGGTTATCTGCCTGTTTTAGGCTTTAGAGTTTAGCATTATAGTTGTTGATTTTTTTCATTTATTTCATTTAAGAGGAAGACCAGAATCTTTGTAGATTTAAGACCTTCACAGGTTATAAGCTAACCCTAAAAGCAGAAATAGTAATAGAATAGAGGCCGGAGACAATGTAAACAACTTTAGCCATTTGTTCTGCCTCTTGCTAAATATTTCACAATTTTTCTACCAATAACAAAGCCTGTGATCAGAATGCAATATGCTCATCAGTTTATGCTAAACAACCCAATGGTGTGGTTTACTTCATTATATAAGAGATATTAAATCAATTTTATCAGTACAAAAAAAAATGGTTTTCCTCCTTAAGTAAATAAATAATGACCTAACCTTCACAATACTTAGTAGTTTAACATGTCAAATGCCTTATCTGGCAAAACATAAATGTGAAATAAAGATAAAATTATGAAAATGTTTATAATAAATGCCCAGGGGTGGACTGAAACACGGTTTTGGAGCAAATGAGGAAAATAAACGGTTAACTGGCAGCACACTCACTCGTGCTGGAGGACACAAAAAGGTTCACAGCAGTTGTTAAATTCATTTAGAGAAACTCACTTTATTTTTCCAACAGAGCTCTCACCAGTTAATCTGTATTACAACCTGCAGGAGTCTTAATATTCTCAGCAGGATCAAGATTCAGGCCACACTGACTCAGCTATTTAATCTTGCAAGAGAACAATATTTGGCAGGAAAAGACCCCACAGCACTGAGGGGGCTTCCCAGAGGTTCTCTGTCAGCACAGACTGGGCCAAGAACGCCCAAGGTAGAAACCAAACAGCACTAAGCAATGTTTATCATTTCCTTTCAGTAGCTCTCCACTCAAACACATCTGTACACTCTCCGTGTTTATGCAAAATATACGTATCACATGTGCATATGTGGCTCTTGCAGATACACGTATGGCTTTAAAAAGCAAAATGTTTTCTCAACATTTTGGAATGTGCTACGAAAACATGTTAATTCAGAAGCATCACTACAGAGGTTGGGGAAAGAGATGACGAGAAATGGCCATAGTTTTATTTTCAAAACCTTTCAAGCTCTTAAGCATTGAAAACCAAAATGGAACACATGTGTGAATTATTAAATGTATGCAGGTATTTATTCTGATCTGTTTAACCATCCTGAAATTAATAAGTTCAGTGATTGATACTCTTCTATAAATGAACTTTTTTTTACATTTTATATATAATACTATGGTTTGATTAATTTGAATGATGTATTCTGGAAACCCATACTGACAGAGAATACATAAAGGAGACAGGCAAACTTAAAAATAATATTGATAGCACGAATTACACAAACAAACAGTATGAATCCCTATTCAAGAACATGATTCAGCAAAATTCTTCAAAAACTATTTTAAAATAGGCAAGGGTTCGATTCCTTTACCTCCCAAACCTGGTTATTTATCCCTCTGATATTATTTATCCTCTATTAAGCATTTATCACTCTGGGCAGCAATGATCTGCTTGCCTGTTGGAGGGTGTCAACTACAAGCTCTGTGAGGTCAGGGGTCATATCTATTTTATTCCTCATTATACCCACCCCACTTCTCAAGCAAAGTGCCTGACACATAATAAATACTCAAAAATGTTTGTTAAGTCATTGCTTTAAAAGTGGTTTCTTTTAGAGAATTTTTAGGGGGATTTATAGATACCAAAAACATGCACATTTGAAAATATGATACTACTCTGTCAACAATCTTGCCTCCATCTACATTGCAATAGCATCTCTCTGCACTCTCCCAAGTAGCTGTTGGGTGTTCCAAACCTTATTGTATTCCTTCTTCTCTTCCTTCACACATTTCAACGCCATCTTCTCCCCCATACATGCCTTTACATTGCGCTGAGGCTCTCCTTCTCCATGAAAGCCTTTCCCAGCCACCTCATGGTCCTAGCATGAGTGGAAACACATGCAAAAGTGGTTCTTCATTTCTCCTGCCATCCACAGGGCCGGGTGTAAGTGTGGAGTGTGATGTCCACACCTAATGTTTAATGAACAAACACATATGCACATGTAAGGTAACTGTGAAGGCCACTTCTACTTCCATCTTATTGTTTATAATCAAAGCACCATGTTCTGGAAAATTCCAACATGAACAAGAAATATCACGTGCCCTCAAAGGCCTCCTAATAATCACACAACAAAATTAAATATTTCAATCACTTTGCTCTGGGGAAATCAATTCTTTCTATCAAAAGAAACAAATGTTAAGGAGAACAGAATGATATTTTAAGCTTTTCTTTTATTCTTTTTTTGAATCTATACTCTTTTTCCTAGTTTGCTAAACACAGGCAAATTCTGACACTTGTATAATTTTAAGAATGCAATGACACAAAAGCTTAATTCAAACAAATTAAAGGTTGGCTTTGTTACAGTTAATATCACCACAAGAAAAAAATCAATCAGAAATATGAGCAAACAAAGAAATAAAAATAATCATAACTTCTTGTTTCATGTCCTTGGAACAAAGTCTGCAGGTATTTCACAAAAGCAATAGGTCCTTCAAATAGAAATTGAGAGATATGCTTTTACAAGCAGCATTGCACATAATTCTGTGCAGAGGAAGAAAAGGCTACAAAGCAGCCCTGCCAACAATGAAAGAAAAGAAAACTAGAGTAGAAAGGAAAGCAAAAAATAAAGAAAAGTAATATTCATGACATTATTCTTCTAGGAAAATGAAATACAAATTAGAGAACACATCTGCATATACTTTTAAAATAATTCTTGCTTCCAACTGTAAATCATGCAATTTTCTTTAATTGTATAAACTTGTCTTGGGTAACCAATGTGTTTTAATTAAATCTCTGTATGTCTCCTGTGATTCATGACCACCTAATAAGTTAAAATGACATTTAACTATTATACTTATTAACTGAAAAAGCAACAGGTTTTAAACCTATCTGTAAAAATTCATTGAAATTATAATGATGTGGTATAATTATTAATGATAGTCACATCTGGGGACTCCACAAATATATATATGTAAGATTTCTGGTTTTTCTTAACATTCAGTATGTGCTCACTTCAGGTATGTCCCAAAAGGTATAATAAAATCTGAAAGAAAATTCAGATAATTTTTAAGTTTTAAATCTGTATAATGTACTGGAAATTGAGACTTTTTTTAAAAGCTAGTCTTTATTAGACTTGCCCTATGGCATATTTCTTTTTTATTGTCACACCTCTGCCGTCTTTTTTCTTTATATCTGTCCAGACCAAACCCCTAGCACAAGATATGTGAGTGATCTACATAACTCAACTGAGATCTGGAAAATTTTTAAATGCAATTACTACTACTGTAAGTTATCTTTGTTTCTATAAATGATTATGGCTCAAAACTACAAATAAAAAAGAGGTTTGAAAGGGCCAACTAAAGATTGCCAATAGAGCCTAGAAGGAATTATGTTTTTTTAGATAAGATGATTCAGTTTGAAAAATAGGAGAAAATAAAAAACTGAATGTGTAAGTTTTCCTGAAATTGCAGATAGTATAATCTACCTTTACCAAGAGAAACTGGCTGATAATAGTAGCTTACAGTTATAAAATGTATGTTAATTTTATCTTCAAATTACTCTACGACATATGTAGATCATTTCTCTTTTATCTCTATTATTGATTGAATTGTATCTTTCTAAAATTCTTATTTTGAAGCCCTAACTCCCATGTGACTACATTTTGAGATGGAACCTTTAAGAAAGTAATTAAGGTTGGTGTTCCGGTCAAGATGACAGAGTAGGTAAACATTGTACTCACCTCTTCCCATGATCACCTCAAAATTACAACTAAACTACAGAACAACCATCACTGAGAATCACCTGAAGTCTAGCTGAACAGAAGTCCTATAACTAAGGACACACAAAAGAAGCCACATGGAAACTGGTAGTAGGGGCAGAGATGTGGAATGAGCAGGCCCCACACTACATGTGGTGATTAAAAATCAGGAGGGGTGTCTTGGCTGCAGAGGTTGCCCCTGAGGAGTGAGAGGTCCCAGCCCCACACCAGGCTCCCCAGCCCAGGGTTCCAGTGGCGGAAAGAGAAATCCTCACAACTTCTGGCTGTGAAAACCAGCAGAGATTGTGGCTGAGTGAGATAAACAGCAACTGCAGTCCCAGGTGTTCCTCTTAAAGGGACCATGCACAGACTTACTGGCTGATGGGCTCACTTGTTCTGAGCTCCAGTGCTGGGCCAGCAGCTCTAAAGGGGCAAGGAACATATGAGGAGAAACTGAATTGTCTGGTTTCAGAGCGAGGGCTGGAGTGGCAGCTTTCTCTCAGACAGAAGTGCTAGCAAAAGCCATTGTTCCTTTGCTGAGCACACCCCCTCCCAGCATGCAGACTTCGGCAGGTGCCATATCTGAGTCTCCATCAACCTGGCTAACACCGTTCGCTCACCCCACCCTGGTAATTCCCTGAGACCCCACCCCACCCAACTTGTGGACCCACCCAAGTCACTTCCAGTGGCTTTTCCACACAAATAGCCTGTCTTGGCTCATGCTGTGGACTTTCCTAAAATCTCTCAAAGGTTCACAAACCCCAAAGAAGAAGCATCTGTCCTCAGTGTGCCCCATACCCCTTTGCTAAGCAGCCCCAAGCCCAGCACTAGCAGCAGCCAGCATTAGTTTGCAGCTCAGCCTCTTCCAAGCACTGCCAAGCCTAGCACAAGTGGCATCCATCTGCAGATCACTTAGTAGCTCATACCAACAGGCCCAAGGCTAGGAACCAGGAGCAGCTGATATTGCCCTGCACTAATGTCCCTTCCAAGAGGCCCCAGAACCAACACACCCAGTGGCCAGCTTCAGACCATACCAGCACATCACCAAACCACCTCCATAAATTATACTTCCAAAGGACAAAACTGGCAAGCACTAGACCCATGCTAAAGTGAATCCTGCTCCATAAGGTCAGCCCCGCACAATAGCTCGTTCACTGTAGTCACAGCTAGTCCTCACAACCAATCAGCCTAAGAGTCAATCATTCTCATTGATGTGGCCACAGCAACCAAGGCTCAACTGCCACAGAAGGGTACACACAATCCACACAAGGGACACACCTAGAGCACTCAGCTCAGGTGACCAGGGAGACTGTGCCACTGGACCCCACAGGACACCGACTACATAAGACCACTCTACCAAGACCAGGAGAAATAGCAGCTCTATCTCATACACAGAAACAAACCCAAAGAGGCAGCCAAAATGAGGAGACAAAGTCACATGTCTCAAATAAAAAATAAATAAATAAAAATAAAAACACCAGAAAAATAAGTAAACAAAAGAGACACGCATTCTACCAGATGCAGCATTCAAAATGCTGCTTATAAGGATGCCCAATGATCTCGGTGACAACTTCAACAAAGAGGTAAGAAACATAAAAATAAAAATAGAAAACATAAACAAGAACCAGTCAGAAATGAAGAATAGATCAGAGAGAATCAAAAGTAGATTAGATGAAGTAAAGGATCAAAACAGTGATTTAGGAGCTAAGGTAGCAGAAAACACCCAAATAGAACAGCAAAAATAAAAAAAGAATCCCAAAAAAATGAGGATAGGGGCCTCTGGGACAATATCAAGCATACCAACATTCACAGCACAGGGCTACCAGAAGGAAAAGAAAGAGAACAATGAATTGAAAACCTGTTTAAAGAAATAATGATGAATAACTTCCCTAAGCTGGAGAAGGAAATAGACATACAAGCCCAGAAAGCAGAGCCCAAACAAGATAAACCCAAAGAGGCCCACACCAAGACACATCATAATTAAAATGTCAAAGGTTAAATACAAAGAGAGAATCTTAAAAGCAGCAAGAGAAAAGCAGATAGTTACCTACAAGGGAGCCCCCATAAGACTGTCAGCTGATTTCCCAACAGAAACTTTGCAGGCCAGAAGAGAGTGGTAAAATAGTCAAAGTGATAAGAAGAAAGAACCTACAACCAAAATTACTCTACCTACCAAAGCTATCATTGAGAATCAGAGATAGATGCTTTCCCAGACATGAAAAACTGAAAGCAGTTCACCAACACCAACCTGTATTATAAGAAATGTTAAAGAGACTTCTTTTAGAAGGAGAAAACAAAAAGAAAAAAAAGAACATAAATATGAATAGTAAAATGGCAATAAATACATATCTATCAACAATTACTCTCAATGTAAATGGATTAAATGCTCCAATCAAAAGACACACAGTGGCTGAATGGATTAGAAGACCCTTACATATGCTGCCTACAAGAGACTCACTTCAGATAGAAAGACACACACAGACTGAAAGTAAAGGAATGAAAAAAGATACATCATGAAAATGGAAACAAACAAACAAGTTGGGGTGGCAATACTGATGCCAGACAAAATAGACTTCAAAACAAGAGACAAAGAAACACCCAGTAATCCCACTTTGGCGTATTTTTCCAAAGAAACTCAAAACACTACATCAAAGGGATGTGTGCATCCATATGTGCATTGCAGCATTGTTTACAATGGCCAAGATGTGGAGGCAGCCTGGGTGCCTGTCAATGGATGAATGGATAAAGAATAGGTGGTACAAACTAGACTGAAGAACCAAAGGACAGCAACTTGTCTGTTCCCCTTCCCCGATTCCCCAACGCTGTTCCCCTCCCACAATTCCTCAATAAAATCTTAAAAAAAAAAAGAAGAAGAAGAAGAAGACGAGGTGGTACATATTTACAATGGAATATTACTTGGTTATAAAAGAGAATGAAATCTTGCCATCTGCAACAACATGGATGGACCTATAGGGTATTATGCTAAGTGAAATAAGTCTGACAGGGAAAGATAAATATCATATGATTTTGCTTATATGTGGAATCTGAAAAACAAAACAAACAAACAAGAAAGAAACAAAGTTATAGATACAGAGAACATTTTAATGGTTGCCAGATAGGAGGGTGGGTGGGGGCTGTGTGAAAAGGGGGAAAGGGTTAAGAAGTACAAATTGGAAGCTACAAAATAATCACGGGGATGCAAAGCATAGCATAGGGAATATAGTCGATAATATTGTAATAGCTATGTATGGTGTCAGATGGGTACTAAATTTATCAGGGTGATCACTTTGGAAGTTATGTAAATTTCTAATCACTATATAGTATACTTGAAACTAATATAATACTATACATCAACTGTAATTGAAAAAAGTATTTAAAAAATAATATGAAAGTAAGGTTAAATGAGGTCATCAGGGTTTCAGGGTGGGGCCCTGATCCTATTCAACTGGTGTCCTTACAAGAAGAGGAAGACACACCACAGATCTCTTTTCTGTCATAGACACATGCCAAAGGCCATGTGAGGACACAGCAAGAAAGTGTCCTGCAAGCCAGGAAGAGAGCACTCACTCCCACCAGAAACCAACTCACTTGACTTGATTTGAGACTTCCAGCCCCTAGAACTGTGAGGAAATAAATTGCTGCTATTTAAGTCACATAGCCTGTGGTATTTTGTTATGGCAGTCCAAGCAGACAAATGCAAGCCCTATTTTTCTCAGGTATTTAGATACCAAAAAGAATTCCTCAGCTATGACATTGTAAAACAGTGGCAGTCCTTGCATTTCTTGTATAATGAAATTCTTAGATGTCATATTAGAAAGCAAATGGTCCTGCTTTACTGAGAGAATACTGCTACAATCTTTTGATGAAACTATAGAAATCAATGAATATTTAAGTAAAAATAGGAGAAAGTGAAAAATGGGTGTTTATCAAGCAGCATAAAACAAATGACAAACCCAAAGCATTTTAAAAACTAACTCCCTTGCAAAGAGAGGTTTCAAGAGAAAGAATGTACAAAATTAGTCAATATTTTAAATATTATTGCCTTATTCATTTATTCAACACACATTTACTGAGTACTTGCTATGTGTCAAGCAGAATTCTAGACATTAGCAATTCTATGTTGAAAAGATAGATTAGTTCCCTACCCTTGTGTGGCTCTTATCCTAGGAAATATTTTATTTGCCTAGACTGGGAAGTGGACAGAAAGGCAGGCTCTTCTGAAAAAGAAAGAAAGAAAAAAAAAAAAACTTGAGGAAATGGAAAGAAATAACACCCTTAAAAGAATTCAGTCATTTACTGAACAGATATTTATTAAGTAACTACTTTATGCTAGAGAATGATGAAATGGAGAAAGATCTGAGCGTTTTAAGAAAAAACAATTGATGTGATATCTACTTAGATCTTAAAAGAGATGTTTGATTAAAATAAACCTAGAAAGATTAAAACTCCTTGTAATCTCCATTATAAGATGAAATTCACATTGTGCTAGGGAGATTCATCCTCAAAGTGAGTATGTTTATCAGGGGCATTTCTGAGTAGGCATTCCAGAGCCAGCCGGCAGCCTCGAGCAGAGGGGGAAGCCATGGGAAGATGTGTTGGCACAAGAAGCCAATTCATTTGTTTATCAATTTTAGCTCTGTGCTAGGCTCCGGGACTATAGAGAAAAAGATGCAGCCAGAATCTTCATAGAGTTCAGCCTAAGAGGAAGACAACTCATAATGCTATAGAAGCAGACTGCCAGGTTGGGGAGAGGAAGAGGAACGTCAGGGAAAAGAGGCTGGGTGTGGAGAGGGTGCGGACGGCGTTCTAGGCAGAAGTTTGAAGGGGACAGGGCTCAGGCCCAAGACACCCAGGCTGGAGATCTCAGTTAGCACCAAACCAGCGATGGCTTGACACTCCACGCTAAAGGTTTTGCATTTTATCCCAAAGGCAATAGAGAGTCACTGGCAAATTTCAAGGAAGAGAGTGACACGATTCGATGTGTGGTTTAGGAACCTTGCAAGAAAGCACGAAGAGAGAGCTTGGGAGGGAGAAGAGGCAGTACATGCCAGGTGAAAACAGTCAAGACACGGACCCCCACACCTAAGCAAGGGACAGGGAGGGCCTAAATGTAGGACGAGACAAAAAAGGTAAGGTACAAAGCGTCATGATAGACATTCTTGGAGATACAAACATAAATTGAAAAAGGCATGGCTAATCTTCATCTTCATGAAATTAGAGGGGTAAAACACATACCATGTGAAATGCTGATTACAACCCAAATGTGGAATGTGATGTGTGACATGAGTGGTACAGATTGTGCTAGCGTACAAAGCATTATTGACTCAGGGGCGAAAGAGATAACAGAAGCTGGGGTCTGAATGTGTGTCTAGGATCAGGGGGTGGGGGTGTCATTTACAGATAGTGTGAAATGTCCCGCCCTAGAAGAGTGACTCATGCAAAAGCCCAGAACAGAGTAAGTTAGCCAGGCTTAAAAGAAACGGAAGAATAGCGTTGAAGGGCAGTGAAAGAGACGGTGAAAAATAATTTAGGAACAGATTGTGGAGGGTCCTTAGAGTCAGAATTAAGGGGTTTAGGAGATTTAGACTTTGTCCTCCTCAAAGTGGAGGTCCAAGGAAAGTTTTTTAGTGGGTCTTGAAGAGAGAGGTATTTTGGAAAGAGTTATCTGGTGGCAGTGTTTAAGATACAATGGACCAAGCAGAAATTGCTAGAAGGAGATAAAGCCAATTAGGAGGCTCCTGTAGTAACTCAGGCAGGATAAGGTCTTGAAAGCTGTGGGATGGAAAAGAAAGGAATGGAAAATAGGCATTTCCCAAAAGACAGATGTTCAGACATTGTTTGCTGGATTCTTAATCTCTGTTTCCAAAAAGAAGTCCTATGTGTTAATTCTTTTATTATAGGGACCCTTCCCAAACCCCCCTTTAGACAATGCCAATTTATAACCACAACTCTTGTACTTGCCATGCACAAGTAATTACTGGTCTGGGATGTATTTGTTTTTTTAAGTGACTGTGGCTAAAAAATTGAGGATAAAAAGAAGAGATCAACCTTTGAAGTTCTGCCCTAGGTGGAAAAATAAAGCAAAACCAGGTGTAAAGGAAACCACGGATTTGGAAATGAGAAAGGACCACAAGGTAATTTTCCGTACATTTTTCTCATGAAAGAATAAGTATTCCTTATAGAAATACTTTCCCTGAGGAGAGGTCGTTCAGAGGCTCTAATTAGACCGGGTATGTCAAAGTGTTTCGAAACGAATAAAGCATTCTTACATGTGTTAGGTATTATACGGAAAATACATGCTATTGCCCTACCACTTTCTCTGACAGATTTGATCTTTGCTTGAAAGATAATGCTGCTGACCCACTATTACTCGAGAATGCATCAGAGTCCCTGGTTGAGATAAGCTGGAGATAAAGCACAGTCTATTAAAGTAACATATAAATTCGCCCTATGAAAATACTAGACGTCAAGGGGTTTAAATCTAAACCATTGACCTCACGACCAAACATCTATGTTAATAAACCCAGTTATGAGTAATAACAAAAATACTATGCCCCATTCTCCTTTCAAACTACCCTATATACTAGACTTTACTGCTCAAAGTTAGATTTCACATAAATTTTTCATTAGTTATAAAGCTGTTATGCTTCTTGTACAAGGAACAAAATTAGAAAATGATTTTTTTTTAATTTCAGCATTGAATGACTTTCTAACTTCTACCTTTCTTGTCTTCTGAAAAAGAAATCTTTGTGTATGTTTGCTGAATATGAAAAGAAAGAAAAATCCTACGTCAGTTGTTCGGGTTCATATAAGACCTAATTGCCTCATAAACTCTAATTTTGCCACCAGTTTACAATTAGCATGCATTTCTCATGCATGAGTTGACCCAATTACATAACAAATTTTGCCTTTGGGGATTTCTCTTGACTGCTTGTCTTCTGTCCACCATACAACTCAATTTCCCACCATCAGCAGGCTGAACATGGCTGCAGTCAGTCTCTGTCAAAATGATTTATTTAAATTACAAACAGAGACCAGATCCCTAGATAGTCATCCCTCCCCTCATGCTCACCCTTACACTCAACCTAACTTTGAATCAAATCTTTTAACAGTCCATAGACACTACTATTCAATTATTAGGCCATGTTTACCTCCAATAATCTAATATTTTTGAAGCTAACTCACAGAGTCTCTGGGAACTAAATCAGCAGTATCCACGTGAGCCTATTAGTGGGCATATAATTTATTTTGCATTCTAAGAAGTCAATGAAAAATTATGTAGCCGCATCCAAAATACTAAAAATAATCACATTTCAATATCAAATTACAGGAAGACTCTTCTTTTGCATAATGTTAAAAAAAAAAGACTTCAATCATAGCTTTTCTTGTAAAGCAAGTAAGCGTTTCTTATGAATGGGTATGCTAAATTGAACATGGTAGTAAACAGGGTATTTGGGAAACAGGATAGATAACCAAAATTGTAGATCCTGACTAGGTAAGGGAAAGAATACAGAGCAGGTGAAAATGCTATTATCTGTGTTGCCAGTGATCTAAGGAAACTGAAGCCAACACACACACAGGGACACACACACGCATACACAAAAGAACACACAATCATTTCCTCTGCTCATCAAAGACAGGAACAAATCTTGACAAATCACATAATGGTACACTTACTATTTCAGTCAGTCTGGAAAATACAAGATTTGTCATCTGGGTTTTTTTGTGTTTTTTTTCTTCCCCTTCACATAATATTTCTCTGCCACCTGAAAATAAATCCAAAAATAAGCATCTAGATTTTATCTACAGCACAAAGATTGTAAAAGTCTCTCACAAACAGACTTGACCATTGTATTTCACAATTTATCCACATACTGTCTCAGCTAATTGAAAGTGCAGCTTATATTAGTGTATAAGCAGGCAGAATGAAACACATCAATAATCTTTTCGAAGCTGGATGAGTCCCTCAGATAGTCTGGGGTGAGTCTGCTGCCAGTTCCTTGAATGCACTGCTTATAAACTTGAAGGTGGCAACCACCTGAATTAGAAACAGGCTTTGCAAGTACCCACACAAGCTAGAGCTCTGAGGACAGCAGGGGAAAAAAAAAAATTTTTTTTTTAAATGTCCAAAGGCACAGGAATTCCTTAATTCACGTGTGTACATTGTCCTTTAAGAATCTTTTCCTAAAATATCACTAAGTAAAGAAAATGTGGAGATGTACAAGGACATTTCTGCCATTTCTGAATTTGTGACCTAGAATTGGGGGCGGGGGGTAGGGGGAAATTAGACATCTTCTGGAATTTCATGGAAAAAAAATTTTCATTCGAAAATCAGTTTTGCTTCTTTCCAACCATTCTGTCAATTCTGAAATCCTGCCTCTTATTCTTCCTGCAGCTCTACTGAGTCATATAGCAGAAGAACTTGAAATTGCAGCACTTAATAAATCTCCCAGGTTCAATGTGTTGTCGTTATAGACCCCCAAAGAAGGAAGTCAAAGCTAAAGCCACTCGCACCCTTTCATTACACACAATTTCAAATTGACAACTGTATTTCATCCCACAGCTCAGCAACATATGCAGACTGAGTAGGAATTTCCAAATGATTTCAAATCCTGGACAAATGAATATGAGAGTGTCTGAAAAAAAATTCACGAAACGGACACAGACACAAGCAATCAAAAATGCCCACTCATCCATAACATATCACCCAAAACACCTAGGAGCTATCATTAAACCCACTGTTTTATGTCTATACTTTCTTGAATCCAAAAGGGATTAAAGGCAGCTTAGAAACATCCAGATGATATTCAAAGATAAAATTCAGTAAAAACAGATAAGAAAATGAAACAAATGAAAAAATACAGGCTGTGAAGACCCTGACTTAGGTAACCCACCTACATCAACCTGTATTACGCTTGGAGCTCAGATCTCATATCCCTTATAATTTTCAGGATGAGTCCTCTCCATCCTGGCATCTCCAGCAGGAAGCTTATGGTATCTGTCCAGTCTGGACATTTTCTCACCTTTTTCCTCTCAAAACAGACACAATCCAGGCCACTGCCAAAAAATATCTGTCTGGATTTGACCAATGTTTTGCAGTGTTTGGGTTTATCTGAAAGTAATGTGGAAAATTGAACTAGCCAATGTACCACCTTCCAGATTAACCCAAATGTCTTCTAGGAAAAAAAAGAGCTTTGAGTAATATGGAAAACCCAGTGAGGTCACGGAAAAAGTCCATAAAGTTGCAGCCTTATAAATTAATAATAAATTCACTAGACATCAGAATATTTTGCAGCTTCCTTTCTTCAAGACTAAATTCCTAACAGTAGTAATATTATAAAATCTGTATCTGTTACTGCTACCCGAACATTAATATGCCTCATCATGGCTAAAAGAACTACAGTAATACCTTGGTTTGTGAGCATAATTCATTCCAGAAACAAACTACTCGTATTGCAATACATGGCTTGTTTACCACGTTAAAACATATTAGAAATGTTTGCTCATCTTGCGGAACAGCCGCAAACCACGTTACTCGCAATCCACGGTTTTACTGTACTTGCAAAACTGCTATGGTTGCTAACATAAATTGCAAAACAAAAATAAAAAATTTAGGATGTTATCTCAATTATATGCTTTTAAAAATCAGCATTGTCTAAATTATAGGCTTAATCTATATGGTATTTTTATATACTGCTAGGAATATGATAAATTCAGATTTATACGTACCTGTGTTACAAGGGTTTTTTTTCATAATTAAGAATTGATCTGCAAACAGCCTCTGGTATTGAATAAAATGTATATTCCTGCTAATGATAAAGGTTGGTGAAATGATCAGTTCTTTTCTTATTAAATATGAATATTGACTTAATTTGAATATAAATTAAAAGGCTTACCTTTGAATCCCCAGCAATCCTTACGTTAGCTGTCATGTGGATGTCTTAAGTAGAAAAGTTTAGTTCTTTGTGAAATAAATTTCTGTGATAGTTGAAGATTGATAATATAATTGTTTTGTGCAGCATTAGTTTTATTTTTTTAAAAAAAGGTTCTCCCAAAAAAAAGAGACACGGCTGAATATAACTGCCCGTAGAATATATCTCTACTTTCCATTTTTAAAAGCAAAAATGGATTTTTATTTCAGGAAAGAATGGAGAGGAAGACAGACAGGGGATTAATCTCCAGTATGCATGACTGGGGGGGATTGAGATGGGGTAGAAAAACTAAGGGACAAAAGCCACATATCCTTAAAATTCAACCCTTTCTCTTCAAAGCAAAAATGTCCTTACTAAAATAAAATGTCCATTTAGATAGCAAACAACAGATAAATCTTAGAGAACATGGGGACACAAAGTGTTTATTCTGTCTCCTCTCACTCCCTAAATGTCTTTTAAACATCATTCTGTTTTTGAACTTTTGACAAACAAAATTTTCTCAAATTATGTACTACGATTCTGTCTGCAAGTAGTAACTCTATATGTAATGATGACAACCAAATACCAGTGTGTTTAAAACCGTCTGCTAATTAAAAATTTCCTGGAAATTGAGGCTACAT
This sequence comes from Hipposideros armiger, assembly GCF_001890085.2. Taxonomy (NCBI): domain Eukaryota; kingdom Metazoa; phylum Chordata; class Mammalia; order Chiroptera; family Hipposideridae; genus Hipposideros; species Hipposideros armiger. The sequence goes on from NW_017731784.1 coordinate 252,186, forward strand.
CACTTATAACATCTAAATATACAAAGTTTAGTGACTGTACAGTGACATATAAGATAAACTTTTCATGAAAAATGATATGAATCTTGCATATTTGCACATATTTTATATCATATACACAGTAGTTGATTTTTAATTCATATTTCCTCTTGGATACCCAACACTGAACTAATTTTTTTCTGAAAGAAATACATTTTGACAAACTTCATGTACCACTTTGGAAGAAACATAATCACAGGCATGAATTACAAAAATTAAGAATACCTGTCTATCCACCTTTAATTAGCACTGAATTGATACTTTTTTAGAACCTAATATGCTTTGAACTTTTGCTAGTCTCGATTTTCTTTTTCAAAAAAAAATATATTACTAAACAAAACGCAGCTTTCAAATCCAAAGTGACTTCATATGTAAATGTTTATTTTAAAACTTAGATGGTAATACATCATTTCACCAAATATCTAATTTAAAGTATGAAATCTTATATACACATAATTAGCAAATATGAGATTTCTCAAGATACTTTACCTTATATGTATATTTGTGTATGCTTATCCACAGCAAAAAATAAATAAATAAATAAATAAATCACTGTCAGGTTTTTTAATTTAACTATAAAAGTTCTATTTTGGAAAAATCCAGAAGCTGAGAATCATTCAAAATGGAATAAGATGCTACATTACAATAACTTCTTTTAATAGCAATTGAATACACCTTTAATTTATTTAATTGATATATTTTGTAAATGTGTTTAATAAATCAATGTATTTCTATAAATCAAAGGTATAACCAGAAATATAGTCATTGCTATTAAAGTGTTAGGCTCTAGATAACTGTGATAAAATCAGAGGGAAGGACTTTCACAGGTAAACTTGGCATATGTTATGAGTGCATTGAGTACCGCTCGCATACTATAGCAATAAGAACACTTTCAAGGCGCCTAACCGCACTCTCTCATCCAGACACACAGGTTAGGGCTATTACATCACTGAATCAGTGGTCACCTACATTACTGATTTGTTCCTGAGTCCTCTTCAGCCTCTGTAGTTCAGGAGTGTCCGTAACGATGCTGAAGCCCCTCCCTTTGCTTTCTTCAAAATCTCTTTTGTACTTGACCTAACAGAGGGGGGTGGGGGTGGAGAAAGAAAAAGAAAAGTAATTAGGAATCACAAACCCCACTCAGGTTAGGTCAGGGCCAAAGAAGCTGCTAAAATTGGAAGCACGCTCCAGACACAGCTCTATCCGTGAGAGGTAGTGAAGCATAGCCAGACTGCCTGGTTTGGATCCCAGAAACTCCACTTACTGTGTGACCTCACACAACTTACTTAACCACTCTGTGCTGGGGGCGGTGGGGAGGGGAGCTTCTCGTCCCTAAAATGGCAACGACAACAATATTTAAATAATGTTATTTAATCGATGGTAAGGATAGAATCAAATCTCCTAATATTCATGTGTGACCAATAAATAGCAAGCAAGTGCTCTATAATACTATTATCATCACTAATAGTTGTACTACTTACTGCTAAAGAAAAAAAAAAAAAAACGTGGGACAAGAAAGCTTAATCTTCTGCTCCTGTGCTCATCTTGTCAGTGACAAAGCATTGTGTTGAGCCTGGACTGTACTATGGAGGAGAACGACATACAAAATCACTAACAGCTAGCTAGAGCCCTGCCCTTACAAGGTTTTCATTCTATTTCTTAAGGCAAAGCATATAGCCATGATTATACAATGCTATAATTGTTCAGTGTGAAGTATGTAAATACTTACGGAAATATTTATAAAATAGGCCACACCTAGAGATTAAAAGGCTTCAAGCACGTGTCCTTGGCATATTGTGTGCTGAGATACCTAAGATTTTTTTTCGGTATTTAAATATAGTTCTAATTACAATCCAGTGAAGCTGAATTTTACAGTTTCCTCGAGGGACCGGAATAGCTAATGCTTAATCTTACTAGAGCCCCATCTCCTATTATTAGCATAATGATAATAACTGTCATGCCAGTTAAATATTCTGCTTGTTAATGACTCAGATGGGTACCTCACTTTGACTCTTCTGATTTCTTTAAAGGCTGAACGATCAAAAAAATATGGAAACAGTTTTGATAACTCATTTTACATTCATAATTATCAGCCTCAAATTAAAACTTAAATAAATAATTAACATTTAATAAAAACATGATTCTGTAAGTGTAACTTTCAGTATAAATTTTAAAAGTTTCCCTAGTTGAGCATGGAATGACTGTTTTTATTGAGTCATATCTGTATTTAATACTCAATTCTCTCTGGCATTATTGTCCTTGAGGCTACTAGAAGGTTTCCTTATAGCAGAAAAGCTTGAAAGAAAGAAAAAAAAATCCCAGATGACAACAAATGGAAAGATCTAGATACTCTCATCACTTTTAGCTCAAGAATACAAAATTTTCTCTCCATATTTTCATTTAAATTTATAAAAGTGCTAAAACCCTCACTTGAACTATTTCCATAAATTAGAGACCAAATAACTGCATTATTTTTCTTCCATAGAAAATGCTGAATGAGATTAACCTTCTAACCCTCAATCTCCCAGCATGTGTGAAGATACATACACTGGTACGTTCTTCGTGTTTTATGCCTAACTAAGCAGGGGAGCCATTTAGCTTTGCTTAAAGTAAGCACTAGGGTGCAGAACAGTAAAACAATACAAGTAAGAAAGATGACAAGGTTATAATACCAACAGGCATGAAAAAGGAAGAAGAAAAATCTATAAACCAAGTTCTAACATCATTCACACTGGTTTCAGAGAAGGCACAATCACAAATTTTTTCTGTTATTAGTTTTTTTTTTTAATGGCAATTTCCAAAGAAAGAACTGAAAAGAAAAACCATTTAAATCCCAGAATCATAGATTTTAAGTTGATTACCATGTAACAGTCCTTTCCACATTTGCAAGACACTTCAGAATCATGATTTGGGCTTGCCTCATCAAGTGACTAGTTTCGAAGAGTATGCAATTATCTCCACAACGGTTTGCAGCGTTTTGGAAGACGTTTAATCCTTTTTAATGGTGTGATCCACAACCAAGCCTCATATAGTCTCAGCACCAACTCAAGCACCAACCCACCAAGCCAATCTTTACTGGAGACAGGGAGCCTTCGAACCATCAGTCAGCACCTCTTTCCCGTATTCCCACCCACTTATATTCCAGCTCTTACTCAGGTCTAGAATGCATGAATCTTGGGGACAAGGACAAAATCTTATTCATCTTCATAATCCCAGAACCTAGCATAGCACCTGGCCCAGAGGAGTTGATTAATAAATGATTAAGAAAGGGCAGGCAGGAGGGAGAAGGGAAGAGAGAAAGTTGAGAGAGTGGGAGCAGAAAGTGGGGGCGTGCGGCCCAGTTCCAGAGGTAAGAGAGAAACCCATATTCAGGGACTGGAAAATGGATCCATTTGACTGCAGCATCTGATGGAGGGGAAAGAACCAGAATTTAAGTGAAGAAACACAGATCTAGACCAGATTTGGAAAGAAATTGCTGGCCATAGTTCCTGTCTCAGTCCATGTGGTCTGCTATGATAAAAAAAATACCACAGACTGGCTGGCTTATAAATAACAGAAATTTACCTCTCACAGTTCTGGAGGCTGGGAAGTCCAAGACCAAGGCACGGGCAGATTCAGTGTCTGGCGAAGGCTCCCTTCCTGGTTCCTAAAAGGCCATCTTCTCTCTATGTCCTCACATGGCACAAGGGGTAGGGAAGCCCTCTGGGGTCCCTTTTGTAAGGGCACTAATCCCATTCATGAGGGCTCTACTCTCATAACCTAATCACCTCCCAAAGGCCCCACCTCCAAATACCTTCGCACTGGAGATTAGGTCTCAACATGTGAATTTTGTGGGGGATGCAAGTGCTCTTATATATTAACTTATTCAACATTAACTCAACAAGTTTTCACTGAACATCATAAAAGCTTCTCTTAGAAACTCCTGCTCTTTTCCCAGTAAAAATGCCTTTTCTTCCCTTATGTTTCAGCACTGGATGAGAAATTATCATCATCTCTGGTCTCCATGCCTATTAACAACTATTTCGTGATGATATCACGAATACTAACAATGGCAGTATTCTCAGAATGCCATTCTCTGGAAACTCCCCCTCAAGTTTTTCCTTATTCAGCCCTTTGTTCATTCAACAAATGTTTATTTATCACCTACTATGTGCCAAGTACTATTCCAGGTGTGGGAACAATGCAGCGAAGAAAAGAGTCAACGATCCGATCCCTCATGGAGCTTACAGGACAGTGGGAGAGACAGAAAGGACACAAGATGTACATAAATCGAATAAACGGTACGTTAGTGATAAGCGCTGAGGGAAAATAAGGCTAGAAAGGCGGCAAGAGTCAGGAATGCTGCCCTTTGAGATAGGGTGGTCAGGGAAGGCCCCAGTGAGAAGGTGACATTTCAGTGAGACCTGAAAGAGGTGAGGAGCATGCAGAGAAGAGACATGCCAGACCTCTGGTCTAACAGGCTCTTTCTGACCACTATTAACCCTCTGGGGTGAGCAGGGCAGAAGCAGAAGACCAGGTACGGGCGGCAATTCTGGTCCTCCTTTCCCATTGTCCACTATTAAAGAAGCGTCTGGGGAGGACAGAAGGCAGGGACAGTCCTTGGGCCCAGCCTCAGGCCGCGGCCTCCCTGGCCAGGTGAGCTGCATACTGTTGTCAAAACAGGGCAGGAGGAGGAAGTCCAGCATCAAGACGCCACTGTGAGTTCAGAAAGAGAATGTGCTGTTAAGAGTCATGCAGTCTTCGTTTCCTATAGGCTTATTCCTTCAAAACTGAATAAAGGCACTTTGAAAATGCATTCTTAAAGCCAAAGGTAAGAAATATACACAATAGGCAATTTCATTTGCCACATTCTCCAGAAGTAACTTATAAATGTATTTCAAATACTGAATGATATCAAATATTGACATGCTACATACGCATGTATATGCATGTGTACACACACACACATAAATGTGCATCTTCCTGTACTACAGATTAGAAACCTAAATCAAGAATCAAAAGACCTGAATTTAAAACCTAATTCTGGGGACCGGCTGAGTGGCGCATTGGTTAAGAGCTGGCTTGGGACGCCAGCTCTGAGCATCAGGGCCCCGGTTCAGATCCCACACGGGGGCCAGTGACACTGCCCTCTACAGCTAAAATGGTGAACAACAGCTCGACCTGGAGCTGGGCTGCCGTGAGTCGCTGGCGATGGAATAGGCTGCAGTGAGGCTGCAGTGGGCTGCCATAAGCTACCGTGTGTGGCCGGCAGCCGCAGTGAGTGGCCAGCAGCCGCTGTGAGCCGCTGTCCAGAAGCCCGCGACTGATCTGCCTCGCCCAGGAAGAGCGCAATGATGGTGCCAACTTGGGCCAGTGAAGTGACGTCCTCCACAACTAGACTGAAGAACAAAAGGACAGCAACTTGTCTGTACCCCTTCCCCTGATTCCCCAGTGCTGCTCCCCTCCCCCAATTCCCCAATAAAATCTTTAAAAATAAATAAATAAAACCTAATTCTGTTCTGTAATCTTAATTTCTTCAATTTCTCTAACATTCCTGCTCCTTAGCTATAAAATGGAAAAAGAAAAAAAAAAAGCCATGTGCTGCACAATTTTTGGAGGGTTACCACAAATGACATGGGAAAACATCAAACAAGGATAAGTCTTTATTAGGTCATTAGCAAATAATAGTTTCTTCCTTCTTACTACATTTCAAAAATGATCTTTGTTGCTTAAGTATGATCATTTCGGCCTAAGTGTGCATTCTCAGTGATATTTTGTATTTGGAGTCATCAGCAAGTAACACTCAGAAGTTCATACAGAGGAAGAGGATAGAAACCAAGGTGGTTCTGGCCCTTCTTAAGAAAAAGGTTCACAGTGACGGAAAAGGAAGACTTTTAAAAAGTAAAATGGTGAGCAAGGCGGCAAACTGAATTATTTGCTAATTCTAAGATATAAGTTCTCTCCACCAAATACTGCAAGTAGTATAATTATTACTATTATAAGAATATAAATAAATGTATAAAATGAAGGAGAAGGCCATTCTTAGGCAGAAAGCCATTTCTTATGAAAGAAGCCAAGTGGAACCAGAGACTACTAAACTGTTGAATAATCAACTAAAAGGAGATTAAATAAGATTTGGCAGTGAGGTCAAAGATGGAAACATCCTACAGCTCAGCAGCTTCAACCCCAACTATGCTCTCCTCCAAAGAAATTCTTGACCACAAACGTATTGAGACATAGACCAACATACTCATAACAGCATTGCTTGTATAATCAAAAAAATTGGAAACAACCTAGACAGCTATCCAGAAATTATTGTATCTCCATACAATGGGATATTATGAACAAATTATTGTATTTTCATACAATGGGATATTATAAACAAATTATTGTATTTTCATACAATGGGATATTATCCAAGAGTGAAAATAAATGAGCTACAGCTACGTGGATCTATATGGATGACGCTCGGACACATTTTGTTGAAGGGGAATAAAACAAGGAATATATGCACATGTGGTAAATAAATGGGGGGAAATGGACTTGATAAGCATGACAGCCAGGAGAGTTATGAGACCTGCTAATGGAATGGGAGCTTCATAGTTCCTGGTTCAAGTTCATAAGTTGGAAGGTAGATTCACACGTGACCCTTTTATTATTACACTGTAAAACATTCATGTACACTCCATATATTCTTTTGCCTTGATCACATGTTTTACAATCATTTTCAAAGAATGCAGGGACAGAGTTTTAAAACCCCAGATGGGGAGGCTAAAGTACCCAGAGGTTAAACCAAAGTCACGAGCAAGAGAACAGAAAAAGAAGATGAGAGCTGGAAATTCGGTTGGTATTTTCGGTCCCCTAAAGACAAGACTTGGGTTTTCCTTAAAAAGCAAGTGACAGCCAGCGGACATCCCTATGCACAAAGTTCAAATTAGTCACTGTAAGTTTCTTCATTTTAATGAAGCTATTTGACTGTATTGGCAAACACTGAATTGAAGCAAAAAGGCAGGAAAAATAGAAATCGAGAAAGGGTGAACAGGTGTTACAAAAGGGATTCCAAAAATGGAACAGCAATAATAGCAGTATGAGGGGACACTTGGCCAATCGAGATAGACCAGACGACCAAGAAGATTCCAGGGCCAGAAAGGTCAACAAAAGGAGAACATCAATTGACCTTAAAACAGCTTACCTTGTCAGGATATGTTCAATGGAACCCTAAAACCTACAGACATATTTCTTACGATTCATGTTATTCTCCTCTTTGTCTCACACATTGAAAAGTCGCCACCTGACACAATGAAATCAATGACCGATTTGCTTATCTTTCATGACACGATGCATACTTCATATTTCTTCAAGGGGAGACTGTGAAGGTCGCATCATTTTTAAACTACATGCAAAATTCTTCGTCCGATCTGCAAAATTTAGTGCTCAATTATGAATTGTCTTGTATAGTTCAGTAGATTTTAAAGTACTGGAGAACGTGGACCATATGCCTCTTTCTATCTCATCATGTTTTGCTTGGTGGTAAGCAAATATTAAAAGCTTCATAACTATTTCATGATTGATTACTATCTCATTTTGTATTTTTAATGTCTAAATGGCAGAAAATTGGCTAATCTCACAATGCTAGATGGTAATTAAAAAACTACAAAGGAAAATCTGATGAAGGGCTTTTTTTTTAAAGGTGAAGTTAATTTTAACAAATGCTAAGTCGAATAAGCTCAAAAAGCAAATTTGCTTTTTTATAAAGTGCCATCATAATTTGTAAATTTATGGTTAATTAAATAAAATTAAATTCTTAATTACGTTTTAAACGTAATTTAAAAGCATTAAAAATAATTTTCATAGATTTCTAAGCCTTAAATTAGCTTTTCACTGTTTTCACAGAGGTACTTACTGATATTTACAGATTTGTTAGTTTTCTATGTATAGTCACAATCCAATTTTATTAGATTTGGACTTTTAACTGAATTGTTTTCAGTTAAAAAAAAACACTGAAGTCTCAATTTTGTTTCAAACAAATACTCTGAATACATAACAAAGCATATCTTAGTATAAATAAAGCTAACATAATTAAAAATCACCCCTAAGACATAAGTGTAGCTTACGGGTTAACAGTACAGGCTCAGAATTTGACAAACATGTCTTGGGTTCCATTTCTTATTAGCTGTGTGACCTTTGGCAAGTTACTTAATCTCTCTGAGCTTCAGTTTTCTTGTGTACAAGATAAGCATAACTGTAGAACCATACTGATAGAACTTTTGTGAGAAGTAAATGAGATGGTAATAATGCCTGACATCTGTTAACTGTCTACTATGCCCCAGGCACTGTACTAAACATCTAGAAAATACATCCTGTCACAGGGGCCAGCACTGTGCCTCCTGCATTTGGAACTCCTTCAATCTTTTGGGACTCAAAATAGAATATAAATAAATAAGTGAAATAAAAAATGTTTTACCTACATCATCTTTACATAAACCCTAGCAGGGTATGCATTTTAATGCCTATTTTACCGACAGAGTTTGAGGAGGTGATAGAGCTAATGGGGGAGGGGGGGCGGAGAATTCTCTCTGGCACCTCCCCAGACATTATCTTTTAATTCACTTGACAATGAAAATAATGCCAGAATGAAAAATATCAAACTGAACACAAATAAGATATAACTAATGTTTTATAAACAGAGAGGAAAGTGGAACCAACTAAATACTTCTAAGTAGAAGATTCTAGAAAATCTACATAACTCAAACTTGTAACTAATTCATTTTCTGTAATGAAAACTGTGATGTCACAAAAGGGACAAAAATTATCACCCAAAGAAAAGTTGAACACAGCCCACACATTTTACATTCAAAATGTGTTCTCTGGTATTTTTTTTTAACAAAATGATTAATTAAACATTCAATTAGTAAGGAGCAGGCCAGAGGAGAAAAGGCCATTGCCAAACTGCAGTATTGCTAAAATATTGATTCAAAGCCATTCTTTACTGTTGCTAAAGAAAATTGGGGCCCAAAATATATATGCATATTATATATTTTCACTAAGAATTTCACAATAGAACAATGTAATTAATCCACCAAATTCTGCCTATGAGTTATAAACTACTCTGGGAAGTAAATTAAGTATTTGGTGATGATGATTTACTTTTTCAGGAAACTAAAGTACCATATAATTAACTATGCAGGTACTACAGAGGCAAAAAAACAATTAATATTGTAATACGTGATGTAGTCCTGACGAGTAATTGACTCATGGAGCCTGATTATTGCTGATTTATGTTGCCATGTTACTTTTTAAATAACATTTAATATTTCAGATGATTTATGAATTTTGATCTCTGGACACACGTGCTCTCAACTCTTAATCTTTTAGAGAAAGCCATCCTCACTTCATTACATGATTATGAATTTTAAATATAAATAGCCTCATTCACACACAGAGTGGAATATACTGAAATCATTTTGAACCAGAAGGTATCACGCAAGGTTAAATTAAGGAGACAATAAATTACAACAGGGAACATTTCTGTGTTTATAATCTGAATTATAAAGTATTAAGAAATGGGTAATTCCCAGTTAGAAAGTAAAAAGAATTAGGGAATTAGTAATTAAGAAAAGAAAGCTATATCTCAACTTTGGTGATGAAAAGAAACAAGGATAAAATCAAGAATTAAGCAAATGTAAACATGGCTGAACTAACACAAAATAGTCATGAAACTGAAAATAACCTGTCCTTCATCTCAAAGAGTCACAGCTGATGGAGACAGACGATTCCCCCCTTTTCTTACATACGCCTGCTCCCTAACAGATTGATAATGTCATTAAAATTGGTCCTAACAACCCTCATGCACCTGCAATGGCATTATCCATCAGGCAGCACCGACTGCTTTTCTATAAGAAAACATGCTTATTCCACGCTACAAAACTGAAAATGGGGAAACAAAAGCTGTCACACAGAAAACAATGCAAAAGAAGAAATCTAAATGCATTGTACTTAATGTACATAAAAATGACACTTGAAATTAAGCGTCTACAGTCAACTGCTTTAACCACACAGAAAAGCCCATGGATCTGTGCAAGGCATTTTAATTAAAAAAAAAAAGAGTTAAAGATTATATCCTTAATACAAAATTTTATTTCAAACATAAATCTCCCAGAAATTTCTACAGGTTATTAACATATCTATGTTACAACTGGGAACTTATACCACTTCAGGTCTTCCACAAGGAAGAAGCTATTAAGAAATAAATATATTGGAAGAGTTGAAGAATGAAGAGAAGAATTATGGCTTCTCAGGCTTCTTAGTTAACAGGAAAAGCTTCACATTGATTACAGGTGTCAGTTCTGAGAAATACTGGCTTCTTGACTCCCTGCTATGTAATAGCAGCTATGATTTATTAAAGAGCTACAAGGTATCAGACGTTACACTAAGCATTTGACAGACTAACTTGTTTAATCGCCAAAACCACTCTGTATAAGAGATACCCATTTTACCCTTTTTTGCATCTGAGACAGGTACTGGAAACCTATTGTTTGACCCACCCAAAACCTCCTTCCTTGTAGTAAGAGTCCCATGCCTAATTCCCTTTATTTAGGTTTTCTCAAGAGGCGCCATTTTCCTACGTGACCCACTTCCTGAACCACCACTGATTGGCCCAAAGGTAGTCAGTCATCTGACCTAAGCTAGTCCAAGTCCAGGTGTTTGGAGGATGTGGGAATTGGGGCTCAAAGCACAGAGCGAGTCTCTCCTTCTGGTAACTAAAACTCTGAGATTTAAAACTTGGGCGCTATCGACAGCCAGGTTTGCTGCCACCAGAATACAGAAAGGCAGGTGCATCTCATTTGCCAAAAAGAGTCCCGGCCGAGTAACATTGAAGCACTGATTCCCACTGTTCCTAAAGCCCAATCAGGCACATTCCTGCCCTTAGATTTTTGTACCCTGATAGCTTCAAAAAATTATCATTTTGTTCAAGTTAATGAGAATTGGGCTTTCCATCCCTCACAGCCAAGAATTCTGAATACAGCAAACTGCAGCTTAGCGATTAAGACAAGCCTAGCATGACCATCTGGTGAATAGCAGAGTCGGGATTCAAACCCAGGTCTGTCCTGAAAGCCTTCACGCTTTCCATCCTATCATGCTTCAAAGACCTTCATTCCGATTGAAGTGCGATTTTAATGAAAATATACCATTACTTTTTTTAAAAGACTAGATTTCAAACAATAGTGCAAACAAGATCTTCAATAATGTTTAGGTTGTCTTATATGTTACATACATTAGCCAGTATTGGATCTTTGATGGTTATGCCCACTACCAATTAGATGCTCAGTAGGTGGTCATCAAATGAGCAAGTGAAAAACTAAAGTAACTACTTTCAAATGAAACTTTAAAATGATTGTCATCCTCAAGCATCAACTTAGAAAAGTCTGTGATTATTCAGTATTTTCCCTTTTAAATTAACTTTGATTTCCAACATGAAAAATCAGATACTAAATAATTTAAGAAAATCCCCAAGTTTCACCTAACACTATAATTATTAGAAAAATTACTGCATAAGTCTGCACATCAATTAATATATTATCTTCATTGTATTTCTGTGAAGTTTCATGAGTGAGTGTAATCTCATGCTGTTACAGGTACAGTTACTATATTCCTCCCTTGCTGACCGAAAAGTCTCCCCTTTGGTCTGAAGACACTAACGAGATCTGGGTAAGTCCGTTTCCCAAAAGAACAAAGGGTCTTTCTTTTCCCTCCAGAATAAACATCTCAAGAAGCAATAGTATTTCTTCTTTGCAATATGAAACTAAAGAACTGGATTTTATAGTTACAAAAGAGAAAGAAGAAAAAAAATTAAATTAAACTCTAAAAGCAATGGAAGTGGGAGAGAGGGGTCAGTTTGAGATGACATGTTAAAGTGTTTTAATGTGTCTTAATAATCCTAATTTGGGAACGCTGTTCTGCCCGAGCCCATGAACGCCTCACTTCTACATTTCCCAGTCTGCGAGAGTACAGCTATTTGAGAAACAGGAATAAATTGGCATTGCCAAAGAGCCAGGTGGTTCCACTGTTTGGAAACCATCTGGTCTGAGTTTTCTCTTTGTCAGCAGCATCAGTACTTCAGTAGCAAGAGCTTTTACAGAGATGGTGTGTGTGTCATTGCTTTAAATAAACTCAAACAAAACTACCCTGAATATAAATTCATTATTTCTTTGAATTGTGTTTACAGAGTGTAATGAAATCCCTGGCAAGATGAGTTACACTTGAATACCTACATTCATTCCGTAATGTCACGAAACTAAGTGGGAAAATACCAGAAGTATGTCTACAGCTCCAGGAGCATCTCTTGGCCATGTTAACCTTTAATGAGGTGAGTACTGTCCAACCTACCACAGGCAAAATGAGAAATTTTCTACTGAGGTAGATGCCAAGGCAAAGCTATATATTCAATGTAGGCTACAAAGAGCTTTAGATATTGGGAATGCTCAAACAGTAATGTTATTTAATCAATCAAGAAAGAAACAGAAGGGCTCTAAGAAACTTAATCCTAGCTCGACCGACTCCTCATCCAACAGACAATATGACAAACCAATGAGCAATACTCATGAAATCATTATCTGGACTGCAGAATACAGGTGACAAACGTACGCAAATCATTGGGCCCTTCCCTCCACCTACAGGAAGGAACAGGGCTTACTAAAAATACTAGGCTCTCTATAATACACATACTATGTGTGATCAAACAATATGGTAAATGTTTAAATTTTTAAAAACTTAATACAGTAAAAGACACATTGTCATTAATTCCCCTCAAAATACTCCCCCCTCACTTTAAACACATTTATTTCATCTTTCTTGCCGCTTTCTGAAGCAGTTCTGGAAGTCCTCTTTCATGAGTGGCTTTAGTTGCACTGTCGTGGCTGCCTCGATGTCCTGAATCATTCTGACTTTGAGGAAGAACCAGAAGTCACATGGTGCCAGATCCGGTGAATAAGGTGGATGAGGACACACTGTAATGTTTTTATTTGACAGAAATTGCCATATACCAGAAGCCATGTGTGACACGGAGCATTGTCATGATGAAGGATGAAGTAAAGACACTTACGAAAGAGGGCTTCCAGAACTGCTTCAGAGAGTGGCACAGATGATGGGATAAGCGTGTTCAAAGCTAATGGCAATGTGTCTTTTACTCTAATAAATATTTTTATTTAAGTATTTGCCATATCTTTTCATCACACCTCATATGTGAACTGACACCGGCATTAATAAACCTTGTTTCCTAAGACTTTAACCTCAGCTTTGGTCAAAGATAAACTTTCCAGACCTAGATGTTTTTTTCAGAACACCCAAAGTTAACCTCCGTGAATGCCGGCATCTACCCTCCAAAAGCAGGCCTCCATGTCACTGCCCTGTAGATAGAAGCCGGAAGTCACCGAGTCATATTCACTTAAGGAGAGACGAATTAAAGACGTTAAGGTACTGACCCAAAGATAAAAGAGAAAGCGAGGCTGCAGGAGATTTTACTTCCTTCTATTGGCAGGCCATCCTTGTCCCCCTCTTCGTGCCGATGTTTGACTTTTCAAAATTGCTTTGCTACATCTACACTTGACATCTAAATCATTTGACAGGCACATAACCTTATCAAATCTCTAGTTATAGTACAAATAGAGGTAACAAACCATAGCCACTGAAATTGATAACAGCTCACACAGAGCCGCAAGGCTGTGATTGCAGAAGAGGACAGCCAAGACGAGCACCACGGCCCGGAAGCCCAGAGGAGGAGGAGCCCCAGCCACTTAAAAGGCTAATTCCACCCAGTCCAATCACCGCTCCAATTCTTTGGCCTGAGACTGAAGCCACAAGAAGGCTCCTCACCGGCAGTGAAAGACACTGTGCAATCAGAGGTGTTTGTCCGCTCCAGCTAGCATTTGAACTTGAAAGGCATATAGAACAAAAGCATCAGAATGCTACCTTTGAAAGTTGTCCGCCAACCACCGTTTGCCCGAATACATTAAGTCAGGTTACGAGGCACTATTTCGTAACTCAGCAGGGCAATACAAGGAATAATAATTATACCCCTGGTTTTATCTGGAACTCAAGTCAAACCTCCCTGCTCATCTCTAGTATTGGCTCAAGAACAAATAGGGAAAATGGTATTTGCACAAAAAGAATCAAGTAATATATCACATAAAAAATTAATTAAGTCACTGTATGAAACATAAATCCGTTTAAAAATATGGTGGTTTTTGTTTTTGTTTTTTAATTTAAAACGATCTGGGCTCCCAATACTTCTGGAAACACTGCAAGAGAAATCAAGGAACTAAATATGAAAAATATATGTAATCAACTAGGCAATCCCCCAGTTAAAGGACAGACCCAAAGTCAGATTTAAATTCACCCAACCATAAATTTCCCAGCTTCCTAAACACTCCCCCAGTTTGAGAGCTTTTAATCCCAGTCCCAGGAAAGGCTCATCCAGGATTAAATACTCTAATCAAAGCACCAAATCCGTTTACTTTTCTAAAAGAAGAATATACAGGTTATTAATATAAGATGACCTGTGAGTCTGCCATGCTGACATTGCTACATAAAATTAACAAGTTCATTTCCACGTTTCCAGTTTCCTCTCACTCCTTCTCCTCCATCTCATCCCACCCAACTCCCAGCCACCACAAATGGTAACGATTATCTTTCCTCAGTATCTCAAATCCAATCCACTGTTTTCCACCCACTTCACCACAGCTATATTCCAGCCACCACCATCACTCAATTAGACAACTGTAGTGCCTTCGTACTACTCCTTCTGCCTGTCATCTAGCCTCTGCAATCTGTATCCGAAGCGAGCTTTCAAACTGCAAACCTGGGAACTTCATTCCTCAGTTGAAAACTCATGAGTGCGTCCACGCTGTCCTTGGGTGAAGTCTGGACACCAAAGCTTTGGGATCAGATCCTTGCATGTCTCTCATCACATCCCTCCCCAGGCTCCATCCTGTACTCATGCTCTCCAAAGCTGCTGCAAACTGTCATCAGGGGCCACTAAAACAGAGAAAGCCTCTCATACCTCAAAGCCAGCGTGAGGGCGCAGCCAACACAGCCCTGGATTCTAGGAAAGGCATCACAGTAGAGGTTTAGCAGGGTAGTCACAGCCCTAGCACCTGGCTCTTCATGCTGCTTTTGTTAGCAACAAAGTCATTTTCAATATAATTATCAATACTTTTTGAATCACCTTATACACTGAGCATATTTTAAATTTATCATTTCTCTGTTCTAACAGGCAATAATTTAATTATTTTCCCAAGTCTGATCAAAACTATGCTCAAAATATTCCATTAAAGCTTCAGAGTCATCATATATTTAGTCACAGTCCCCTAATTAAAATCCAGTGAATACCCCACACTTGAACACACAGGTGACTGATTTCATTCACTGTCTTGCTACGTGGGTACAAGCTCAAAACTCATAAGTTGAAGGAGCACAGGCTAGATAAAAAACACATCAAGTTCAAAAATAGACATACTGGGGGGGAAAAGCTGGGTAACAAAACTTATATCACACAAAATGTACTTTAAAACAAAGGTTATAACAAGAGACAAAGAAGGACCCAGCAATTCTACTTCTGTGTATTTATCCAAAGAAACACAAAACACTAACTTGAAAAGATATATGCACCCCTATGTTCATTGCAGCATTATTTGCAATAGCCAAGATATGGAAGCAACCTAAGTATCCATCAATAGATGACTGGATAAAGAAGATGGGGTGCATATGTACAATGGAATATTACTTGGCCATAAAAATGAATGAAATCTTGCCATTTGCAACAACATGGATGGACCTAGAGGGTATTATGCTAAGTGAAATAAGTCAGAAAGAAAAAGACAAATATCATATGATCTCACTTATATATGGTATCTGAAAAGCAAAATAAATGAACAGACAAAACAGAAGCAAACTCATAGCTACAGAGAACTTTTTGATGATGGTTGCCAGAGGGCAGAAAGGTTGAGGTGCTGGGTGAAAAAGAGGAAGGGATTAAGATGTGCAAATTGCTTGTTATAAAAACAGTCACCGTGGGCCGGCCGAGTGGCTCAGTTGGATAAGAGCTTGCTCAAGAGTGCGAGCTCTGAGCAACAGCAGTTCAAGTCCCAACCCGAGCTGAGCAGCTGCTGAGCTGCCAACAGGTGGCAGGATGGCTCAGCTAAAAAAAAAAACAACAACATAAAAAACACGCGCGCACACACACAAAAAAACAGTCACTGCAATGTAAAGTACAGCATAGGAAATATAATCAATAATATTGTAATAACTGTATGCGATGCCAGGTAGGTACTAGACTTATCATGGTGATTACTTCCTATGGTATATAAATGTCTAATCACTATGTTGTACACCTGAAACCAATATATTATATGTCAACTATAATTGAAAAATTAAAAACTATGTTTAATAAGTAAATAATGACAAAAAAATTTTTAATAAACAAATTGGTTCAAGGATAAATCCTGCTGGAGGGACAGTTGGCCTAAAGCAGCTTCAAATACTAATACAGGCCCCCAAAAAAGGCATTTTAATGTTTGTTTCACGAACACAGGAAAATAGTTTGTCTCACTTTCTTCCTAGTATTAGAAAATAAAGGATTCTATTGCATTTCACAATGACTGCAAAATTACAAACTGATTACTTCATAAGGTGGAAAACACAAAATATTATCTATATTGCAATTAGCATTCGTTAACTCTTTGACTACCCAGCATCCATCACCCCTTCTTTTGGTACAACACCCTTACTTTCCTTTGAATACTCAGGTCTCCCCAACTCTTTCCAAAGGTAGATAATGTGACATGGAACTGGCCGGACAGAGTACTGCATTTCCCTATCTCAGTGGTTTGTTCAGCCATGGACACAATGTCCAATGAAGCCAAAAAGAAAGAGTGACATCACTGGTGGGAGGGAGCCTCTTTTTCACTGGACTGGCACCTTCAAGGATGCAGGCTAGAGGTATGACAGCCATCTTGTAGCCTCATGAGGTAAACCAGCCTGAAAATGGAGTTCCCATAGAAGACACAGAATTGAGAGATGGCGAGAAACTGGGCCCTGATGACACCCTCTGGGCGCCTATAGGCAGCACTGTCCTAAAGCCAGTTCCACCCCTGGGCTCTTCAGGCACCTGAGCCAACACTCCTAACGCCTGGGAATAGGGCTGAGTTTTCTGGCACTTGCAACAAAAGGAGTCCTAATTGATAAGCTCATATACATTTTGTTAGCATATAAAATATCTAAGTGGGTTTTAGAGCCTCCCAGATTACTTTCCTCTCAGTACCATACCTTTCATCTGTGGGCTAAGACTTAACACAGCTGTTTGTGATCAAAGCTCAATTATGCATACTAACAGAAAAGTGGTTCAGATAATCCTAAACAGTGGATACTTGAAAATCATTTGCATATGGTTTGGGAATCTGTCATGTAGTTAAAGGAAAAGGAATTATAAAACATTGTTTAAACATTTTTTAACAGCTCCTCAGAGGGGAGTCCCCTTCCCAAATGACTGCAGGTAAGCATAGAACAGTTAAACTGGAGCAAGAATTCTGTTTTCCAGAATTTTCTGGGATGTCACTATGTAAGCTGCTGGTGATAACCACACTTAATTAAGTAGAGTAAACAATAATATAACTAAAATGTTAGTTAAAACAATTTTCAGAAGGGGTAATTCCACAAAATGATTGAAAACAAGATGACTTAGCTGTGTATTCCCACTGTTTCTGTTGAAAGGTGTTTTCTCCATTATGCAAAATTCCTAAAAACCTCAGAACAGAAACTGGCAAGCATCCTATTTATACCCTTTTTGAACAGCTTTTAACACTTAACACATAGTACGTATTCAAAAGTTCTTACCATCCGCTCCCCAAAAAAGTCTCCCTCACTGCCTTTGTTTTTCTTAACCATTTTGATATTTTATTTTTCAATCATAGTTTAGAAATGCCCATATAAAGAAATAATAAATACTCATATCAGGGCAATCATGTCTTAAGTAAGAACGCCAAGTTTTACAATGGATCTGGGCAGATCTGGATCACAATAACACCGCAGAACATTCACTACAATGTTTTATCTATAATCTAATTTTAATAAAGAATGAAGAAAATGCTACGGCTGGAAGCTGATATCCTGGGTGGGTAGACACCCCACTCCCTGGGAGCATGGATGGGTGGAGGGTGGCATGCTGGTGAAGGAACCTGAATTCTAAACTTGGAGCTGAGCCTAAGATGCTGTGTGACCTTAGCAGTTTCCCTGACAATTTTATTTCTTCACTTGCAAGGTGAGAAAATTAAACTAGATGATCTCTGTATATCTCACAGATGCTAAACATTTATGATGCATTCTAAAAATTATCTAGAGAATTAACAATGAAAGACAGTGAAAATAATTACTCTGAGACAGCTTATAATAATCACCAAATAAAAATAAAACGAGTATGCTTCTAGTCTAATGCCAAAAGTGTGCGCTCAACTTTTACTGTGGCTTAATTTCAATATATTTTCGAGCTATTTTCAAAAATTGTTAATGGAGTAAAGGGAGTTTTCTGATTAACCTTTGGCTAACCATAACACTGAACTTGGAAAGAAACCTTTCTTTCCTTAATCATTCCAGTTCTCTAGAGCAATAAACATAACTGTTGTTCTCAAATTGCCAAGGGTTGGGCTCAAGGAATCTGTTCCTAAGTATTCGCAGGCGCCCAGTGATAACCGGTGCAGTCTAATACATACAAGGCAGAGAGAAATTACAGTAATTGGCTTATCCAGGGTTAGAACCCATACCTTGGCCTCACTGACACATTGGCTAAGCCAACTGGGCAGCCCAGCCACAAACTAATGACACATATGCACTTACTTTGCTGTGAAAGGCTCCAGAAAAAACGCTGCACTTGATATGCACAGCAAGGAAAAAATGCCTGTACACATAGCAGAGGCTAAGAAATGCTGGTTTCTTATGGTTGACTGTAAGTTATACTTTAGTTAATCAAGTCCCATTTTCAATGCCTCAGGGAGCTGGTATTTAAAATTCTTTTACAGTAATTACCTTCTTAGACAGAAAGTAATTTACCCTAATTTATCTATTTTGTAAGCCCATGTCCTTTATCAAAAGGTAAAAAATATTAAACAGCTCACCCAATAATTAATTTTTAATCAAAACCTGTAAAGAAGGAAAAAGCACCTTTTTTATTTTAAAAAAATGGGTTTACTGAGGTCTAGTTAACATACAGTAAAAAAAAATCACCCTTTGAAGCATATATTTCTCTGAGTTTTAGCAAATGTTTACAGTAGTACAATTACCATCACAGCCCAGATGTAGAACAATTCCATCAAAACAAAAAGTTCTCTTCTGCCCCTTTATGCCATCCCTTCCCCTACTCCTAACTCTTGGCAACCACCAATCAGATTTCTGTTTGTACAGTTTTGGCTTTTCCAGAGTATCCTATAAATGGAGTTATGCACTAGGCATCGTTTTGTGTCTGGTTTCTTTCACTTGGCATCATGCTTTTGAGAGTTACCCATATTGTGTGTGCTAGTGGATATTACTATAGCATACCTATTCCTTTTTATTGCTAAGTAGTATTCTTAATATGAATATACCAAGATTCATTCATCCATTCACCAGGTAATGGACATGTGGATAGGTTCCACTTTTTGGCTATTATGCATAATGCTGCTGTGAACATTTGTGTACAGGTTTTTGTATGAATATGTATGTTCATTTCTCTTGGATAAATACCAAGGAGTGGAATGGTTGGGTCATGTAATAACTATAAGCTTTTTAAAAAACTGCCAAACTGATGTTCCAAAGTGATTATACCATAGCACATTGCCACAGGAGGTATATGACAGTTCCAACTGATCCTAGCACTTACATCAGTTTTTCCCCTGCAATTTTAGGCATTCTAATAGGTGTGTAGTGGTCGCTCACTTTTATTTTCCTAATGGTGGTGTTGAGCATCTTTTCATGTGCTCATCGGCCTTTCTTCTGTCTTTTTTGGTAAAGTGTTCACATCTTCTATAATTTTGCAAAAAAAGCACTTTTTAATATTGAAGTTTTCCAGGCAAACATTCAAAACTCCAACAAAGAGATTAACTAAAAAAAAAAATAAACTCTACAAACTTCTACAAAAAATAAAGATTACATTAAAAACAGGTACACAAAGAATACATAGCAAAAATCTACTATCAAACTTGTTTAAGCTACACTGATTTCCACCATCATTTTAAATCAAACTATCGTGATACTATTTCAACTTAATAACAAAATTATTAGTTTCCAAGCTATCTGAACAACGTTTATTGGGCAGGGTCCAAAGGACAAAATTAAATAATCTGGTAGAATGGAACGTTACTTATGTTTTTCATATAGAACAAAATAACATATTAAACTAAAATTATTACTTCTAGAGAGAAGGCAAACTGCTAAAAGTTTTTCAACCTGACACATGAAGAACATCTTTGTTTGATCAGGTTTGGGCAATGAGACGTTTCTACTCTACAAAACTGTGAATGTCACTTTTTTTAAGCAAGAAAAGATAAGAATTGGGGACACCTATAAGCCAGGGTCACTCCTTTCATTCTGGGGTTTACAGAGAGCCCTGGAAAAATCTGCTCCCATGCAGTGCTGGGCACTTGTCCATTGCAGCCCTTCCTTCTTGGTGTCATGCTCTAAAGAAAATATCCCACATTTCCATAAAGCCCACAATCTCCCCTGGATCCTGCCAAATCCATCCCCATGGGTAAGGTGATCAAGGAAGGAAGACGCCTTCACCCATAAAAAATTGTGTTCAGCAAATAATTTTTTTTAAACCAGGCTCTGTGACATTCTAATAAGATTATCCACATATAAAATACCAGAACATGGATCAACTTTATTACCATGAAATCTCAATCTAAACTGCTAATTAAATATCAGACAAACTTCAGCAAAATTTCTCCCTGAATCCTGCTACTCACTTCAGTTAGTTAGAACCACCCAGAGCAGTAAAAAAATAATATAAAATTGTTCCGTTCCAATTTAAAAAAAACAAAAACAAAAAACACCTCCCAAACACATTCCACAATTACAAATACTCATTTATGCTAAATGTAACAACATTCAGGGTGGAAAGCAGCGCTAAATAAAAAGATATATGTGAGCTATGATTAAAATTATGTTTTCCAAAAGCATGCATCCATATATAAAAGGTGAGGAGGAAAATTAAAAATGTTGGTGCAGTAGATTCTTGGAGAAAATGGGTCTCTGGGTGATTTCAGACTTTTATTTCCACTCTTGCTGTTATAAAATAATTTGTGCAATAAATTAAAAGTGTAAATACACATCTCTTCAGATGAAGGGTTTGGGTATATTCTGGACTCTGTGACATTACAAGCATGGAGAATGGATTCTGCCCTCCAGGGGAAAATGGACAACATCAAAGCAGCAAAGTGCTAAATGAGGAATACCCATCATAAGCAGTCATATGTCGTAATTCACTGACCTCCTGCAAAGCTCTAATATATATGTTATTGTGTATATGTGCTTTTTCCAAATGAGTAAATTATAACCCTCTAATAGAAACTATATGTAATCCATGAAAAGCAATCCATATGTGAATAATCCATGTAATAATAATAATATATATAACCCACATATAATATATGGAATTAATGCAGTCCTACAGTTCTAAAGTTGATTCAGCTTCTGTAATAAAAAACAAATCCAAATTTTAAAATAGGGCCAATAGTAATGGAAATGTCACATATCTCCATGATCTAAGCAAAATAATTAAGCTGAATGTAATTCAATAACTATTCTCTTCCTTTCAAAATGT